>NC_059167.1:21715867-22022364 GCF_019923935.1 Bubalus bubalis
AATATCTTCATAACCCCACCACCCAGAGGAAACTATTAACATTTTAATGTGTACTCTTTTTCTGTGTATATTTATCATTTACAAAATGGGAGTTCAGAATACAATATATAACGTTTGGACCTCCCTTTTTTCCACTCTAAATTCACTGTGAACATATTCATGTGAAAAGGCAGCACCATTTTTATGGAGTGTGCCATAGGTCTATGTCATATCTTATTCTCCTACTTTCTATTTAGGTTCATTCTTAATTCTTCTCTTCCATTTCTGTCTTATCCAGCCTCATTTTACTGAGTGTCACTGAATTAGAGGCACATTGCCTTTACCAGCACATTCTGTGTCTGGTGAGGACCCGACTCCTACTTCATAATGGCATCTTCTCACTGTGTTCTCACAGGGGAGAGGGGCAAGAGAGCTCACGGGGTCTCTTTTTTCAGGGCACTAATCCCATTCATGAGGGCCCCACCCTCATGACCTAATCACCTCCCAAAACAACCCCCACACACAATACCATCACATTGAGGGGTTAGGATTTCAACACAGAAACAGAGGTGGGAACACAAACATTCAATCTGTAACCCTTTAAAGCTCAGCAACTTAAAGCAACAATTTTTCCATGCTCACAGATTCTGTGGGTCAGAAATTCAGAAATGCCACAGTGGGAATGGTTTTTCTCTGCTCCATGAAAAACTCAAAGAGTTGTTGAGTGGTCTCCCCTCAGGTGTGTGTGCTAGAGAAATTAGCCCTTCTGAAGACAGTGGGGGTGGTGGTTTAATTGCTAGGTCATATCTGATTCTTGTGACCCCATGGATTGTAGCCCACCAGGCTCCTCAGTCCATGGGATTTCCCAGCCAAGAATACTGGAGTGGGCTGTATGTCCTTTTCCAGGGGATCTTCCCAACCTAGGGACCAAACCCAGGTATCCTGCATTGCAGACAGTATCCTGAATTGAAGGCGGATTCTTGACCAATGGAGGCACCAGGGAAGGGCCTTTTGAGGACACTGGGACTTATCATTCAGGTTAGTTACACTAACATGAGCGAGAAATGGATTCCATCAACAAGTGAGTTTATGCACACAGCCAACAAGTGAAGATCTATACGTAGATAGCTGATTTCACCACCTTGATGGCAGGGGTGGGAAGAAGTTCCACAAAGGTCCATTTCTGGTCAAGCTTAGTTTATTACATAACTACATTAATCAGAACTATTGCAAATCAGTCTCATTTGCAATGATGGCAAATAACATCAAACTGACTTAAGCCAAAAAGGAGTGTATGAGCCGTTATTGACGTAGAACAAAACGTCAAGATTTAGTGGCTTAAAATAACAACTTACGATTCTGTGGGCTGACGGGGAGCTTCCTCTGATGGTTTCACTCGTGCAGATGCATTCAGCTGCTTATTAGGCTGGAATGTCCATTAGGCTGTCAGGCCCTCCCTGACAAGGTGGGCAACTGGTATCAGCAGTTGGCTAGAGCACTTCAGTTCTCCTATGCATGGCCACTCATCCTCCAGTAGGTTAGGCTGACTTTCTTACTTGGTGGCTTCAGGGCAGAAGTCCCAGAGGGTGAAGGCAGAAGCTACCCTAACCCTAACCCTGAGGCCTAGTCTCCAGACCTCACAAAGAGTTGCTCCCAACACATTCTACGAGTCAAAGCAAGTCAGAGACCAGCCCAGATTCAAGAGGCAGGGACATAGACTCTACCTCCTGTGGAAGGAGCCACAAAGAAACTGTGGCCATGCTTTATCTATCACAGGAAGTTACTGACATATATAAATGGGAGAAAACAGAGGCTCTTTAAGCATAGCTGTATTCAGATGCTCACGACATATTATCAGAAACCTGTCTCTTTCCTCTCTCTGCTTTGCTTTGCTCTGTGCTGGCTTTATTCTCCAGCAAACTGTTCATTCATAAGGATCAAGTGACCACCAACCACTCTAGGCCTATATCCTCACAGTGTCCCAGCCCAACCAGAACTTCCATCCCCCAACAGTTGGACCTAAGCCTTAGAATCAAATTCATGGGTCCAGGTTGGGTCTCATGACCATCCCTGACCCAAGAGAGAGCACATACTCATTGATCAAGTCCAGGTCACACCTGTAGCCCCCAACTAGGAGGAGGAATCAGTGCACTTCGATGACGGGCACTGAGAGTAAAAAGAAGACAGAGATTCTATCACCAGGGAAGAGAGAATAGATATTAGGCAGACCAAAACCACAGATGTTTATTACAATAGGCTTCTCAATAGGTCACAGGAGAGAGTCCCCACAGAATGCAAGGAAAAGCTCTCTCCCAATACATCATGCTACTCTGCCAGCTGAAATGTCCCAGTTTCCCAGCAGGGTAGTACGTGCACCATTGAAGGATTTGTTGTGCATTTGAAAAACAAAGATGTCAGACAAAGCCTCTAGTGACATGCACTTGCACAATGCTTCCGTCTGGCAAAAGATGTCCTTTCTCGGGCATTTGTCACATTGCTCCCAAAGATGGCTCTCCCCAGTAGGAAGCAGAATGCTTTGTCTTTTAACTCAGTGGTTTTTCCAGATCAGAGGCAAATACAATTTTCTCCTTACCTGCCAAGGACCCATCAAGGGGCAACTCGAATAAATGAATGAGAGAATGAATCAAGATGCCCCTCCCTGATCAGAGTTGCTCAGATCCAAAGCTCCCAGGTCCAGGAAGCAAAGATGGTCATAGAGAAACCCAACCAGTCTGTCTCTTTGGAACTTCTTGGAGTCTGCTATACTAATCTACATTGGAGCTCTCTCATCTTTTCATCTTCATGGACATTCCCTGAGTATGGGATAAGGAGCTGGAAAAACAAATCTTTGTTTTAAATTTTACCACATGGTATAGCAGTTGCACATGGCCCTTAAGACTTGTCTTCCACAGAATTGGACACCACCCTTTTAAAACTGCTACCCAGCTAAGATCCTCAGTTTCATGCCAGCACAGGAATGGCTCCCATCCCAAAATAAGATGTTCCTCTACCCTCAAACATGAACTTAACACTTGGAAGAGCAGAGGCCAGAGACTTCAAGAAGCTCACATTTTTCCAGGGAGCTTGTCTTAATATATGTAAGTGAAAATGAAAGTTGTGTCTCACTCTTTGCAACCCCATGTCCATGGAATTCTCCAGGCCAGAATACTGGAATGGGTAGCCTTTCCCTTCTCCAGGGGATGTTTGCAACCCAGGAATCAAACCAAGGTCTCCTGCATTGCAGGCTGATTCTTAACCAACTGAGCTATCAGGGAAGCCCTAAATATATGTAAGTAATTATCAGCAAAAGCAAGTGGAGGAATTCCCTGGTAGTCCAGTGGTTAAGAATCTGCCTTGCAATGCATGGAACATGAGTTCGATCCCTGGTTAGGGAACTAAGATCCCATATGCCTCGGAGCAACCTAAGCCCTCGTACTCTGGAGCCCATGTGGCACAACTACTGAGCCTGCGCACCACAACTGGAGAGTCCAGGCACCACAGCAGAGGGTCCACATGACGCAACAAAGACCCCACGTGCTGAATTAAGACTCAGTATAACTAAATAAATATTTAAAAAAAAAAAAAAGGCAAATGGAATTTGCATTTGTTTATGTTCTTTTGGCTTCCCTGGTGGCTCAGTCAATAAAGAATCTGCCTGCAATGAGGGAGACCTGGGTTCGACCTCTGGGTTGGGAAGATCCCCTGGAGGAGGGCATGGCGACCCACTCCAGTATTGTTGCCTGGAGAATCCCCACAGACAGAGAAGCCTGGCAGGCTGCAGGCCATAGCATCGCAAAGAGTCGGACATGACTGAGTGACTAAGTACAGCACACATGTTCTTTTAAGTCACAGGTTGCATAGGTCATGGATTCTAGTCCCTGTCTGATAGATTTTATTCCTTTCTACAGTTTTAGCCTAAAGAAGCCTCAAGCTAGAGTAAGCATGGGAATCATCTGAGGCACTTTTCAGAAATACAGATTCCTGGACCTTGCAGCATCTGAGGTGAGCTACAGACTCTACTTTAGGAAATACAAGTCTACAGGATGTAACAAGATTCCTATCTGCTGGATCTCAGCTCCTCAGAGCTGGCATGACTTAAGGGTCCATGAACTGGGCCAGACTTTTGTGATTTTATGGTCATGAGCCCAACCAACCTCAGTTAACACAGGCATGGACAAGCAATCTACCCTGTGATGCACAGCTGACTTGCTCTAGCTCTGAAGAATACCTGATTAGCAGGTTTTCCACAGTTGACACAACACCCTTGGGTGCTGGAGATAGGCAAGAACATGTACCAGGGTCTCACAACTATCAGGGAGGAATCTCTCCATGCTTCCAGCACAGAGAGGGAAAAGCAGCCTTTTTGAACTAGCCGGAACATTTTGTTCATGCTATTAATAATGCCCACTCTCAAGAGAAACTGTTTTACCTGGGTCTAACTTATTAGGGTTTTATCAGAGCTTAACTGACCTGGGGGAAGAGAAATACCCCATTCCAGCCCCCTTCAGCCATCCTGTCCCACCTATGGAGAGGAAAAGGCTGAGAACACTTGGGAGGTTCCCCGTGCAGAGGCCCAAGTCCACTCAAAGACTGACCCTAATCACAAGCCTACAAAGCACCTCCTGCTCCTACACCTTCCCACCACACCACTAAACGTCTATTTATTTGCAGTCACTTTTACTCAAGATATCATGTCTGACTTTTAATTAAAAATTACAAGGCTTACTAAAAATACAAAAAAAAAAACCCCAAAAACCACATAATTTGAAGAATTAGAACAACCACTGGAGTCAGACTCAGATATGGCAGAGACATACCAGATCAAGAACTTTTAAAAAACTATGATTAGTATGCTAAGGGCTCCAATGGAAGAAGCAGACAACATGCAAGAATGGGTCATGTAAGGAGAGAGATGGGACTTCTAAGAAAGAATCCCAAAGAAATGCAAGAGATAAACACTGTTACAGAAGTAAGAATGCTTTTGATGGGATTATTCGTGGACTGGACCTGGCTGAGGAAAGAATCCCTGAGCCTGAGGATACAGCAACAGAAATTTTTCAAATAGAAAATTGAAAAGCAAAGAAAAAAGACTAAAACAAAATAGAACATAATAACCAAGAATATTGGACAACTACAAAAGGCATGTAACATGCATGTAATAGTAATATCAGAATGAGAAAAAAGAGAAATGGAATAGAAGAAATATTTGAAGAAATGATAAATGAGAATTCCTCCTCCAAGTAAATGTCAGACACCAAACCCACGGGTCTAGGAAGCTCAGAGAACAGCAGAAAAGATAAATTCCAGAAAACTACACCTAAGCATTTTATGGAGAAGGCAATGGCACCCCACTCCAGTACTCTTGTCTGGAAAATCCTATGGACGGAGGAGCCTGGTAGGCTGCAGTCCATGGGGTCGCTAGGAGTTGGACACGACTGAGCGGCTTCACTTTCACTTTTCACTTCCATGCATTGGAGAAGGAAATGGCAACCCACTCCAGTGTTCTTGCCTGGAGAATCCCAGGGACAGGGGAGCCTGGTGGGCTGCCGTCTATGGGATCACACAGAGTTGGACATGACTGAAGCGACTTAGCAGTAGCAGCAAGCATTTTATATTCAAACCACAAGCAAGACAAAGAAAGAAATGTTTTAAAAAGTCAGAGGAAACAAACCCCTCATCTATAAGAAAGCAAAGATAACAATTGCATTGGGGTTCTCCTCAGAAACCATCCAAATGAGAAGACAATGAAAAAAAGGGTTAAGAAAAAAAAAAAAACAACTCATCAACCTAGAAGTCTGTATCCTGCAAACTTGGAGAAAGTGAAGGAGAAATAAAGATTTTCTCAGACAAAAACTGAGGGAATTTGTTGTTTTATAAGAAATGTTAAAAGAAGATTTTCAGAAAGAAAGAAAAGTATGTAAGTCAGGAACTTGGATCTACATAAAGAAAGGAACAGCATTAAAGAAGTAATAAAAAACATTCACATTTCTTATTCTTATTTGATCTAAGATAACAGTTTGTTCAAAACAATAATAGCACCAATGTATTCAATGACAATAGCTTATGTATAACTGAAATGAGTGATACAAGGAACAGAAGGAAGGAATTTGGAGTATTTTGTTGTTATAAGGTACTTGCACCACCCAAGAAGTAGTATGCTGCTGCTGCTGCTGCTGCTGCTGCTGCTAAGTCGCTTCAGTCGTGTCCGACTCTGTGCGACCCCATAGACAGCAGCCCACCAGGCTTCCCCGTCCCTGGGATTCTCCAGGCAAGAACACTGGAGTGGGTTGCCATTTCCTTCTCCAATGCATGAAAGTGAAAAGTGGAAGTGAAGTCGCTCAGTCGTGTCCGAATTTGTGCGATCCCATGGAAGTAGTATAGAGTTATATGAAAGTGGACTTGAATTAGTTGTAAATGTATATTGCAAATTTGGAGAAACCCACAAAAAAAGTTTTAAATAAAGTATAATGGATATGCTAAGAAAGGAGGGAAAATTAAATCATGTAAAACACTCAATTAAAAGCACAACACCAGAAAAAGAGTGGTAGACAAAAAAAATAGGAACAAAGAACATGAAGAACAAATAGAAAACTGGCAAATATGGGAGATATTAATTCAACAGCACCACTAGTCACTTTAAACGTCAATGGTCTAAATACACCAAGTAAAAGTATTTGTTCTCAGTTGCTCAGCTGTGTCCAACTTTTTGCAACTCTTTGGACTATAAGCCCACCGGGGTCCTCTGTCCATAGGATTTTTCAGGCAAGAATACTGGAGTAGGTTGCCATTTCCTCCTCTAGGGGATCTTCCCGACCCAGGGATCAAATCTGAGTCTCCTGCGTCTCCTGCATGGCAGGTGGATTCTTTACTGCTGAGCCATCACGGAGGAAAAAAAGTGGATATGGTTGGCACAAGCCATCCTATCTGGAAATAGCCCTTCTGGAAGTCATGCTAACAGCAAGGATTTTTGTTTCTGAAATGCTCTAAAAGCAGCCTGGAGATCAGGTGCCGGCCCACCCACAGGCTCACTGGGACTGGCTTTCCGATTCCAGATAAGGGAACGCTCAGCATCCAGTGAGAGGAGGAGGTGGCCGGGCAAAACCAGGCGCTGCTCCTCTGGCTCCACAGACTTTGCCTGGGGACCAGATCTGGACATGTACTGTGCAGTCACCAGCCTGACCCCTAGCTCAGAAATAAGGAGGGCATGTCAGCAGGGCCTTCTGGTTACCTCTTACCAGCAACCTACCATGCCAGGAAAAGAGAAGATGAAAGAAGACTTCAGGAAGGAGAGAGAGTACAGTCCCTCAGAGCAGACATAGCCACATGGCACACGGAGGAAGATCTCACCAAAGAGCATCTTTCCTCCTCCACCCATTTCCATGAGGGGCTTCTCCTGACCTACACTGGATTGCAAAAAGGAATGGGGGATGGGGATATTTCATTTATTGCACACAAAACTAACTTTGTTTTAAACAAAGGAAATAGAACCACAGAGGAGAGAGCTCTTCCATATATATTGATGAGCTTTTTAGCTTTAATTCCAGAGGGGAAAACTATAGGGAAAAAAAAAAATACTGGGTTCTCATATGAATCATCTTTTCTTGTTACATCTGTTCTTTTTATAAGTAGGTAATGCCAAAGCCTTTGACTGTGTGGATCACAATAAACTGTGGGAAATTCTGAAAGAGATGGGAATACCAGACCACCTGACCTGCCTCTTGAGAAACCTATATGCAGGTCAGGAAGCAACAGTTAGAACTGGACATGGAACAACAGACTGGTTCCAAATAGGAAAAGGAGTATGTCAAGGCTGTATATTGTCAGTCTGCTTATTTAATTTATATGCAGAGTACATCATGAGAAATGCTGGGCTGGAAGAAACACAAGCTGGAATCAAAATTGCTGGGAGAAATATCAATAACCTCACATATGTAGATGACACCACCCTTATGGCAGAAAGTGAAGAGGAACTAAAAAGCCTGTTGATGAAAGTGAAAGAGGAGAGTGAAAAAGTTGGCTTAAAGCTCAACATTCAGAAAACGAAGATCATGGCATCTGGTCCCATCACTTCATGGGAAATAGATGGGGAAACAATGGAAACAGTGTCAGACTTTATTTTTTGGGGCTCCAAAATCACTGCAGATGGTGACTGCAGCCATGAAATTAAAAGACGCTTACTCCTTGGAAGAAAAGTTATGACCAACCTAGATAGCATATTCAAAAGCAGAGACATTACTTTGCCAACAAAGGTCCGTCTAGTCAAGGCTATGGTTTTTCCAGTGATCATGTATGGATGTGAGAGTTGGACTGTGAAGAAAGCTGAGCACAGAAGAATTGATGCTTTTGAACTGTGGTGTTGGAGAAGACTCTTGAGAGTCCCTCGGACTGCAAGGAGATCCAACCAGTCCATCCTAAAGGAGATCAGTCCTGGGTGTTCTTTGGAAGGACTGATCCTGAAGCTGAAACTGCCATACTTTGGCTACCTCATGTGAAGAGTTAACTCATTGGAAAAGACCCTGATGCTGGGAGGGATTGGGGGCAGGAGGAGAAGGCAACGACAGAGGATGAGATGACTGGATGGCACCACCGATTCGATGGACATGGGTTTGGGTGAACTCCGGGAGTTGGTGATGGACAGGGAGGCCTGGCATGCTGCGATTCATGGGGTCGCAAAGAATCAGACACGAATGAGCAACTGAACTGAACTGAACTGAATATTTACTGAGCATCCTGCCATTACTTCATTTAAGCTCCACAATGACCCAATGAGATACATAATATCTTCAAATTACAGATGAGGAAGCTGAAGCTTAGAGGTCAGCTACTTTGCCAAAGGACACACAGCTAGAAAGCAGTAAAGCCAGGGCTTAATCTTAGGCCTCTTTAGACCCCAACCACTACACTACACTACCTTCTGAATGGGCAAAAAAGCTCGAATGGTAATGGCTCAGGCTTCTGTTGCTCAGCAGTGAGACGGGGGATGTATTTCATTCTCAAGGTAAATGCAGCTTTAATGAAAGAAAAGGTACAAACTGGGAATCCGCAACAGATTCGGGCCTGGTCTTTTTCTAAGCCTCTCCCTTGATGGGAGAAGAAAATACAATAACACACCATCAGGAGAGGGCACCTGGTCCTCAGGGCAAAGGAGAGGAGAGAAGGATGGAAATGATGCATCTTCTCCTCTGGGCAGCTCCTGACTTTAGGCTACCTGGGGCCAGGGCAGCTGTGAACCTGCCCCAAGAGATACGAAGCATCCACAGAAGGAGGGCTGTGGACACTTTCAGATGCTCTTCAACAAACACAAAGGGTTTCCACTTCAACCCTCAAATTGAGTATTGATTTTAAAAGGTCTCCCAGGAAAACACCGTGCCAACCAAAAAACACCCTCTCTGTGCTCTGGACCATTTGCCATTTAACTTGGACAGATGTGCACTGACTGATTGCTACCGACAAGCACAAAGAGCCTTACACCAGATCTGCCTTTACTTCAAACTGCGTCTATCACTGGCTCCTTGTTCTATTTGCTCTGCTGCGCATTTAACTGAAACCATCAGAATTTGCAGAAACCAGAAATCCATGTCTTTCAGGGACGAAGAAACCAGAACCCTAGGAAATGGAAGGTATAATAACGAGGATGGTTGAAGACTCGCATGTCCTGAGTTTGTGGCCACATGTTCCAACCACTTTATGCTGGTGAACTGGCCAAAGGCAACTCAGAAATACAATCCTCTCCTAAAATTCAGGCTATTTCCTCCCCTTGGCCAGACTTTTGACACTTTCCTAAGTTCTCCAGGATATCTTTGAATGGAAAAGTCAGGGACAGAGCAATGGAGATGGAGATCTGGGTTCTGGCTCCAGCTCTGCCAAGGGTTAGCTGTGTGGACTCCGGACAGTCCACACGGCTAACTCACGGAGGAAATAAGGCACGTCTGGTGTTCCTTCCATCTGTGGGCCTGTGATGTCACGTTCTCTTCAATGGGTCCAAAATGACCACCACTGCATTAACATCCCTTGATGGCGTGTGCCTCCTGATGGAAGCACACCCATGAAATATACTTAATGGAAAAAAATATCAGATCTACATCTGATCAAGCCTCTGGGTCTAACTATCATTTTCCAGGAAATATAAAAGATAGAGGAATATGTTACACATATTCCTGGGCCCTCTGGGATCATCTTCGTGTGGCCTACTCTACTCTGAAAGCGTCCAAACCTTCCCTACATTCCCTTTTTCCTATCAGCTCCTCACCTGGGAATGTCAGCTTGGAGGTCATTTATTCTCCTGTGATGGTACAGGAGTTGGTCACACAGCAACAGGAGATTGCCCTCTCTGGGCTCTGACCAGGAATGTCCTCAGACTTCCCACTCCACATACCGCCCACCACTCTGCTGAGCTACAAATCCCCAGATGGATATTGCGCTTGTTGCCCCAACATCCTTTCCACCCTCCCACCTTACACAGCCATGTGGTCAGGAGGAAGGAGGAAAAATAACCTGACCCTCCGCACCAGAAATGGGTATCCCCCCTCCCTCGCTACACAGGGATGGTCTAAGGAATCCAGGCCTACATCACTCACAGCACGGCACTTTCCTGGCCAAAGGGACTGGTTAAAAGAGTGGGCATTTGATTCCATTTAGATCAATAATCTAAAAGCCAAAGTTATCTGAGAGCACCCAGGGAAGTGTGTCTGGAGGCCAAGTCTCTCTTCCCTCCCCTGGAAAGTGTGATGTTTATTTTGAAGCGTGGAACCACTGCAGCAATCCTGCCACCAGGAAAAGCTAGGCTTTGGGTTAAACAGACACCACAAAAAGGCAGAGGGGAGAACATGAATGCACTGAGTGTTTGATGACACCGTTAAGCTGCTGAATCAAACCAGTCTTGAAATCTGCTTTGTATCTGTACCTTCTATTACTTGAGCCAATGAATCCCCTTCATTGGATAAGCCAGTTCAAAACATGGTATCTGTTTCTTATAAGATAAATTCCCAACTGATATACACGGTACCAAAGATCACACACAAAGCTGATCTACAGTCACACTTCAAAGGTCTAGGGATTAGCACCAGAGAGTAAAACCAGCTCCCTTGTGCTCTTACCACTTCCACCAGAAACCAAGGAAACGCCCTTCCTAGGCCACCAACCAAGAAATCAGGCAGATTTTCTCTCACAGTGCTGGGGTCACATGCAGTCTCAGCCATTGGGAGGCCACTGCTGAGAAGGGAACACAGCCCCTTCCTCTGCAGCCCTCCATGCCAACTCAGAGACAAGAAAGATGGTCCTGCCACACGAAAGGTAGGAGAAGTGCTTTTCAGTATCACTTGCTACTTGTTTAAAAATCAGTGGCGATGCCTATCAAATCAATGGGTCCAAAATGACCACCACTGCATTAACATCCCTTGATGGCGTGTGCCTCCTGATGGAAGCACACCCATGAAATATACTTAATGGAAAAAATATCAGATCTACATCTGATCAAGCCTCTGGGTCTAACTATCATTTTCCAGGAAATATAAAAGATAGAGGAATATGTTACACAGCTCTATGGGCATATAATCCCAAAAAAGCTAGCATGAAAAACCCTAGAAAAACCTGTTTATTCAACAAATAAATTACAAAGTGAAAAGGAGATGGAGAGGAAACTGGTAGATTAAAAGAGGATTAAAGAGAAGGCACGATGTGGACCTTAACTGGATCTTGATCTGAGACATAATCAAGGAGATTTGAATGTTGATTGAATTCTATTATATTAAGGGATTATTGTTAATATTCTTTGGTTGTGATGTGGTTTTGTGGTTAGGTGCTTTTTAATGAGTCTTTATCTTTAGAGATATATGAAAATATTTATGGATAATAAGATATAATGTCTGAACTTGGTACAAAATAATATGATCAAAGGACTAGAGGGACAGGTGAAAAAATCAAGTTTGGCCAGGAGTTGTTCATTGGAATTCACTATACTGGTCTTTGCCTTTGTATATTTAGAAGTTTTCTTAATGAATGGAAAAGACCCAGAGATGAAGCAGAGTCTAAGCTCTTTGCCAAAGTCTTAGCGTCATTTCCAAGAAAGCCTGCTTACTCAAAGTAACACTTTCTATATAAACTTCCCCCAAGTAATAACCTTGACAGAATATTTCTGGTTGACATATCTTCTTTCTAAATGTTATTGGGGATTTCTGAAATACAAGACAAGTGCTCCTTCCATAGGGGCTGCTTAAGAAGTTCCACCAGGGAAGCCCATTTCCCACACAAATGCATATCAAACATTAAATCGATGGATGACCCGTGTACTGCATTTCTAACAGCCTTTAGAAACTTATGCACCCTAATTTCTATAAACTTAGGAGGAAGAGACCTTTCTCATCCTGACACGAAAGAGAGAAACCATAATGACAGATGGGTTACACAAAGGCGTAAAATTTAGAAGATTGAAACTAGTATTTTTTCATAATGAAAGGCATTTGCCAGACATGATAGCAAAACAGACTGATATTCTTAGTATTAAAAAAAAAAAAAAAAAAAAACTCTTCCCAAGTCAGTCTGTGAGGTGAAGAAGAAAAAAAAAAAAACTACCACTCCTATTTTAAAAACTAGCAAAAATACTTGACAGATGACTCCTGGAAGAAAAGGAAATAATGTAGGTTTGCCAGATACAATACTGGACACCCAGTTAAATTTGAATTTCAGACAAATAACAAAGAATTGTTATAGTAAGTTATTATATTTAGTATAATAAGTATACTAAAACATTATCTGTTGCTTATGTAAATGTCAACTTATGCAATTTACATTATTTTACATTATATTATTCAAGTTTATGCAATTTACAATTTAGGCAACCTTATATTAGTATTTTTATTTGCCAACTCTGGTGACCCTAACCAATGGCCAATAAATTCGAGAAAATGATCAACCTCATCTCTAACTATCAAGGGATAGCAAGTACAACAAGAGCAGAGGGCCCACCAGGCAGGGATGGAAAAAGGCCACTGCACCTGTGCCCACCTAGCCCACCTGGAGCTCAGGGGAGGAGGCACGGCCTCGGGGCCTCGCAAGGGCAGGAGGGAGGTGGCCAGCACTTGAGTGCTTGATGGGGATCACAAATTTGGTTGAACGACCCTGAGCATGGCCTTCGGGGGAAAGGAAAAACATGATCAGACACTTGGAGCAGAGGACACTGTGCAGAAACAGCACTTCTATTTCCTACTCTTAGAACTGTGTTGTGATCTATCCAAATGCATTTTTATCTTTTATGGACAATGTTATGATATAGTATGTAATACATGTAAAAAGGAATTTATCCATGTACTCACCTTCCACTTTAAAACCATGAAACAATACTAACCAGTGTTTCTCCCTCTCCTGACCTCGCACCCTAGGTAACCACCATAATCTGAGCTTCAGAGTTATCATTACCCTTAATTTTCATATATTTATTTATTTATTGGCCATGATGCGTGGTATGTGGGTTCTTAGTTCCCAGACCAGGGATGTAACCCATGCCCCTACAAAGGAAGGACAAAGTCCTAACCACTGGACCACCAGCGAAGTCCATCATACATTTTTATGTATGTTCAGTTCAGTTCAGTTCAGTCGCTCAGTCGTGTCCAACTCTTTGCGACCCCATGAATCGTAGCACCCCAGGCCTCCCTGTCCATCACCAGCTCTGTGAGTTCACTCAGACTCACGTCCATCAAGTCAGTGATGCCATCCAGCCATCTCATCCACTGTCGTCCCCTTCTCCTCCTGCCCCCAGTCCCTCCCAGCATCAGAGTCTTTTCCAATGAGTCAACTCTTTGAATGAGGTGGCCAAAGTACTGGAGTTTCAGCTTTAGCATCATTCCTTCCAAAGAAATCCCAGGGCTGATCTCCTTCAGAATGGACTGGTTGGATCTTCTTGCAGTCCAAGGGACTCTCAAGAGTCTTTATGTATGTATGTACCCCTAAATCAAATACATATAATTTTCACATGCTTTCAACCATCATATAAATATAGCACCACGATGTATGCATTCTATAATTTGCCTTTCTTCACCACATATTTTGATTATGAATTTGATCCATAATAATAAGTGATGCTTTATGTTAGTTTCAGCATTGTGTAATATTCCACTATTTGTATATATCAAAATTTCCATTTCTAGTTTCCTGTTGATGGACAGTTAGCTGGTTTACAATTTTTCCAACTAAAAATTGCTCCTGTGAACATCCTTAAATACATCTCTTAATACAGATTTCAGCCCCATTTCTCTGGGGTATATGCCAGAGTGGAATTACAAGCTCAAACGGTGTGTGCAGCTTCAACTATAATTCTACAAAGTGGTTGTACTAATTTATATCCCCACCAGCAGCAATAAATATACTTTTTACAGTTATGTCCTGCTGAGGTTAATTGAAAACTCTCCTTTAAAGCAGACTGAGTTCAAAGCATGCAGAAATTGAGTCAGAGGCCGATATTAATAGTTACTAACTTAAAAATCAATCCCACATGAGCATAGGACTGACTGTGTCTGATGTAGAAGGGGGCTTATCTGGATTAAGACAGTTTCAGGGATTTCTTTGAATCATGCCTGTTTTAATCTATATTACTTTCCTCAGATATTAAAAATGCTCACTGTAAACAAAATTATTTTAATAATTACTAAGACACATCTCATAGAAATGGAATATCCCCATAATAACCACCATTAACAGCATAACATATACCCCACCTCATTTTTCTAAACGTAAATCAACTTTTTTTTTTTTTCCACAAAGGGGATTACATATTTTGGTTTACATTTTACTTCTTTCTACTGTGTAATATTTCTTTAAAAGGAAAGAGACAATCCACATTTATCAAAAATTCTGTTATTCAGTAATTATATACTAAGCACAGAATGAAGTCTATAAAGATAATTAAGCAATGCCACCATTAAGAGACTTCCATTCTAAAAGGAAAGAAACTCACAGCTGTAGATCACAATAATGGCCCCCACTCACCAAGTATCCTCTATGACCTAGGCACTGTATTAGACCTTCAATGAATGTGGTAGGCAGAATAATGTTCAGTCACTAAATCGTGTCCAACTCTTAAACACCCGGACTGTAGCCCACCAGGCTCAGACTCTGTCCATGGGATTTCCTAGGCAAGAATACTGGGGTGGGTTGCCATTTCCTTCTCCAAAGCAGAATAATGCCTATGTCCTAATCCTAATGCTGCTATTAACTGCCATGCTATACATACTAATAACTAATACATGCTAATAACTGCCAAGTTATACGGCAAGGAGGAACTAAGTTTGCTAATCAGCCAACCTTAAAATAAGGAGAATGGTTTGGGCCCTCCTGGTGGGCCTGATGTCATCAATCACAAGGGTCTTTAAGTGGGGAAGAGGGAAGCAGAAGAGTCAGAACCAGCGAGATGGCAGCATGAAAAAGCCCTAACCTGGCTTTGAAGGTGGAAAGGGGCTACAAGCCAAGGAATGCAGGCAGTTTCTAAAGGTAAGAAAATGGATTCTCCCCTAGAGCTTCCAGAAGGGAACTCAGCTCTGATGATTATTCAACCCACTGAGACCTGTGTCAGGCTTCAGACCCCAAAAAATTTGTGTTGCTTAAGCCTCTGGGTTTGTACTATTTGTTACAACAGGAAAAGGTATAGGAGTAGGAAGAGGAATAGGAGGCTAAGACTTCTCACTTCATCCTCCTGCCACCCTGAAATGTAGATGCTATGACTTCCACTAGACAAACTGGGGAACCAAGGACCCAAGAGGTTACATGACCAGCCCAGGCTCACAGTGGCAGAGCCAGACTCAAACTTGGGCGTGTCTACCCCTGAAGGTTGTGCCCCATTGCCCTCCCTCTCTGGTCAGCCTAGAATCCAGGGCAGACGGGGACACACACTGCCCTGGGGGTAAGCAAAGCACAGGGGGCCGAGAGAACCCTCCTGGGCCGAGGCTGGAAGGACTGTGTGGAGGCTTTCGAATGATGGGTGGGATTTCGACAGAGATGAGGAGGGAAGGAGAGGTCAGGAAATACAGTTCAGCTCAAGGCAACCAAAGTCTGTATATCCCCATGTGGGGGCAGGGATATGCAGTGAGAGGCAAGTTGGGGTACTTCGGAGAGGGCCTAATGCCATCCAATACGATAGCCACTAGCCACCTGTGGCTATTGACATTTACGCTTAAATCCATTACGATCAAGTTAAAAAGCCACTTCACCACAGTTTTATGCACCACATTTAACACTTCAATAGCAAAGAAGCAAACAAACAAACAACACAAAACTCCCTTCAATAGCCACGTGTCTAATACTGGACAGGACAGATATAGGACATATTCATCCCAGCCAAAAGGTCTGCTCCACAGCAACACTGAAAAAGGGAAGTCGTTGGAGTCCTTGTTTCTGAGCCCCTCAGGGGCACTGAGCACCTGGAGGGGGGCTCAGGTATATAACACTGTCCACCTCACCATCTCACTTATTACTACTGTTGTGTCCTCTCCCTTGGGGCTTTGCAGAATTTCTCGAGAGACATAATTAATATGCCCCATATTTTGAACTCCCAGTGCTGTCTGATAGATGCTATTTAGTCCTAAAAATGAACCATTCTGGGAAAGTAAGTCCAGTTTTTCTCCACTGCCAACACTTAAAAAAAAAAAAAAAACAAAAAAAAAAACACCATTTGGCCTTTATCTAGTAGAATCAGATCAATGCTGCAGTGAGAAATAGTTTTTAATGGGAAGGGGCACAGTCGCTGACATTTATAGAGTATTTGTCAGGTTTCAAAGCACCTGACACATTATCTCGCAGAACCTCACTCTGTCCCCATCCTCCCTGATGGTGGCGGGGTTTCTTCTGAGACTCCAGACTTTCTGAGTGGCTTTGTAGAGGCCGCCCAGCTCCAGCTCCAGAAGAAAGAGGCTGAAATCAACAGAGGGGACGGCCGAAGTACACAGAGCTCCATACCTAACATGTCTGCCCAAGTTAAGATTAATTCGTGATCTAGCAATTGAGTTTAGAACAACATCAGGTGCAAAAAGAAGTCCAACTAATCGTTCTACTGACCTATGTCGCTTGGGGTCCTTATAAGGCTGTTGGGAGTGTTGGTGGAGATCCAGTTCTCTTACCCCCTCAGGGACTCAGGGTTCACACACTGCACGTTTGCACAACGCTAACCCTGTTTGGCAGCCTCACAAGCAGCTCTGATCGATTTCCCATCCGCAGCTCAACCCTTGTCCTCTCCCAAACTGCTTCACGGTGACAAATGCAGCAGGAGGGGGCCTCCACACTGACATCACCCCCCCACCAGCAGCAGCAATGCCAAGAACTTGGCCTCTTAAACAATAGAACTCTATGTGGTCAGGAGAGAAAGGGTGCCCTGTACCTGCTAAGTGGGGGCCATGCTCCCCTCCCCAGCCTCTGCCATTGGGACTGAAGAAAGAGGCCGGAATGAAGGCAGGGATCAGCCAGAAACATGCCTCCCCCACCCCCACAGGCAAGTAAGGCTTCTGGCCCAAGCGTCAGCTAGTGAACCTTTCTGCTCCGCAGGGCTGGGAACTCAGATGTACAAGGTCGATCCCCCTGAGCAAGGAAGGTGCACGATGGCCCACAGAGGGCTCAGCTTTACAAATGAGCCCGTTGGCCAGGTGATATAGGTATTTACACCAGAGCCTCAGCTAGCTCAGGGTCTAACCAGACAAGAATTCAAACAAAAACCAATAATCACTCCCCAACATGGTATTTCGGGTAGTTTCTAACTATGCACATCTGGAAAGGGTGACAGGAGGGAGCAGAAGGAGACAAGAAAGGAGTCCCTACTCAGGGAATTTGTGTTCATCTGATCTCGGGTGCAAAGAACTGAATTAATCATAATCTTTGGCTATGATTTTTCCAGTGGTCATGTATGGATGTGAGAGTTGGACTATAAAGAAAGCTGAGTGCCAAAGAATTGATGCTTTTGAACTGTGGTGTTGGAGAAGACTCTTGAAAGTCCGTTGAACTGCAAGGAGATCCAACCAGTCCATCCTAAAGGAGATCAGTCCTGGGTGTTCATTGGAAGGACTGATGTTGAAGCTGAAACTCCAATAATTTGGCCACCTGATGCGAAGAGCTGACTCATTTGAAAAGACCCTGATGCTGGGAAAGATTGAGGGAAGGAGAAGAAGGGGACGACAGAGGATGAGATGGTTGGATGGCATTACCAACTCAATGGACATGAGTTTGGGTAAACTCTGGGAGTTGGTGATGGACAGGGAGGCCTGGCGTGCTGCGGTTCATGGGGTCGCAAAGAGTCGGACACGACTGAGCGATTGAACTGGACTGAACCTGGTTCATGACACACTCAATATTGGCCTTTGCAGGAGCCACACTTATTGTTTATACACCAGCTATTTTGATCTTTGCCAATGGACAAATAACTTCAAACTCACCTCACCCCCCTTCTCCTCTGAAAAGGTAAAGTATTGATACTAACTTACACTAATATGATTTTCCCAGCCAATCCAATATCTGCCTCACCCTAACCTCCCCTGATCTTGTATACCTTGTTTTTCTTTTCATATAGTTTTTTTGCAGCTCTATGTATTCCTAAAAGTTTTTTCTTTGATTTTAGCTGTTTATAAATTTATAAAAGATGTCACATTGCATCTTTCATTGTATTTCTTTTACTTAATATCGTATTACTCAGAGGCATCCATATTTTTGCATGTCACTGTTGATCATTTGTTTTGACTGACTATAATTCTTCACCCTCCAACTGATGGCTTATTTGGCTCTTTCCAGGTTCGTGGTAGTGTGAACTCAGTTGCATATGTCTCTTTCTGGACATGAGTTTTTCTTGGGCGCATACACCTAGAAGTGGAATCACTAGGCCGTAAGAAATGTGAATGTTTGGGACATTCACTTACAGTCCAATGGTTAAGACTCCAAGCTTTCACTGCCAAGGGCTCGGGTTCAGTCCCTGGATGGGGAACTAAAATCCCACAAGACAAGCGGGGTGGCCAAAAAAAAATGCCACCTTCAACTCTGGGACATAATATCAAAGTGCTTTCCATTTGCTTGGATTTCCTAGAGTTTCTAAGACGATTGCTTCCTCTTCCTGTCTTCCTCAGTTGTGCCAGCTCCATCAAAAGGTTTAAATCAGATTCTTGGCCTAACACCAGAGTAGCCTCTCAGCTAAATCCACCACGTGGAAAAAAGGGGAGAAAAAAGGCTCTTATTCTGAACACAGATAATAAGAAGAGCATCTCTGCAGACACAAGGCCCCACCCTCATCCAGACACTGAGACAGGTTAGTCAAAGAGAAGGGAACTATCTACAAGCTGCTTCACATTTGGCAAATGCAAGATTTTTTTTAAAAGGGTTTACATGGAGCCAAAGCTTGTTCCCCCATCCAAGTTTTGCTTGCTCAGTCTCTCCACCCCCACACCTCCCATAACCACCCCACACACTTTAGGAACAAAAGCCTAAAATGGAAAAAAATAATAAATTGTTAAGTAACCAATTTCATTTAAGTGAGAGCAGGGAGTCCAGCATGGATGTCACAGTACAGTCAAATTCATTTCAATAAATATTTACAGTACACTTTGCAGTGTGACCAGCACACTGACAAATAACATCTTTACTCTGCCCTCCAGAGATTGTAAACTTGTTCACTTAACAAGACAAGATCATGGACGGACTGCCAAAGGGGCAAGTTAATGCTAAGAGGATGAAGATGCGGGTCTGATCTCAAGATACTCACTGTAAAATTAGCGAAAGTTAAGAACACAAGTGAATCAGATATTGAAGCTGTGCAAAGGTAGAGAGTGATCAATTCTAACCAACTTGGAGAGTGATGCTAGAGCTAGGTTTCAAAGGAGGAGTTCTCGAGAGGAGAGAGGATAAAGAATACAGCTAAAAAAATTAAGAAATCAAATTTTTCTTCTATTTCTCAAACTTCTTAAAATCTATTCCCTGCCTCCAGTCCTGGACCAAGAAAGTGGAACCTGTGAATCACTGATAAACACGCATCATCTGGGCACTTGCCTGGTGGCCCAGTGCTTAAGACAATGCTCCCAGTACAGGGGGCAAGGAGTCAATCCTGATTGGGGAGCGAAGATTCGGCATGCCACTCAGTGAGGCTGACATAAATAAATAAATAAAATGTTAAAGCACGCATCATCTGCATTTATTTGTTCATTCCACAGGTGCCAGGCCCTGTGCTGAGCTCTGGGGGATACACCGATGGACAAGCTGGATACGAACCTGCCTTCACCCAGCTCCCAGTCTGCAGAACAGATGGAGGTTTAGACAAAGACAGGCAGTGGCTTAGCTTGGCTGTCAGACTCCATGGGCCCAAGAGAGCCCCTCCCACATCTAACCCTCCCCAGAAACATTTTCAGTAAATTGTGCAGGATTAAACAAATGGCTGCCTTCTCCATAATTAAAAAGCTCCTGACCAGCATCCCAGGTAGCCATGTGGCCACTCAGAGCCGAGAGACCAAGAAATCAGGTGCTTCCTACATAATAGCCTCCAATCTGATACCTGATAGCTTCTGGGAGCCAGAGTCAAACAAATGTCAGGCATTTTATGAAGGCAGGAAGCAAATAAGGGGGCAAGGATTGGAGTCTAGGCCTCAAGGGAGCTCAATTAGTGAGCCAGATAAAGTTAAACCGAAAGGGCATGCTCTGGGTTTCCTAGAAAGCCAGCTGGAAAAGATGCCAATCCCTAAGCCTCTGTCACTCAAAAGATTAACAGAAGAGACCCAGGGATGCCCAAGGGAACGCTGCAACGGCCAGATGTTTCTGCTCCTCTCATGACACCGCTGCCCACAACCAGGACCGCATTTCTGACGCCACCAAGAAGCCACAGAAGAGAACTGCAGGCTTCCGGAATAGGTTGAAACTCAAAGGCATCACCCTTTAGTGAGGCAGACACCAAAAAATCTTGTTAATAGTGCTTTATTACAGACAGACTCGCCTGATGCCCATTTAACAGGAATGGCACCGCTAGCCAGACGAACACTTCCTGCAGCTGCTTGGTGGTGTGAAAAGCACACAAGCCCACAACGCGCACATCCATATATACTGGGATGTGGCTCCCACCGCTACGCATGCACCATGTTCCAAGCAAGGCTTTTACCCTCCTGAGTCTCACTTTCAAAATGACACTAAAAAGACCCACCTTCTTGCTCTTATAAACATAAGTGATCATGGAAAGTGCCCGGCCCAAGAATTCATAAATGCGGGCTCTTACTGAGGTCTATAAATGCATCCAAGTCAACACAGCAGCTTTCCCTTGGTACTTTCTATATGTGTGTGTGAGTCTGTGTGAGAAAGAGACAGAGAAAGGGAGAAAGAGAGAGAAAAAAATTCAGCTGGAACACACACAGGCCTATTTACACTTCCTATTTGTGTTCCACCATTTCTATCAAATTAATAAACTAAAGAAGCCCGAGGGAAAACTAACCCATGTCTCTGTTTTCCCTTGAAGTCCCTAGCTTTCCCCTAAGAGCTGCTTCCTCCAGTTTCAGGAGGCAAGGAAGGAGAGCCATATGGCTTGAGACCCTAGACTAGCCCAGCAACAAACGAGCCCCCCACCATTTGTCTCCGGGCCTCTCATGTGGGCGGGCATCCAGCTTTTAGTCGGGTGCTCTGGTCTGCGTCTCTGTCTTGACTGTTCCTAATTATTGGAGGGAATGCCATGGCTCTCCTGACCTCAGAGTTTAAAAGCTGCGAGTCCTAATATCAAACCAAGCAGCTTCATTTAAAAGGCATCCTCATCTGCATCCATAAAAGTCACTCCCGGAGCCCTGGCTTGCCCCAGCTTCGGGAATGCCTGCTGTCGAGGATTTATGACACGCCCTGGCTCTAATCGGCCGCACTTTAACTGCTGCTGTTGCACATCTGGTCATAAAAGCAAGGGCCGGCCCAACATGGGGACAAACACTTTTCTTTCCTAAGTGGCTGCAAATCTGATCTCACAGTGATAGCCAGGCTCAGATGTAATCAGCCAGCATCTGGGCAGTCATTAAGGCTTGTCAAGCTTTGCGAGGCTTTTCCCACACACACGACAGATATAAAGATGATTCTCACAGAGCAAGTGCTAGGAAGAAAGAACAAGCAATCTGAACAGGTGGCAATGGGCTAGGCCAAACGATATCCAAGAAAGCACAAGCTGGTTAAGGAGCCAATCTTTTCACAAAGATACTAGCTACTTCCACATGGACTCCCCTGCTGCCTGGAGAAGGCAGGCAGCTATCTAGACAGACAACTGCCCTGACATAAGGTAATTCTTGGCCAGAGATCCTCTAGTCATCGTTGTTGTTTAGTCACTAAGTCGTGTCTGACTCTTTTGTAACTCCGTGGACCGTAGCCCACCAGGTTCCTCTGTCCATGGGATTATCCAGGCAAGAATCCTGGAGTGGGTTGCCATTTCCCTCTCCAGGGGATCTTCCCAACCCAGGGATAGAACTCATGCCTCCTGCTTGGCAGGCCCGAGTCGTTACCACTGAACCACCTGGGAAGCCCCATCCTCTGGATAAGTTTGGTCAAATGAACCAGTGGGTGGTTTAAGAGTACACTTTTTAAGGTAGTAGAATCCTTCATTAGACAACTGGGTTATATGGGAGCAAGAATCTAGCCCAGAAAGGAACACAATGTTGTCGGTTCCGGATGTTTTACAATGCCCTGGACAGCCTGCCCTGTGCGCAGAATTGGCACGTTTCACATCGTTCAGGAACTCCAATCAGACCAAGGTTCAACAAGTAGTGCAACCTCCCGGGCGGAACGCAAGGAAAGAGCTCCTCGAACACTGCCAGTTCCTCTCCACCAGCTCTCCACAGCCCCCCATCTCTACCCCTCCTCTGCGGCTGTGCCCAGCAGGAGGGAGCATTAAAATTATCTGCTGTGGGTTTTACGAGCAGCGATCGCTTTTTAAAACAACAACAACACAAGGTCCTTGTGTGGCTCTTCGGTAACCTAAAACCCTGGAGGCAGAGCTGCTCTCCCCTCAACCGCCCCCCGCTCCTGCCGCCGCCGACGCCTCCTGCCAAGGACGCCAGCGCTCTGGGACCCCGCGCGGGGTGAGCCCACGGAGCAGCCCTGCTTGAGCGGAGAGCCAGGAGGCACCTCGGATGCAGGAGGCACATCTAAGGGTCTTGGAGCAAAATGCCCCGAGAGGAGAGAGGGGGAAAGAGAACTCACCAGTGACAGTAGGGGGAGAGGGGGAGGAGGGGGAAGGCAGAGTCGGTGCTGCAAGAAAGAAGGGGTGGGGCGGGGGGGAACAATGGGAGAAATTTTAATTTCAGCAACTTCGCCAAGAAGCCCACCGGCGACGGGGTAGTAGGTGGGGGGTGGAGGGGGCACAGGTTCTAATACCTCCCTCTCCGGTCCCCAATCTCCTTCCGCAGGTGGGCGCGCGGCTGGGGGCGCACTTACCCTGGGGCCGGTGGTGCGGTGGTCGTGAGCCGGGGACAGCTGCACTAACACCAGCAGCAAGTGGGGCGTGAGCAGGCCGGCGCAGCGCGCGGGCAGCATGGTGCCAGGCCGGTCCGGGCAGAGGGCTGCGGGCAGGGGTGGCGGGCTTCACGGAGCGCACGGCCGCGCCGGCCTTCCTGCCTTCCTTCCCACCCAGGGGGACCCTGGCGACGGCGGGCGGCGGCAGCGCGGGATCGCGGAGGCTGCAGCCGAAGCGCGCGCTCATGAACCACCCCGAGAGCGGAGCTGAGCGCGAGCGTGTGCTCTGCGCGCGGCGCTCTCCGCTCTGCTGGGCCGCGGCGGCAGCAGGTTGGATGCCAGAGCCCGGGCCATGGGAATTCCCGTTATAAACCCCCGGGAGGGGCGGGGCGGAGCCCGGCGGCCCTGGCTGACTGGCCGAGAGGCCCGTGGCAGCCGCCCCTCGGGCAGGTGAAAGCCAATGGGAGAGAGGAAAGAGGGGCGGCTCGCGACCGTCCCCACCGAGGAGCGACACTCGGTGGCTCGGCCGAGTGGGATCTAGGAGAGACCGGCATAACGAGGAACTTTATCTTGGCCCTTCGGTCCAGAAAAGTGTCCGAGAGCTCCAGCAGCCTGAACGTACCAGAATGCCCGCCCGCTAATGATCACACCTTAAGCATGTTTAGTTTTCAGTAAGTGAGTTGTCACATCAGCCGGATGAAATAGGTAGGGAAAACACTCCTAGCCCCGTTTTCTCAGATGAGGGTACTAGGGCACAGGAGGGGCTGACAAATCTGCTTCCCGGCTGCACCAACACCAAGAACAACTGGGAAGTCGCCAGGTCACCAGCGTTAGGAGTGGGACTTGGGCGCATTCGCTGCTTGCAGACAAAGTAACACATTAAGTTCTACAGCAGCGGTCCGGGAGCAGTGTCAGGGAGAGAGAGGAAGCTCCTGCTGGGCATCTCCTTGCTGGGGAGGACCCCTGTGGGTATGAAATGATGCCAACCCATGGTCCGGTGGTGGATACAGGATTAGAACCCAGGTGTCCTGGCTCCCTGCCTGAACTAGAAGGCCAACAGGCAGCTTCTCTGTGGTCCAGGAGCCCTGGCAGGAGAGGTCAGAAGGGACATGGTCTCCTGACCGGGGAAAGAAAGAGGAAAAAGCACTGATAGGAGGGGTAATCTGTGGATGAAGAGACCCCAGAGATGGGTCAGAGGAGGCAGGCAGACCTCTCCTGAGTGCCAGTAGGATGTTAGAAGGCTCTGCCCAGGACGATCCCCAGGAGTTCATCTTGGGAATGGTCCAGGCACATCACACCAGCCCTTCAAAGGAGCAAGAAGGTCCACTGCATTCAACCTAAGAGAACCATGGTTTACCTTCGTAAGTGGAACACAACCCTTAGTGTTTATTTTCTTTGGTATGGACCACTCATTTGAAGGCGAGGGATTCTTTAACCACGCTGGAAGCAGCGCCAGGGCTTAACTCCTCTCCCTGTGAGCTTAAGAGGTCCTGACAAAGGTTAACTCTGCTCCCTCACAGCCTCTCTCCTGGGTTGCATAAACAAGCTTCCCCACCCAACTCCTGCATTCAGTTTTGCCCACCCGGCTTGCCTGCCACCTAGCCTCTAACCAGCAGCCAGTCACACTTCTAAAACTCAAACCTGAATCATCACTCTCTGCTTAAAAGGCTTCAACTCTCCCCAGCGTCATCAGATCAAAAAGCCCTGACTGGATGTTAGAACAATTATTAAGTACTGATGGTTCTTCAAACAAAAATGAGAAACTGCTCTAAGAGAATTGTCTGTCTTCCTTTGCTGGGAAATAATGAGAAATAGTTAATGCTCTCTGGAGCCCATCGGCATGGGTTCAAATCCTGGGTCTGCCACCTAGTGGTATAACCTTGCACAAGTCACTTTACTTATCTGAGGTGCTGCTTTCCCTTCTGTAAAATGGGAATAAAAATAGTTCCCACCTCATGAGTAGTTGTCAGGATTGAAGGAGATGGAATATATAAGTCCCTTAGAATGACTGTGTTATGAATATCACAATCAGGCACCTGAAAAGGGCAGTACAAATGCCTCATCTCATTTTACCCTCCCAATGATCCTGTGAAGTCGACAGAGAGACCCAGCTTTACAGGTAAGTAAACCAGAAATCCCATGCGATTGGGACTTGCCTGGCCTCGTTTGGCTGGTAAACGACAGCAAACATTCAAGCACAGGTTTTCAGAGTCTAATTCTGCCTCCATCATCTGATAACTGCGATGTCCAATCACACAGAGTTCGACAGTTCCTGTGTGCTTCCTGGGAATTTTTTCAGTGGCCTGCAAGGAAGCTGAGATTCTGAGCTTCACTGAGTTTCAGTGAAAAGCGTGGAAACAGCAAGGGTCAGCCTTTCCTGGAAACAGCCCTTGTGATCTGGCATCCTGGGAATTTGCCCAGCTGGACTTGTCCGTTTCTCCCATGCCTCATGAAGCACGTACATCAATTTCCCTGTGCCTGCCTAAGTGCTCCTCCATCAGGGGCTCCCCAGGTTGAAAATGTCACCATCAGGCTCAGCAGTGTGGTAGGTTTGTCCTGACTTTACCACCTTACCACATGCACCCATCAAGCTGGTCAACTTCTTTCTGTTGCTGGAATTATTGAGAAATCTACTGGAGTCAGTAAATATGCTTGAGATGGCCCCCCAGTATCTGGCAGCACAAAGTGCAGAGGGAAAAGACACTGCAATAGTCCTTTCCATCCGTAACACCACAGGCTGTTCTCTAGCCAGAAAGCTTGTTTCCAAGTGGTCGCTGGTCCAAAAGTCTACATTATTCTGGATTTCAACCATATAGCTTAGTTTAAAATATGAGCAACTGCTTTCCAGTTACTTTGCTCAGCAAAGTAATTTTGCTTTCCCTCCGGTTGGCATGGGAGGCCTTTCGTAACCATGGCTATCATTCAAACGATGCATTTTCTTCTCCCAACTCCTCCCAAGCCCAGAGAAGGTTAGAAATTCCAGAGAACTACTAGTCCCAAACATCGTCTCTCTGCCAGGCTCAATCGTCTGATCCAAGCAAAAGTGAAATTGACAAGTTCCTTCTTTCCCTGGAGGCCAAGCTTACGGTCCAAAAATAAATCTAGCTCTCCTGGCATCTGGTCTGTCCAGTTTCAGCCTTGCTCCTTGTCCTGTGGGACTTCTGTTTGCAAGGGGATATTTCAGTGAGGAAAAATAATACTTTATATCCCATGTTGAGGTCTGAGAGCTTCAAATATTTATTAGCAACTAGGAACGCCCATTTCAAATATATGTTTCTGTACAGGCCAGGAGTCTTGTCTCATATTCAGAATAGATTCTTTCTATTCATTTTAACAAGCACTTTGATGCATCTCTTTCTTTGCCTAACACAATGCTCATTATAAAAAGGATCTTTGAATGCATACCCTGCCCTCTGAAAGGTTATAATCTAAGACACAGCAGACAGAGACCTGGAGAATATATTTAAGAATAAAGACTGCAGTGCGTTTTGGGGACTCAGAGAGCAGAGACCTACTAAAAACCTAATGGCAGGGAAGGTTTCAGAAAGGCAGGTCTTTAATGGTGCTTTGGAGAAAGGTGCTTCTGTAACATAAATACACCTTGATTTATACTTGCTTCACTTGTGATACCACTACCAACAGAGAAAGGTGAGTGGTGTCTAAGGTTCAGGACTCTTTTCAAATATACGACAGAGATCAGAAACCTGGAACATCAAGAATCCTGGGCTCTGTTTCTAGATTTGTGACAGACTTGCTGAAAAACTTAGCATTGGGCTGAGATAGCTATTATTATTTCCATTATGCAGGTGAGATTGACCCACAGAAGGTAATCTTACCAAGGTCAGTCCTTACACTTTAAATATACATGACAACTGATAACACACACAAAAGTAAATAGGTGAGGTAATGGATGTGTTAATTAACTCGATGGGCAGAATCCTTTCATAAAATGTATGTATTACATTGTACACTTTGAATATCTTACAATTTTATTTGTTATTTATACCTTAATGAAGCTGAAAAATATATATACATGACAAAAATAATTTAGAATGACAAAAATTTAGATTATCTCTTTTGGACACAAACTCCCTTCGAGGTCTAGGGTAGCTCTCTCTAACCCAGGCTTCTTCTATTTGTCTATTTGTCAGCTTGTCTATTTGTAACAAGCAACTTCTCCCTCATAATCCAAGATGCGTGCTCAATCGCCACGCATCACATTTGTCTTCCAGCCCACAGGGAGGAAAAAGGGGGAAAGAAGAGCATGCCCCTCTCTTTAAAGATAACTCCCAGAAGTCACAGTCACCGTATCTCATCGGTTAAAACCTAGTGACCTGACCACACTTAGCCACAAATAAGGCTAAAAAAAATTGTTATTAATTTAAGGTGGCCACACGTGTCCAGTTGAAAATCAGAGTTTATGTTACCAAGGAAGGAGAAAACCCTGGGACAAAAATAGAAGTAGAAGCCATCATCATTATCATATCTTGAGTTGCCAAATGAAAGAACCATGGGCAATGCAATGCAGTCCAGAATGTTTAGCTGTGGCTTTCCTCTTGCTCTGCACATCTAGCTCCCTCATGCTCAAAACATTAATGGCCTAAGGGCCAGACACCCAGAGTCTCAATGCCACAAAAATTTACTTCTGGTATTTCCCTCTCTTAGACACCTTCAAGTGGGAGGATCTGAGAACATACTTGGATGAGGCTCAAGCCACACAGTGCCAGAGTGGCAAGAAAGAAGCCCCCTGATGAGACGAGCAGTCAATTAGGACCACTGGGAAGAATGCCATCTTTGTGAAAATATTCCGGGCAATCGCCTGTATTCTTCTGTTTCTGTTTCTTTCCCTCCCGCATCCACCTACAGGGAAATCTCTTTTCACCTGGTTACTTTTCTGTGACCTGGATTCAAAATGACTAAGAGAGCAATAACACGAAGACTTTAATACATACTCTCACATTTACTCTACAAGGTAGGTACCATCGTTTCCCCTGTTTTACTAATGAAGAAGCAGAAACTTGGGGAGGTTACATAACTCAGCCAGAAACAAATAGCAGAATCAGAACTTGAGCCCAATCCATCAAGAGCTGAATTTTTTGCTAAGCACTTTTTCTACATGATCTTATACCCTCAGACTAAGCATATGAGGTCAGTATTATTGGTCCCATTGTTCAGATGAAGAACTGAGGCTTAACCAACAAAGATTACCTTACCAAGGCACACCAAAAGTTTTGGCATCCTCTGGATCTAGAGGTTGTCATACTGAGTGAAATAAGTCAGAGAAAGACAAATATTTTATGGCATCGCTTACATGCAGAATTGAAAAAGAAATGATACAAATGAATTTATTAATGAAACAGAAACAGACTCATAGACTTAGAGAACAAACTTATTACAGTTACCAGAGGAGAAGGATGGGGGTGGAGGGAAGGGATAGTTAGGGAGTTTGGGATTGAAGTATACACACTACTATATTTAAAATTGATAACCAACAAAGACCTACTTTATAGCACAGGGAATTCTGCTCAGTATTACATAACAACCTAAATGGGAAAAGAATTTAAAAAGGAATAGATAAATGTGTATGTATAACTGAATCAACTATACATTGATATAAAGTAAAAAGTTTTTAAAAATAAAAAATCAAGTTTTCACATCGTCTTAAATCTCTCCGTCCTAGGAGTCAGAGCACATGCTGTATTTGCACATGCTCTTTTGTGTATTACTGAAAGTTAACTCCTATTTCCATGTGTATGAATTCTCCCCACTTACCTGCTTTATCTTTCATTTGCCAGCTTTATTGGTCTGTATTGTTCACGTGGGATCCCCTTAGACAAGGAGCCTTTCCCATCTATAGGCTCATAATCAGCATGCTTGGGTGCTCCAGAGAAAGCATTGTCAAGAGGATACCACCGAGACGGGGGTTTAAGACTCCATTGCAAATCATCACTGTTTGTTCCTGATTCATGAGCACAGAGACATACCAATCAAATTTTGTTGCATCCCTACTATGTGCCAGGCACTGCACTAGGCACTGGTATACAGTGAGCACAAAGAAAGAAGACAACTGACCTCAAGGACCTTACACTTTAGTGGAAAGACAGACACTAAACAACAAATTATCAGTAATTAACTCACTAGTCACAAGTGCCCAGAGTACCTGCAAAGATGTACAGGGTATTTGCTGCTGCTGCTGCTTCAGTCGTGTCCAACTCTGTGCGACCCCATAGATGGCAGCCCACCAGGCTCCGCCGTCCCTGGGATTCTCCAGGGTATTTGAGGAGTTATTAAAAAGGGCACCTAACTCAGTCTTGAGAGTCAACTTAAAATGTGATGTTTAAGTTTAGATTTAAAGGATGTCTGGTTTAATCAGTACAAAGATTGGAGGAGGGGAGCATTATGGGCATAGCAAACAGCATGTGCAAAGGCACTGAGGCAGGAGAAACATAGCAATAAATTTTCAATCAACTGGATCACTCATCCTTTTAACTCTCAGTATCCCAGGAAAAATAGTTATCATCATTCACAATCTGGTCTGGTGGATTCATTTTATATTTCTAAGTCATTTTACAAACAATTTACAAAAGTGGGAATAAAGGAATAGTTTATAAGCTATTTATTCCATAAGCTATTCATTGCTATGTAACAACGTACTCTTTGTTTGAACAGTTTAAAGCAACAAAGATTATCTCATAGTTTCTATGGGTCAGGTGTTTAGGAGGGGCTCATCTGGGTGGTTCTGGCTCAGGGTCTCTGAGGTCACAGTCAGGTCCAGTGTCATAGACATGCAAGCTGTGCAGTCATGAAAAGTCCCACATTTAGCTTAAGACTCTGCAATTGCTGAATTTAAATTTATAAAAATTTTTGAAAATAGAACCATCCATTTTCACTTTACACTGGACCCCAGCAATTATGTAGCTGGTTCTCACTGCAGTTGACCTAGCAGCCAGGGTTACAGTCATCTAAGGCTGAAGGACCCACCTCCAAGTTCACTCCCATGGTTGTTAGCAGGCCTCCTTCTTCATTGGTTGTTGGCAGGATACCTCCATTTTTCTCCACATGGGTCTTAACAAGATAGCTGGCTTCTCCTGAGAGCAAGTGATCAGTGAAAGAGCCCAGATGGAAGCCACAGTCTTTGGGTAATAACCTTTTCTTGGGCTCCAAAATCACTGTAACTGCAACCATAAAATTAAAAGACACTTGCTCCTTGGAAGAAAAGCAATGACAAACCTAGATAGCATATTAAAAAGCAGAGACAATACTTTGCCTACAAACATTTGTATAGTCAAAGCTATGTTTTTTCCAGTAGTCATGTATGAATATGAGGGCTGGACAATAAAAAAAAGGCTGAGTGCTGGAGAACTGATGCCTTCAAACTGTAGTGCTGGAGAAGACACTTGAGAGTCCCTTGGACAGCAAGATCAAACCAATCCTAAAGGAAATAAACCCTGAATATTCATTGGAAGGACTGATGCTGAAGCTGAAGCTTCACTACTTTGGCCACCTGACGCAAAGAGCCAATGCACTGGAAAAGATCGTGATGCTGGGCAAGATTGAAGGCAGGAGGAGAAGGGAATGACAGAGGACGAAAGGGTTGGATGGCATCACCGACTCAATGGACATGAGTTTGAGCTAGCTCTGGAAGATGGTGAAGGACAGGGAAGCCTGGCGTGCTGCAGTCCACAGGGTTGCAAAAAGACAACTGAGAAACTGAACAACAAATCTCAGGAGTGACACACCATTACTTCTGCCATATTCTGTTGGTCACACAGAACAACCTGGTACAATGTGGAAGGGACTCTAAGGGTGCAAATACCTGGAGGCGAGGGTCAGAGGGAGTCATCTTGAAGACTAATGACCTCAGATAGTGAAAAGCGACTCTGTCAGAACTATTAATAAGAATTTAAATATAATAAACCCAGGGCTTCCCTGGTGGTCTAGTGGTTAAGAATCCACCTGCCAATGCAGGGGACACGGGTTCGATCCCTGGTCCAGGAAGATCCCACATCACTCATTCGGGAAGATCCCACAAGCTCCCACATGGGACCAAATAAATCGAGATGCCACAACTACTGAGCCTGCTCTCTAGAGCCCGCAAGCTGCAACTACTGAAGCCCATGAACCCTAGAGCCTGTGCTCCACAACAAAAGAAGCCTCTGCAATGGAGGCCTATGCACCCCAATGAAGAGTAGCTCCCACTTGCTGCACTAGAGAAAGCCCATGCAGCAACGAAGGACCCAGTGGAGACAAAACTAAACTACTCAAATAAATAAATAAAATTTTTAAAAGATTACAAAAAATAAATATAATAAACCCAAATTTGGGGAGCGCCAATGGTCCAATGGTTAGCACTGTGCCCTTTCACTGCCAAAGGCCAGGTTCAGTCCCTGGTCTGGGAAATAATATGCCACATGATGCAAAGGACAGCCAAAAAATAAAAATTAAAAATAAACACCAAACCGTAACATACTTGAAACAGACAACAAACTTTGATGAAACCATCCACTGATCAAATGTCATGATCCTGGAACTTATTCACCTGGAATACTGATTCCAGAACTCAAATATATCTCTAATTGGTCTAGTTTATCAATCCTTATGGTTCTTCTGTTTACATTTGCACCATCAAGACAGAACTTTTGAAAGCTTTGGTGGCTCATTATTTTGTTGAAGAGAGTACGGCCATCTTCTTCGCTCTGTAATTGCAAAACATTTCTATCTGTAGATTTATAAACATAATTTAAAATCTTCAATCCAGTTAATATTTTCATTTCTACGTCATCTATTTCCTCTTTGCGTGCACATCTGCCTTCAAAATTTGTCTGTTTACAAACCACTCCAAGTAAATTTTGGTGCACAAAAATCTAAAAGATTAATGAATATTACCATACGTCTTTTTTGCAAAATAGGAAAGTTCAGCCTCTTGTCATAAAATATTGTGTAATTAAGTCTTTCTTGTTGAGCAATAACTGGATGAAAATATCACATTTCCTTTTTGTCCTTAAAAGTTTGAGAAAAACCATCTAGGTTTTTGAGTTTGAGAAAATTCAGTTGAGTTTGAGAAAAAACATCTCAGATATTATCATCTAAAGATTCACAGGCTAAGATTTCTCTTCCATAACCAATTTCACTGTCATCATTTGCTTATATTCTAGAATGCTACTCCCTCTTTGCATTTGTCTTCTGATTTATGTAATAATTTGAAACCTCTTCCTCTATCAAATTTTTTTCTTGTTGCCTATGTAAGTAGAAAATGAAAAATTCAGAATATCCAACTGTATCCAATGAAAGCTAAACACAGACCACAAAGATGGCATCCCCAGTTTTCTTTTATATCTTCTTGGAAAATGATATTACACTTCAGGTACTGAATTAAGAAACCTGCAGGATGATAAAATCTGGATGGTTTATGACATTATTCCATCATTCTTCTAGATAATTCTGTTGCTCTTCAGTTTTCATACTGTTTTTTAGTCTTTTTCAGCATAGTTGGGAATAATTGGTGAGTAACTGTGAAGAAGGCTGAGCGCCGAAGAATTGATGCTTTTGAAGTGTGGTGTTGGAGAAGACTCTTGAGAGTCCCTTGGACTGCAAGGAGATCCAACCAGTCCATTCTGAAAGAGATCAGCCCTGGGATTTCTTTGGAAGGAATGATGCTAAAGCTGAAACTCCAGTACTTTGGCCACCTCATTCAAAGAGTTGACTCATTGGAAAAGACTCTGATGCTGGGAAGGATTGGGGGCAGGAGGAGAAGGGGACGACAGAGGATGAGATGGCTGGATGGCATCACTGACTCGATGGATGTGAGTCTGAGTGAACTCCGGGAGTTGGTGATGGACAGCGAGGCCTGGCGTGCTGCGATTCATGGGGTCACAAAGAGTCGGACACAACTGAGTGACTGAACTGAACTGAACTGAATGGTAAAATAATTCCTAGAATGACAAAATAACACAATGTTTCAAGACAGAAGAAAAAATAAGATCATTAAGATCTCATAACGTATCTTACATTTACAAAACAATACACACGTACCCATATCATAATTGTGAGGTTGAATGAGTTTTATTCTATCTTTAAAGTGAAGTCGCTCAGTCGTGTCCGACTCTTTGTGACCCCATGGACTGTGTAGCCTATCAGGCTCCTCTGTCCATGGGATTTTCCAGGCAAGAGTGCTGGAGTGGATTGCCATTTCCTTCTCCAGGGGATCTTCCCAACCCAGGAATCGAACCCAGGTCTCCCACATTGCAGGCAGACGTTTTACCATCTGAGCCACCAGGGAAGCCCATCTTTAAAAAATTCTATCTTTAAAAAATAAGTCAATTTATTTTGTGCCTTGGAAGATACCTTAAAAAGAATAAAAGTCGAGAAATACCTTTAAATATTTGTTTATTTTTGGCTATGTCAGGTTGCAGCACACGGGCTCTCCAGCTTGAGGCGCTAAAGGGCTCAGTAGTTACAACACACATGCTTAATTGCTCTGCGGCATGTGGGATCTTAGTTCCCTGACCAGGGATCAAAAGCCCTATCCCCTGCATTGGAAGGCAGATTCTTAACCACTGGACCACCAGGAAAGTCCCTCAAGAAATATCTTTATAAGAAAGCTATTTACAAGAAATGCTTTATAAAAGATACAAATGCTTTTAAAAATCAACAAAATTAGGTCCAATGGAGCCTGGATGGTATTAACACAAGTAACCTAGCAGATCTGGGAGCGGTGGCACCAGCAACAGGACCTGTAGCAGACACTATTCACGCCCCATCCACATCCCCCAGATTTCTGCCCAGGCTTCCTCTGGCTATGGGTGCTAGCTCATTGTTTGCAGAGAGCAGCTGGAAGCTTCTGGAAAATAATAACCCTACCTCCTGACCAAGTGAAACCCGCAACCAATTCGGAACCAGGATTAGTGGGTAGATTTCCCAACTTCCTCACCCCCCAGCAAGACAATTCTGAGGTGTGTTCCATAATCTCTCAGTGGGCCCCCAACAGGATTAAGCCCCAGTTGTTTTCTCATTAATGAATCATTAGTTGGCATTCTTCCTTTCCCTATTGTACTCCCCTACTCCCTTACTGTGCTTCCTTGGATCACCTCCAAATAAACTATGTGCACTGAAATTCCTTGTTTTAGAATCTGCCATTGGGGGGAGGACAAAAAAAAAGAATATGCTGTCAGGAGAATCTAAACCAAGACACAAGTTGAAGGCACATCATGATAAAGCAGCTTCAGCTCCAAATATCAATCATAGGGCTCTTCTTGTTCTACCTGGAGGCCTCACTCACAACAGAGCAGAGTGAGCGGATGCAAGCAAGCCAAACAGAGAGGAGACTAGTTAATGATGGTAGACTGCAGTTTAGGAGAAAGAATGCTTTTAGAGGTCATTAGAATAAGGAGCTGTCTAAAATCATCAGAAATGCTTTCTCCATTTAGCAAAACGTTGGAATGGGTTCCCAGGGTGGCCGATGGACAGTCTGATCTCATTTAAGAAACTGCCTGAGGCAGTGGAACCGTCCTGAGTGTGGAGATGGAGGACTTGGATTCCAATCCAGGCCTCTCTGAATTCAACTGCAGTTTCTACTGAAGAGGGATCACAAACTCTTCATAAAGTTGCTGGGAGTAATAAATAAAACAATGCATTGTAGGAGAATGCTCTGTCTTTTTCATTTTCTTTACCAAGGTATTTAATAATCTGACACTAGCTTGGGGTGCAGATAGGGACAGACACCCATCTTAAAACAGACAGCCTTGTTCCAGAAAAGTCACTCCAGTCCCTTTGAAAGTGAGACTAAAGTGAAAGTGTTAGTCACTCAGTCGTGTCTGACTCTTTGTGATCCCGTGGACTGTAGACTGCCAGGCTCCTCTGTCCATGGAATTCTCCAGGCAAGACTACTGGAGTAGGTTGCCATGCCTTTCTCCAGGGGATCTTCCCGACCCAGGGACTGAACCTGAATCTCCTGCATTGCAGGCAGATTCTTCACCATCTGAACCACCAGGGAAGTCATGTAAATGAGGGGTCGGTAGGCTTTGGCGTCCTGGGGAAAAAAGTACAGCAAGCTCCTTTTTTGTGCTATAAACAGTTTTGCTCCTTTAGAGGAATCTGGCCACTGGAGAGGCAGAGGGACTCTGGTTCTACATCTGAGCAGTGGCATGGCTGGGGCCTTCCTAACTCACTACCTTCCTGGAGCTGTTCCCACCCTGGGAGGGCTGTGTAAGAAAACTGGGACACATGGAGAGCTGGGCCCCAGAGCTCAGGTTTAAGAGGAGGCCCGTGGATTCCATGTGGCTACGGTGGGGAGAAGCCACCAGCCCATCTGAGCACCTGCACCAGCAGCAAGATCAGAAGGCAATTCAGAGACTTGCCTGGTGGTCCAGTGGCTAAGACCCCGTGCTTCCAATGCAGGGGGCCCAGGTTTGATCCCTAGTCAGGGAACTAGATCCCACATGCCTCAACTAAGAGTTCACATGCAGCAACTAAAGATCCCACATGCCGCAACTAAGACATGGCAAAGCCAAATAAGTAAGTACATAAATATAAAAACTTTTTAAAAAAGAAGACAATTCATCCTCCATCCTCACCTAGGCCATCTTATCTCTTCTTCCACAAGTCAATTGACCTCTTCCTTCCACTGAGGTTAACTGTGACAATGTAGCTAGAGTGACAAAACCGTCCAACCATAAGAAGAAATAAATATCAATCTAGTGGGTTTTTCCACTTTACATGTATATGCATTTTTTTCCTTATTATCTCTTTTTGGCTGCACTCGGACTTCTCATTGCCACGGCTTCTCTTGTCACAGAGCATGGGCTCTAGGGCTCGTGGGCTTCAGTAATTGCAGTTCACAGGCTCTAGAGACTGGGCTCCGTAGTTGTGGCACATGGGCTCAGTTGCCACACGGCGTGTGGAATCTTCCTGGACCAGGGATCAAACCCATGTCCCCTGCCTTGGTAGGTGGATTCTTTATCATTGAATCCCATATATGCATTTTAATGGCTTCTATTTATTGTTTGCCATATACCAAGCACTTTACAAATATCTTATTTCATCTTCATGCAACCTTATTACCCCTGATAAAATTCCCATATTTCAGAAGAGGGAACTGAAACTCAGAGGCTGAGACACTTTCCTGCTACAGCCTCGGTAGAGCTGCTTTCCAACCTGACCACATCTGACCCCAAAGCCTGTGTTCATCACCACTAGCCTGTGTTGGAAGAACTGGACAGCCAGGTGGAGCTTTTCCTACAAGGCAGTCTAAAGGCTGGGCTGGCACCAGAGACAGGAACCTTGTGATCTCCATGGGACCTGGGTCCAAACCTAATGGTGCAATCAGGGGTGGTGGCCTCTGCACAAAGTGGCACTCAGAAAGGGTCTGGAGAGCCTCCACAGAAAGTTCTGGAGAGCAACCACAGCCTCCTCTATCATGAACTGCCTGGAATTACACCAGGCCTTGCACCCAGCCATGGAGGCAGCCTGCCCCTCAGCCAGGAACACTCCCTGACTGTCCACAAGGTCACTGCAATCAGCCTCAGTCTCCTGAATTTCATCCTCCCAGCAGCCCACCGTTTCCTGTGGTCCTGTGTCTGTGCTGCTGCATAATGCCTCTCAGGTGGGCACATCTCTCTGACCAAGTAGACCACAAATATCTCGAGGTTAGGGTCCACACTTCCATTTTCTGGCTTCTCCACTCTTCCCCCTAAGGTCAAAATCCATGCTCACTCACACCATTAAATAGACCAGTTAAATGGTCAGATAACATTGAGGTAAAGGGCTATGGGTCAGCCAACTTGAAAAAATTTGAAAATTAACTAGGATGAAACATAAATTAAGGAGAAATTATTTGCTATTACTGTTTTCCCATGTGAGAGGTGTATTTTCATTAAGAACATGTAAAAACTCCTTGGACATATTTAATTCCTAGTTTTGTGCCTTTACCAGATGTCTTGCACAATTAGACATCTGTGCAAAGACAGAAAAACTTGTATTTGAAGGCACATATTAGAGGCAGGAAATATAACAGTTAAGAGTCCCAACTTGAGAGTTAGACAAACTTTGGTTCAAATTCCATCTCTGTGACTTGCTGGCTAACCACGGAGAAGTCATTCCACTTCTCTGAGTTTCAGATTTCTCATCTGTGAAATTGTAATTAAAAGTGCCTTCCTTGTTCACCCCCATTAGGATGGCCATTATTCTAAAAAAATAAAAATACATTAAAAACAGAAAATGAGCATCGACAAAAACGTGGAGAAATCATTGCTGGTAGAAAGGTACAAGGATGTAAATGTGCTGTTTACACAGTGGCGTAAACAGGGTGGTGGTTCCTTAAAAAGCTAAACACAGAATTACCATGCGACCCAGCAATTCCACTTCTGGGCATATTCCCCAAAAAATTGAAAGCAAGGACTTGAACAGATATTTGTACACCTATGTTCAGAGTAGCCTTGTTCACAGTAGTCAGAAGATGTGAGCAGCCCAAGGTCCATCAACATATGAGTGGAAAAACAAAATGTGGTATGTACCTACAGTGGAAGATTATTCTACTTTAAAAAGGTAAGAGATTCTGACACAAGCTACAACGTGGGTAAACCTTGAAGACATTGTGCTAAGTGAAATGAGCTGGACACAAAAGGACACACACCAGATGATTCCACTTACATGAGGTAACTAGGATGGTCAAATTCATGGACAGAAAATAGATCCGCTGTTGCCAGGGACTGGAGGAAGGAAAAAAATGGGGAATTATTGTTAAACGAGTACAGAGTTTCAGTTTTGGAGATGAGTGATGATAATGGCTGCACAAGGTGAATATACTTAAATGCAACTGAACTATATACCTAAAAATGGTCAAAATGGTAAATTTTATATATAAAGGAATATTATACAGTCACAGAAAAGAATGAAATCCTGGGACTTCCCTGGTGGTCCAGTGGTTAAGAATCTGCCTGCCAATGCAAGAGACACAGGTTCAATCCCTGGTCCAGGAAGCCTCCGCATGCCACAGGGCAACTAAACCCTTATACCACAACTACGAGCCTGTGCTCTAGGGCCCACGAGCCATAACTACTGAGCTCTCATGCTGCAACTACTGAAGCCTGCTCTCCCTGGAGCCCCGTGCTCCACAAGAGAAGCCACCGCAATGAGGCCCGAGCGCAGCAACAAAGACCGAGAGCAGTCAAAAATAAATAAATAAATGTTTTTTTTTAAAAAAAGAATGAAATCTTGATGTATGGGGACAACCTGGAAGGACTTTGAGGGTTTTATGCTAAGTGAAATAAGTCAGGCAGAAAAAAAACAAATATCATATGATTTCACTTATATGCAGAATCTAAAAGAAAACAATAACAACAACAAAGCCAAGCTTATAGATACAGAGAATAGGCTGGTGGTTGCCAAGAATGTGGGGTTGGGAGTGAGTACATGGGTGCTGGGCTATGCTGTACTTAGTCGCTCAGTCGTGTCCAACTCTTGCTTATTCCATGGACTGTAGCCCACAAGGTTCCTCTGTCCATGGATTCTCCAGGCAAGAATAATGGAGTGGGTTGCCATGCCCTTCTCCAGGGCACCTTCCCAACCCAGGGGTCAAACCCAGGTATCCCACACTGCAGGCAGATTCTTTACTGTCTGAGCCACCAGGGAAGCGCAAGAATATTGGAGTGGGTAGCCTATCCCTTCTCCAGGGAAACTTCCCGACCCAGGACTCGAACTGGGGTCTCCTGCACTGCAGGTGGATTCTTCACCAGCTGAACTATCAGGGAAGCCCAGAGTAAATGGGTAAGTGGAGTCAAAAGATTAAAAACCTCCAGATATAAAAAAATTAATAAGTTATGAGGATGTAATATACAGCACGGTGACTATAGTTAATATTAGTGTATTATATATTGTTAATATAAGTTAATGTACTGTATATTCAAAAGTTACTAAGAAAGTTACAAGTTCTCATTACAAGAAAAATGTTAATTAGACTTGCGGTATGATCATTTCATAATACATACAAATATCAAATCAATATGCTGTACACCTGAAACTATTATAATACTGTAGATCAATTATATGTCAATTTCTTTTAAAAGGTAAATTTTATGATATATATGAGTGCTAAGTTGATTCAGTTGTGTCCGACTCTTTGAGACCCCATGGACTGCAGCCCGCCAGACTCCTCTGTCCCTGGGATTCTCCCAGCAAGAATACTGGAGTAGGTTGCCATGCCCTCCTCCAGGGGATCTTCCTTGGAGGGGAAAGTATATCTATCTATCTATCTATATATATATATATATATTTTCCCACACAAATGCCTTCCTTCAGTTTTATTGTGAGGCTAAATGGATTAATGTTGGTAAACCAATCGACAGTGCCTGGTGCATAGTACGGGATTATTAAATTACAGCTATCACCATTATTGGCTTTATTTTTTTTTTTTTCTGGGACCGCCCGCCACCCCCTCCCGACCGGAACCCCGACCCACCCATTATTGGCTTTAGTCCTCAAACCAGTGGCTGAATCTTGACCAAGCCAACAAGTAGGACTGAAAAAGGAGGAGGTGAGTAGAAAAACTCCAGACTAAGACGTGAGGGAATTGCAACCAGACACAAAGGTAGAAAGACAATAGGGAGACCTAAATTCCAAAAGGACCAGGGATGAAAGGAAGAGGTCTTAGAAAAGACCAGGAGAGATAAAGCTTTTCAGGGCTTCATGCAAAAGAAGACCAGAGCAGGGTTACCAGAAAACTATAGGCTGCCCTGTTAAATGAACATCAGACAAACAACAAATAATTTTTTGTAATAAGTTATGTCCCAAATACTGTACAACCCTATTTTATTGCAAGGGACATACTAATACTAAAAATGTATTCATGTTTACCTGACATTCAAATTCAACTGGGCTTCCTGTGTTTTTAGTTGTTAAATCTAGTCCTAGGCCAGAGGTACCACTCATCCTTCACTACTTTGCACTGTCAGCTTACCATGATTATAGATCCTAGAATATCCTGGTATCTAACAATCTGGACAGCCCAGCGGGTGGGAGAGCAGAGAATGGAACAGGATTCTTCACTTTACAAATATACTCATTCACAGCTGAGGTCCTATAAATAGCAAACTCTTAACAGTCTTATCACAGAAACTCATTTTTAAAACTTAAATGTAACAGCCCCACTTTTGAAGCAGCCCACCTGTCAAAACTGAAGGCAACTGCCAGGCACAGTCCCAAAAGCTGTGGTTCTCCTGGCTTCAGAGATCAGGAGAGGGGATAACACCGTACCAGGGGCCACTGCAGAAGAGGGGCCCCCACGATAAAGGCTGAAGCGCCACCCTGGGCCCCAGGGTCTGGCCTCTTCCCCGCAGGCCCGGCTTGGATCAGCCCCAGCACCTCCTGCCCAGGCTGCTGCAGCCACTTGCAGAAAGGGCTGTTGAAGATCCTCTGACATTTCAGCAGAGATCTAAAAAAGGGCTCTCTGTCTATGTCCAACCAAACGCAATTCCCCAACCTCAGCCCTAAACTGATTAAAAGCTGGAGGCCATTCGTTTTGTTTTGAGAAGTGCCAGGGTTTTAAGCCCGCGGTCCCCCTCTTCCCTCCTCACTAGTTCCAGCTGCAGGGGCACTTCAGTGTGAAAGACCACACACCAGCAGGCCCAGCGGTGCGGAGGCCTGGCGGAGATTAAACCCCAGGCGGCCGCGAGGGGCGGGGGGGCGACCCCCCTCCCCACCCCCAAGAAGGCAAGCGGAGCCTGGAGCGGGGAGTTCAAGAAGAGCCCACCCGGCCAACCGGGATCGCGCTCCCCCCGGCCACGCCCCTGCTCCATCCCCCCCATCAGACCCGGGAGGGCGCAGGCCAGGAAGGTGACCAGATGTCACTTTTTTTTTTTAATTTACCAAATTTATTTATCATACAACAAGCTTATTTTAGAAGGAAATCCGGGATCGGAGGCAGAACCGAAAGGAGGCATAGTCTGAGTTTTCATCCGGCTCTACCAGCTCACCAGGCAGACCTAGGACCATTGCCCCTGCTTGGTCCTCTGCCTGCTCTCCAACCAGGGAGGCTGCGAACCAAGACTAGAAGCCCTTTCCTTGGTCCTGCCCAGGACAATCCGAAGGAGCTTGTCTTCTCACTGGGTCCTTGTCCGTCTCAGCCAGCAGGATGCCACAAGCTCAGGGCTGGAGCCAGACAGGCTAGCAGGCGACCAGGCATCAAGTATGGCCTGGACACAGTTTTTTAGTCGCCTGGAAAAAGTATGGAAGGGACGCTGATGAGGGAAGAGAGAGCTGCCTTTCCCACCTCAGGGAACCTTTCCTGTTGCCTGTGATGCTATCCCAGTATCAGAAGGGACGTTTTTTGAGTGCTTGGGGTTCCTGAGCTACTCTTGCACCAAATTCTGAAGCACACGGAGGTCCCACATATGGACTCAGGCGTTGGTACCTTAGTCCTTTCTCCTTTGCATTTGGGACCCAGTGTCCTCACTGATAATGCCAAAACCCTGCCTGCAAGCACTCTCCCTGGAAAATGGGGTGGTCAGAAAATACAGGAAATAAAAAGAAGGCAGAAAGTGGACTTCCCTTGTGGTCCAGTGGTTAAGAGTCCACCTGCCAATGCAGGAGACATGGGTTTGATCCCTCTTTCTGGAAGATTCCACATGCCTCAGAGCAACGAAGCTGGAGTGCCACAATTACTGGAGCCTGCGCCTCCTAGAGCCCTTCTTGAGGAACTAGAGAGTAGTCCCCACTCATGGCAACTAGAGAAAGCCCACACAGGATAACAAAGACCCAGCACAGCCAAAGATAAATAAATTAATTTTTTTTTTTAAAAAAAAAGGGCAGAAGGTACTTGAGGGAGGACGTTAGAGTTTCCAATGCTCCCCAGAGCAGAAGCCAGCATAGACCCAGTGTCACATAGGCATGTGTGTCCTGGAGAAGATGGACGAGGGGACCTCCCATTCCCACAGAATGACTTTTGCTGCTTCCTACTCCCCTCCTCCATACATCCCCTCCCATGACATAATGAAAAATTCATGTTAAAAGCTTCACATGTGATCTGATTTTTCAACACTTTAATTGGATTCATAGAAGCCGGGAATGTAGTAAGCCCAGGGCCCTTCCACCCCAGGGTCCCCGTCCCCATACCTTCCTCTCCCTCTCCACCTTGCTCCTTCTCCTGCTTAGCTCTTTCTCCCTAGACACACTCTTCTGACTTCCTCTACAATATGCTTCCATCCAGACCTCCCTTTCTTCCTTTCCTTTCAGCTCACCCCCAGCAGCCTCTTCCTCTCAGCACCCAGCACCTTTTTGAGAGCTCAAATTTTCTCTTTCTTCCCTAAAGGAGGGAAGAGAGCAGTCCCATCACTCAAAACCCTGATGAATGGACTGTTTCCAAATACTTGGTGAATGGAATGCAGCTAAAGAAATTTGATTTTATTGCATTCTAGAATGTACACTATCTACCAAGAGTTCCAGGACAACGGCACTCAAAGTTTTTAATAGATGCAAATTAAATATAATTGGTATATTTGTCATGAGTTTGCAAGGGTTACTGTTAAAGATCCTGATTCTTGAGGTGACAGACATTCTCTGGACACAGTGGTACCACCACCTCATGTTGTATAGATAAAGCTGAACTACAGAGAGGAAAAAACACCCTACACTGTTTCCCATGATTGCATAGTTGTTCAGGTGCTAAATCCTTAACAACAACAACAACAATCCAAACAGCTAAAAAGTTCTAGACAGGCACTCACCTGAGTCCCAGTGCCTGCATGGTGCCAAGACTAACTCACTTTGAACACATGGCTTGATTTCTTTCCCCTCAATTACCTCATCTATACTACCAGAAGATCAGTCTGGATGGGTGAGATTCAAATTCTTTTATTGTATATGTCTACCAGTAAAAGAAGTAAAAGAACTGTGAAAAGAAGAGAAGTGAAAAGCAAAGGAGAAAAGGAAAGATATAAACATCTGAATGCAGAGTTCCAAAGAATAGCAAGAAGAGATAAGAAAGCCTTCTTCAGCGATCAATGCAAAGAAATAGAGGAAAACAACAGAATGGGAAAGACTAGGGATCTCTTCAAGAAAATTACAGATACCAAGGGAACATTTCATGCAAAGATGAGCTCGATAAAGGACAGAAATGGTATGGACCTAACAGAAGCAGAAGATATTAAGAAGAGATGGCAAGAATACACAGAAGAACTGTACAAAAAGATCTTCACGACCCAGATAATCACAATGGTGTGATCACTGACCTAGAGCCAGACATCCTGGAATGTGAAGTCAAGTGGGCCTTAGAAAGCATCACTACGAACAAAGCTAGTGGAGGTGATGGAATTCCAGTGGAGCTATTCCAAATCCTGAAAGATGATGCTGTGAAAGTGCTGCACTCAATATGCCAGCAAATTGGGAAAACTCAGCAGTGGCCACAGGACTGGAAAAGGTCAGTTTTCATTCCAATCCCAAAGAAAGGCAATGCCAAAGAATGCTCAAACTACCACACAATTGCACTCATCTCACACGCTAGTAAAGTAATGCTCAAAATTCTCCAAGCCAGGCTTCAGCAATATGTGAACCGTGAACTTCCTGATGTTCAAGCTGGTTTTAGAAAAGGCAGAGGAACCAGAGATCAAATTGCCAACATCCGCTGGATCATGGAAAAAGCAAGAGAGTTCCAGAAAAGCATCTATTTCTGCTTTATTGACTATGCCAAAGCCTTTAACTGTGTGGATCACAATAAACTCTGGAAAATTCTGAAAGAGATGGGAATACCAGACCACCTGACCTGCCTCTTAAGAAATTTGTATGCAGGTCAGGAAGCAACAGTTAGAACTGGACATGGAACAACAGACTGGTTCCAAATAGGAAAAGGAGTTCGTCAAGGCTGTATATTGTCACCCTGTTTATTTAACTTACATGCAGAGTACATACATCATGAGAAACGCTGGACTGGAAGAAGCACAAGCTGGAATCAAGATTGCCGGGAGAAATATCAATCACCTCAGATATGCAGATGACACCACCCTTATGGCAGAAAGTGAAGAGGAACTCAAAAGCCTCTTGATGAAAGTGAAAGTGGAGAGTGAAAAAGTTGGCTTAAAGCTCAACATTCAGAAAACGAAGATCATGGCATCCGGTCCCATCACTTCATGGGAAATAGATAGGGAAACAGTGGAAACAGTGTCAGACTATATTTTTCTAGGCTCCAAAATCACTGCAGATGGTGACTGCAGCCATGAAATTAAAAGACGCTTACTGCTTGGAAGGAAAGTTATGACCAACCTAGACACCATATTCAAAAGCAGAGACATTACTTTGCCAACAAAGGTCCGTCTAGTCAAGGCTATGGTTTTTCCAGTGGTCATGTATGGATGTGAGAGTTGGACTGTGAAGAAGGCTGAGTGCTGAAGAATTGATGCTTTTGAACTGTGGTGTTGGAGAAGACTCTTGAGAGTCTCTTGGACTGCAAGGAGATCCAACCAGTCCATTCTGAAGGAGATCAGCCTTGGAATTTCTTTGGAAGGAATGATGCTAAAGCTGAAACTCCAGTACTTTGGCCACCTCATGCGAAAAATTGACTCATTGGAAAAGACTCTGATACTGGGAGGGATTGGGGGCAAGAGGAGAAGGGGACACCAGAGGATGAGGTGGCTGGATGTCATCACTGACTCGATGGACGTGAGTCTGAGTGAACTCCGGGAGTTGGTGATGGACAGGGTGGCCTGGCGTGCTGCGATTCATGGGGTCGCAAAGAGTCGGACACAACTGAGTGACTGATCTGATCTACCAGTAAAAACATTTTGAGCATTCATTCTCACTATACATTTGTCTGAAGTGAAGTGAAGTCGCTCAGTTGTGTCCAACTCTTTTGTGACCCCATGGACTGTAGCCTACCAGGCTCCATCCATGGGATTTTCCAGGCATGAATACTGGAGTGGGTTGCCATTTCCTTCTCCAGAGGATCTTCCTGACCCAGGAATCGAACCCAGGTCTCCCACATTGCAGGCAGACGCTTTACCGTCATACTGTATTATTTGTACTGATATATTCTGAACACAACATATAGAAATTATTTTAAGGATAAAATAAACCTGAAATCAGAGGTATTTTTATGTTTTATTAACCATGAGGGCTTCAATTTATCACTCACTAATATTTCAAGGCCAAATATTTACTTAGGATAAGACTCTTCATGGAGTGTTGCCGTAAATCCATTTTTCAAGTAGACTTAAGATAATTTCCATTTGTTTTTGTCGCTGATTTCTTGCCAGACCATTGTTTTTAACCTCATATTGTGGTTGAAAAGGGGAATTTATGAAAAACTGGAGAAGTCTCAACTCAGCCATTGCCATTGTTTGCTTCTGCTTGCAAAACAACGTTGGATTAATAATATTATCTTTAAAATAGTTTGTTGTTTTTTTTTTTGCAAGAATCTTCTATGGCTGCCTGTCTACTTTGTGAGGGTAGATATTAGTTCAAGCTAAATGATATACTTTGTACATGATTGTTAACAGGCACAAGTATACTATAATACATCACAGTATGCTGGAAAAACAGAATAGGGTGAAGGCACCCCTCCTAATGCAGATTTCCTCTCACACAGTCGGCATGGCACACGACATCTGATGGATGGACCAATGGAGGGAATAAGAGCCACTCTGTGAGTAAAGATTAATGAGGACCTGTGTTTCTTGTTTTTAGGAAGACTGCAAATAAGAGTTCTATTCTTCTCCTCCGACTGTCCAGAGGACTGGGTTGGGGCCACCCTTTGTCAACCACTGTAATTCTCTTATCAATACAGTTCTTTGACTCTCTGGTGTCTCCATAGACGGAGTCTTTCTCTGCTCTGCATTCCACTTGCTGCTGGTGAGCACACCCTACTTGAGAGCTCAGCCAAGGTAATGTCATGCCCTGGGGTCTGCACACCTCGAAGGGCCATGCTGTCTGGTGTGAATAGCACTGAGTGCCCCTTGGACATAGCTGGGCCCCTAACCCCAGCCTCACGGGGTGGGCTGTAACATGGGGGTTTTGCTCTGGGGAGTGATTCTTCACTTTTGCCCCCACTCTCCATGCCCAATAGTTCTCTATTTATCCCCTTTCCCTCCCCTTTTCTTCTCCCTGGGAACCCTTAGTCAACCCCACCTCTCCTGCCAGGAGAAATAAGGAGAGGATGTATAAAGTGTTCACACAGGTGGAACTACATTCCACTTCTAGGGAACCCAGGTTTTTTGCTCTGGGTCACAAAGCTACATGGCAAAGCTAGTATTTGACGTTGAGGTCTAGATAATTCCAAAACCCATGCTGTTCCCAAGTCTCCAAAAGCAGGGAGTGACTACTGTTTGTATGTGGAGTATGTGTTCCCCTATGCGCATGTAAACAGATGTATCTCGCCACACAGTGCAGTTGAATACAGGGTGAATGGCTAAATAAGGGACTGAGCAGGGAGATGCTGCCATGTCCCACAAAACACGGTGGTCCAAACGCAGACCGACAGGCTGAGTGCCCGGGGCAGGCCATCTCCTCGGCCAACGCCTGAGACCAGCTCTTGATGGTCGGTAAGGAATGAGGGTATGCCCACTTATCACCTCCCAGGGACACTGAAAAATAGCCCAGATTTGTCTGCTTCTGACTAATCTATTTGGCTTCTTTGAAAGGATGGCATTTACCCTGGCTCTGCACAGAAATGTGTTCTGGTTTGAAGAGAAATTAGATCTCTTTTCAAGGTGATAATGACCCAAATACCATTCGGGACCTCCTGCCCCATCCATCCAAACTTGAGGGAACAAACTCGGTGTGGAATCTGTGGTCCTTCTGCATCTTCATAACTGTGTGACTGGCAACCAAGAGCAAGTTTTAAAAGTAAGCGAGCAGAGGCATAGAGGCAGCAACACAGGGCTTGGCTCACCCCTCCGTACCTGTGGGTGGAGAGAGTATTAGCGGGGGGAGAGTATTTTGAAATAGAAGTCTGCACTCTCTTTCATCATTCACCCCCATGGTATTGCCAAGCCTTAGACCAGCCCCAGTCCCAGTTAGGAAGGGTTTCAGCATCAGGATAACGATGATGACTGTGACCACGATGACAGTGGTACCCCATTTGCTGTACATGTTGAAGATACTTTTCAAATGTTATGTCGATTCACCCCACGGTCCTATGGGGCCACTTTTACCATCTTCAGAAAAGGAAACTGAGGCTCAGAGGTGCTGGGTGATTACCCCAAGTTCGCATTACTCTTGAGGGGTGGAGCCAAGATTTGAAATCAGATCCATCTGGCTCCAAAGGCTGTAATCTTACCTCTGCTCTAGGAGCCCCCAAACTGGAAACCAAAGAGACACTCGCCAACTTCTTACAGTGGGTTTCTCTTGAAATAATTTGATCCAACAAATATTTAGGGCCAGGTACTCAATCTTCACTGAGTGCCAAAGAATTGATGCTTTTGAACTGTGGTGCTGGATAAGACTCTTGAGAGTCCCTTGGACTGCAAGGAGATCAAACCAGTCAATCCTAAAGGAAATCAACCCTGAATATTCATTGGAAAGACTGATGCTGCAGCTGAAACTCCAATACTTTGGCCACCTGATGTGAAGAGCCAACTCACTGGAAAAGACCCTGATGCTGGGAAAGACTGAGGGCAAGAGGAAAATGAGGCGACAGAGGATGAGATGGTTGGATGGCATCATCGACTCGATGGACATGGGTTTGGGTGAACTCCGGGAGTTGGTGATGGACAGGGAGGCCTGGTGTGCTGCAGTTCATGGGGTCACAAAGAGTCAGACACAACTGAGCGACTGAACTGATACAGCATGAACAAAACAAACAAATTCCTATTCTCATAAAACTTAGTATGTAATAAGAGAACACTGATAACAAACAAAACAATTAATATGTAATATGACAGAGATGATAAGCAGCACAAGGAAGAACAAAGCAGGTAAGGGAGCTAAAGAGTGATGGTGGTGGGGGCGGGGAGTGCTGTTTTGAGTAGGGTGCTGGAAGAAGACCTCTCCAAATGGGTGACATTTGGGCAAAGGGCTGAAGGACTGAGGGCCTGAGCCCTGCAGAGATCTGGGGGAAGAGCATTCCAGACACAGGGAACAGCAAATACAAAGAACTAGTGGCGAGAGCAAGCCTGGAGACCAGGTTGGCCTACCTTTCAGGTTCTTAAGCCTGCTTTCCATTTTGCTAATTTGTAGGACCACGTCATTATCCTTATTTTGCAATGAGGCTATCAGAGGCCTCAGTTCAGAAGGTTCTTCCCCTTGCTGGTTTCAGAGAGAGGACAAGGAAGTCATTTTTGTTGTGTTTACTTACCTGCACTTATTTGTCCTTAGAATGGCTTGAAAAGTAGAGGTTTTAAAGTTATAATCTGCTGGCTCCAAAGCCTATGCCCTTTCCATCATACCATTTGGAAGTAAACCAAGTGATTTCAGACTGATATAATTCCTTCCTTCTTAAGAGCACAGAGCACCAGGAAACCAGACTTCAGGTCTTCATCCATCCATCCAGTGTGAGCTGAGAGCCTCATGTGTGCTGGGCTCCTGCTGGCCATTGTAGGGATACAGTGCTGAACTCGACAGGCACAGCTCCTCCTTCCAAGGATGGTTCCAATCACTCAGCAGGGCCGCTGCCAAGGCACACCCCGCCAGGGTGTCATGCGGACTCTCACCCACCCTCCAGCCCCAGGCCAGAACCCCAGGGGAACCCTCCCATTCTAGTTCTGGCAGAAGGAGAATGAGTCCCAATTTTCTGATACTCAGCAGAATTTGAACTGCCAGTTGGAGCTCAGTACCTGCCCCTCCTTGCTCTCCACTTCATTGTGTGAAGACCTCCCTGATAAGAGAGAGCTGGTTTTCCAACCAAATTCTCCTGCTCTTGCCCCCAGACTGAGGTAGAGTGAACGACGTAACAAAGATTCTGTCTCTTTCCAAGGAATGGAAACTCCATCGAGAAACTCCATCAAGTGGGCTAAGCCATAAGGAGCATCCAAGACGGGTCTGGGGATTCAGACAAAGGTCTAGCCAGTTCTCATTTGATCCAAACAGTATGCCTGACAAAAAGTCCACCACACCCTCTGCCTCCAAAGGGAATTCAGCCCCATAGTGTTGCCAGGAACCCATCGCTCCGTTCTCCCATAGCAGGGTATAACTTCTAAACCCAGTGGATCAACGAACAGATCCAGGGACAGCCGACAGAGGAGACAGGAGTGTGCCTGGAGACTGGCAAAGCTTATTCAATACAGGCCGGGCAGCCCACTGCTTCCCTCCATCCAGAAAAACTCAATGCCCGCCAGGGTAGTTGGAGATCAGACCCGGAGGGAGGGCAGAGGGGAAGAGTGTTAAATTGCAGCTGAAACCCACCTCCCCCAACCTCAAGGCCTGCTCCTTCAGTGTCAACAAATATGCAACCAATTAATGTAATTGCAGAGTTATTTATGGTGCCCAGCAAAGTGCAGCTGGATCCTAACAGACAAGGGTGGAAGCAGAGAAAAAAAGCTCTTTCTCGGGTTTGGCTGTGTGATTGTGTTGGTTGAGTTTTTTTGTTTTTTTTTTTTGTCCCCCCTCTTCTTTCAGATGTTTCAATCAACTTGTGGTATCCATGTGTCTGGTGGTCATGGCCCCTTCCAGTCAATATGCAGGTGTTCCTGCCTGGCGGGCAGAGGAGGGGAGGGAAAGGAGGGGGAAGCCAGAGGGAAAAGCTAAAGGTCTTCGGATTTCCAACTGTGGCCTGACAGAGAAGACTTTTTCAAGGTTCCCCACCCCAACTGCACCTTGGTCTTAATCCTCTCCCACTGACCCTTTCCATAACAACCACCACCCAAAATTGCATCGAGAGCCATTTTTTTTTTTTTTTCATAGCTCTGTTATGGGATTGTCTGGAATGACAGCTGTGTGGCCATTCAGCTCCCCACACAAGACAGGTTTTAATTAGAGTTATTGAGGGGGTTGAATTGGCACAATTAGGCCCCACATTAATGGGGTCTCCATGTGTTCTTTTGAACAGTTTGGCCCTATTTTTTGTCCCAGGGAAGGAGGGGGTTGCAACTAATCAAGTTGGATAGTGCAGATTATCTCAGCAAAACAGGGCCAGTGTGAACCACCCAGGGGAGGGGGAACATGCAGAGAAAAGAAGCAGTTACCTATGGTGCAAGCACACAGACACATATTTTCCTGTCTTCCTTCTGTTAACATGGTCCTTTAGGATTTCCCTAGCGGTCCAGCGGCTAATACGTCACACTTCTGCTGCGGAGGGCACGGGTTTGATCCCTGGTCAGGGAACTAAGATCTCACATGTCTCATAGGGCCGCCAAAAATATAAAACAAAAAAACAGTCCTTTTAGAAGGAAGTTGTGGCCACCAAATATGTATCATTGGCTAAGAGGGGAAATCGAAAACGTGTGTGTCTTGGACCAAACTAAACTAAGGATGTGTGTGTGCGGTGCATACATACTCAGCCTCATCTGTTATCCATGGTTTCCGCCATATCTATGGATTCCACCAACTGCAGTTCAAAAGAAAAAAAAAAAATTTAATTACAGAAAGTTCTGAAAAGCAAAACTTGAATTTGCTTCACTGGCAACTATTTACATAGTATTTACATTGTATTAGGTATTGTAGATCTTCCCTTTAAATTTAAAGTATAAGGGAAGACCTGAATAGTTCATATGCAAATAGTATACCATTTTATACAGGGGACTTGAGCATCCGTGGATCTGGGTATGGGGGGAGGTCCTGGAACCAATCCCGAGGGACAGCTATACACATTTTTGTGCTTAATCCAAATGCTTACAGATATATTAGAGGAAGACCAAGACACAAACTTTAGTTATCAAAAGTCCTAACCTTTTGTTATCTGAGATGTAGATTGCTCTTTACTATCCCAGTCTCCCATTTCCTTTCTTTACAGAGGTCTGTTCCTCTCTTTAACTCCTTGGAGTCCTTATCCTCTATGCTCTCTTGACAGGGTGCCATTAGAAAAGATAAGCTCCATCTCCAAGTCTCTGAGGGCCCCATCCCCATCAACTGCAGCTCGGAAGGGTACTGAGGACAAGAGGAAAGCCTGGTAGGCCCTGGTGTCTCTGACTTCCTCGTGGACCTGACACTCCTTCCAGAGGGCCTTCTGTAAATGGCATTTCCCATAAAAAGTCAACACAGCCATTTAGATAATAGGAGGGTCAGCACTGGAAAAACAAATATGAGATTGCCCAGTTATCAATCAACTTTAAGTGAGAAAGAGGCAGCTGGACGGACACGGGCCTCAGTTCAGTGGGGCCCTAGAGCCTGGGGGTGGCTTTTGAGTGACCTGAGCAGCTTCGGGGACTGGGGAGCGGGACCACTGAGGAAGCTAAAGCAGCAGCAGGCCACAGCAGGACAAGGAGGTGGAGGAAAGGTCACACGCAAGTTGCAGCTAAAAATGTTGTGAGCACTTACTTATGAAAGTCAGGCTCAAGCCCCTTCCCATCATCGTGGGCCAACAGGGCGGCTGACTGCTGGCAACAAGGTCCCCTTATTCCACAGTGAGGCTCAGGCTCTCTTAAGGGTGACGTCGCCTTCCTTCATACTGCCTTCACCGGCTGCGATCCCCAAAATTTCAGCCCTTCCAGTGGAGAAGGCTGCATTTGCTCTTTGGCAGAGTGAATGGAGGCAGGAGGTTGGCTCACCCTTTGCAGGACCGTCTTGGCAAAGAGAAATGGGGAGAACAGCTGAAGGGTTTGAGGGCCACCCCAGACAAACAGACAGACATCCAATTCAAAATGCCCCCCAGTGCTCAACATAGCTTTGGGTTCTGGAGTCCAGACAGTCTGACCTTGTCATTTTCAGCCGACTCTCCTACCACACCCTCGACAAACCACAGGGCTGATCTTTATGAAAAGAATTCCACATTGCTGGTCCAAATGGTTTCCCCAAAAGATGAAATACTGAGCCCAGTGCAAACCAGCATACCAGGACATGCAGCATGCCAGGCTTGTTTGAAAACACTGCCTCTTGGCAGAGGGTGAATTTGCCCCCACCCCCAAGAGATATTTGGCAATATCTAGGGACATTTTGGTCGCCATGACCAAAAAGGGGTGCTATCACACATCTGCAGGGCTCTGGACAGTCCTCAGCAAAGAATTATTGAGGCTAGAATGTCAATAGCTCCCAGGTTAAGAAACTTAAAGTCAACAGCCCTGGGTTCAGATTCCAGCTTGGCCATTTCCTAATGGCAATTTTAGCAAGTCAATAACCTCTCGGTTCTCACATCTGTAAACCCAGGACAGTAAATACCTCACTCCTAGATAAAGCATTGTACTCATTCTTTCCTTTTTTTTTTTTCTTTTTTATAAAGAATGTGCTGAGCTATCTTTATTAGAATCACTAAAAGAATGTGGCATTTGGTAATCTCTACTGACGTCTTCCCGCCCTGAAACTGTCTGCACTGGCAACTGTCACCAGCCCTCTTCCCGAGATGTATTGATATTTCTCCCACAGAAACTAGAAGGCATGGCGCCCCAGCCCTAGGGTAGAAACCCTCTGGACACCTGATCTTCCGATCAAAACAACACTGGGGATAGGATTCTGCAGGCGCGCGTTCCCCCGCGCAGTCTGTGGCCAGCTGCACTGTGGTCCCCGGCTGCGCCCCCAGAGACTGACCCCCGGGGTGGGTGGGGGAGGGCGGCCTCATTTCCGGTGGAAGTGGACTTGAGTTCGGCCTTTTCTTTTGAACCTACAGCGACCAAACGTCAATTAGCCGAGCCCTGAAAAATGAGCGCGCTCTGGGCTCTCCGCGGGGAGGGCAGGGCGCCCCGGGCCGGGCCTGGGGTTGCTGCCCCGTTCCCCCTATTGTGCCGCCAACAAGAGCGTTTTATTGAAAAGAGCTGAGTGCGTCTAATGCAGTTATCCGTGTCCACCCCGTCGGGCCGTGGGCTGGGGGCAAGGCTCGCAGCTGCCGCCGCCTCACACGCTCGCAACAAAGGAGCGCGCCGTGAAGAATGTGCTCCCCTTTGAACGGTTCATCTGGTTTCCATTTTTTGAAAGGTTCCCCCATCTTCGCTTCCAGTCAGCCCCCTCCCATCGTCTCCCCACCTGCCTCCTCCTCCCCTGTACTCCAGCCGTGCCCCGTGGAGAGGGGCGCCCCATGCGATCCCCCCATCCACAGAGTTGGAGTTGTGGGCTGACCCCCTCCAGGCAGGGCCCTGGGGCAAAGGAGCCTGCCGGCCTCTGCCGCTTTCCCAGGCCTGGACCTCAGTTTCCCCACCTTTAAAATGCCATGGTTGGATACCACCTGGATGCCTTTCAACGCCAGTGGTCTCTGAGTTAAGGAACTGATTTGTACAATATGTGGCAAGTATGTAAGAGTATAGTTAAAAAAAAAATTTTTTTTAATTGCTATTAGTTTCACAGCCTGGAGAGAACCACTATCAATATTTCAGAGTCTTTTCTTTGGGCCTTTTTGTATGTGTAATAAGTCATTTATAAATTTATCATTGTTTAATGAGGTATGTCATAGAAAGTTTTTATCTCCTTCTTTTACTTTATCTGGGGCATTTTCCTATGTTAATAGTCCTGGAAAATATTTTTAAATGGCTGCAAAAATACACCATCAAGGGCTTGTACCATAGTTGAGTTAATGGGTTCCTCTATTGTTCATCATTTAAATTGTTTTCCTGTTTGGTTGGGATTTGTCTTTTGGTTTCTTTTCCCCAGCTCCCACCCCCACTGTTATAAATTACAAGGCAATTTTCTTTTAATAGAATCTTCAAGTGGCTTCCTAAGTTGATAGCGGGAACTAAATCCCATGCCCCCGCTATAAATCAAGGCATAAGAACACACTTCCACCTCTTCTGAGGGCTGGCGTGAAGGGAAAAGGTCATCACTGGCCTCTCCTCCCCTCCTTGACACCTCCAGGCACCTGCAAGTTGGAAATTCACTTGTGAAATCATGCCTCCGGCAAGCTCTATAAACTGCAGAGTCCTCAACTACACAATAAAGATACAACCCTACCGACTCCAGGCTAGTGGGGCTGGGAGGGGAAGGTGGGCGGTGGGCCTTCCCAGAGCTTTACCCCGCTGCTCACAGACCAGAGTGTGCAGCTGGCACACAGCTGCCAGGCCGTAGCATTCACTAACTGTGTAACTTCGGGCAGGTTTCCTAATTCTTTTGTGCCTCAGTTTCTCCACCAATAAAATTGAGTTTTGATCATTAAATGAAGTAATACACAAAAAATACATAATACCTCACATCTGGGACTTCCCTGGTGGTTCAGTGGCTGAGACGCTATGCTCCCAACACAGGGGGCCCGAGTTCAGTCCCTGGTCAGGGAACTAGATCCATATGCTGCAACTAAGACCCAGCATACTTTAATAATACCTCACTTCTGTGAGAATGGCTGCTATCAAAAGGGCAAACGATAACACATGCTGGTGAGGATGTGGCGAAAAGGGAACTCTTGTGCACCGTTGGTGGGAATGTGAATTGGTGCAGCTGCTATGGAGAAGAGTATGCAGAGTCCTCAAAACATTAAAAAACAGAATTAACTTAAGACTCAGCCGTCCCACTTTAGGGTATATACCCAAAGGAAGAAAAAAACAGGATAATGAAGATAAATAATATATGTCCTCCCATGTTTATTGCAGCACCATTTACAATAGCCAAGACATGGAAAAAGCCTGGATCAGTAGTCCCCAATCTTTTTGGCCCCAGGGACCGGTTTCATAGAAGACAATTTTTCCATGGCCTGGGGCAGGAGGGATGGTTTCAGGATAATTCAAATGCATTACATTTTTTGTGCACTTTATTTCTATTATTATTACATTAGCTCCACCTCAGATCATCAGGCCTTAGATTCCAGGAGGTGGGGACCCTTGGGCTATACTCTGGAATGTTAGTCAGCCATGAAAAAGAATGAAATCTTGTCATTTTCAACAACATGAATGGCCCTTGAGGGCATTATGTTAATCAAAATAAGTCAGGCAGAGAAAGACAAATACTATATGATTTACACTTATTTCTGGAATCGTTAAGAATCTGCCGTCTTCCACTGCAGGGGATGTGGGTTCCATCTCTGGTCGGGGAACTGAGATCCCACATGCTGCGATTAAGACCCAACTCAGCCAGATAAATAAATTTAAAAATAAAATTAAAAAATAAAAACAAACTCATAGATACAGAGAAGAGATTGGTGGTTGCCAGAAGCAGAGGGTGGGGAAAGTGGGTGGAAGGAATCAAAAGATAATAACTCCAGTTATAAGATAAATAATATTCTGGGGATGTGATACACAGCATATGACTATACTTAACAATGCTGTGTTGTATATTTGAAAGTTCCTAAGGGAGTACATATTAAAAGTTCTCATCACAAGAGAAAAAAAATAGTAACTGTGAGGTGATGGGTGTTAGCTGAACTTCCTACGGTGCTCATTTCAAAATATATACAATTATCAAATCATTATGTGGTATAGCTTGGACTAGTACAATATTATGTCAATTATATCGCAATAAAACTGGAATATAAAAGTGCTTAAAACAATGGCTGGCACATACTAAGTGCTCTCACAATAAACTGTGGAAAATTCTCAAAGAGATGGGAATACCAGACCACCTGATTTGCTTCTTGAGAAATTTGAATGCAGGTCAGGGAGCAACAGTTAGAACTGGACATGGAACAACAGACTGGTTCCAAATAGGAAAAGGAGTTCGTCAAGGCTGTACATTGTCACCCTGTTTATTTAACTTCTATGCAGAGTACATCATGAGAAACGCTGGACTGGAAGAAGCACAAGCTGGAATCAAGATTGCCGGGAGAAATATCAATCACCTCAGATATGCAGATGACACCACCCTTATGGCAGAAAGTGAAGAGGAACTCAAAAGCCTCTTGATGAAAGTGAAAGTGGAGAGTGAAAAAGTTGGCTTAAGGCTCAACATTCAGAAAATGAAGATCATGGCATCCGGTCCCACCACTTCATGGGAAATAGATGGGGAAACAGTGTCAGACTATATTTTTCTGGGCTCCAAAATCACTACAGATGGTGACTGCAGCCATGAAATTAAAAGACGCTTACTCCTTGGCAGGAAAGTTATGACCAACCTAGATAGCATATTCAAAAGCAAAGACATTACTTTGCCAACAAAGGTCCGTCTAGTCAAGGCTATGGTTTTTCCTGTGGTCATGTATGGATGTGAGAGTTGGACTGTGAAGAAAGCTGAGCGCCGAAGAATTGATGCTTTTGAACTGTGATGTTGGAGAAGACTCTTGAGAGTCCCTTGGACTGCAAGGAGATCCAACCAGTCCATTCTGAAGGAGATCAGCCCTGGGATTTCTTTGGAAGGAATGATGCTAAAGCTGAAACTCCAGTACTTTGGCCACCTCATGCGAAGAGTTGACTCATTGGAAAAGACTCTGATGCTGGGAGGGATTGGGGGCAGGAGGAGAAGGGGACGACAGAGGATGAGATAGCTGGATGGCATGACTGACTTGATGGACGTGAGTCTCAGTGAACTCCGGGAGTTGGTGATAGACAGGGAGGCCTGGCGTGCTGCGATTCATGGGGTCGCAAAGAGTCGGACACGACTGAGCGACTGATCTGATCTGATCTGATTGTGTATGTACCTGCCCTGTTTATGATAGGAAAAGTCAGCTTTCCCCAGGAACCAGTTTCCTCTTTTGTCCACAAGGACATGTTTTAGTTGCTTAGTCATGTCTGATTCTTTTGTAACCCCATGGACTATAGCCTGCCAGGTTCCTCTGTCTATGGGATTTCCCAGGCAAGAATACTGGAGTGGGTAGCCATTCCCTTCTCCAAGGGATCTTCCCAACCCAGGGATTGAACCCGTGTCTCTTGCATTGGCAGGCATATTCTTTACTACTGAGCCACCTGGGAAGCCCTCCCACCAAGGACTAGCACCTTGCAAACCCTATCAATCAGGCTCCTGGCTTCAGCCTCCAGGCCCAGCTCCACCTGGAGGATCCCAAGGCCTTAGAAAACTGGACAGTGAGGGGATGCGGAGCTCCAGTATAGAGCCCAGGCTTCAGAGAAGTCCTCACAGAGCAGCCTCACCGCATCCTCACCTCCAGCCTCTGCCTCTGGGATTTGGGCTGCCCTCTGGCTCAGAAAAGGGGATAGGTTGGGAATGAGGGGGCTGATTTGCCATTACCTTGAATCTGCTCTCTTACCTTCACAGGACTTTCTGTTTGCTTGTCCAGATAAGAGTATCATCTATAGCAGCTACTGTTGACTGAGTGCCCACTGGATATTGGACCATTTAATCCACAAAGAAACCCTATAAAGTGTTATAAGGGCATCTATGAATTAACAACCCTTTGCACGATGGAGTGTGGAAACTGAGCTCAGAATTATCAAGCAACGGGCCAAAAGTGGCAGGGAAGTAAGATCTGAACCCATGAGAGTCTGACAAAGTCTGTCTCCAGGACACCACATGGCTCAAGCTATGGGTCAAGTTGAAGTTGCAGTCACCTTCCCTGGAGTTCCTGCCCTGAGGAGCCTAAACATGTGAGGGCATTTGAGCAGGGGCACCAGGATGCACCACTTTGAATTTTGGATAAACAACAAATAACTTTTTAAGTATAAGCATACACTCGTGTCTTGATGAAGGTGAAAGAGGAGAGTGAAAAAGCTGCCTTAAAACTCAACGTTCAGAAAACTAAGATCATGGCATCCTGTCCCATTATTTCATGGCAAATAGATGGGGAGAAAGTGGAAACAGTGCCAGATTTTTATTTTCTTGGCCTCCAAAATCACTGCGGAGTGAGTGACTGCTGCCACGAAATTAAAAGACGCTTGCTCCTTGGAAAAAAAGCTATGACAAATCTAGAGAGCATATTAAAAAGCAAAGACATCATTTTGCCAACAAAAGTCAATATAGTCAAAGTTGCGGTTTTTCTAGTAGTCATGTATGGATGTGAGAGTTAGAACATAAAAAAGTCTGAGTGCTGAAGAATTGATGCTTTCAAATTATGGTGCTGGAGAAGATCTTGAGAGTCCCTTGGACAGCAAGAAGATCAAACCAGTCAATCCTAAAGGAAATCAATCCTGAATACTCATTGGAAGGACTGATGCTGAAGCTGAAGCTCCAACCTTTGGCCACCTGATGTGAAGAGCTGACTCATTGGAAAAGACCCTGGTGCTGAGAAAGATTGAAGGGAGGAGGAGAAGGGGACAACAGAGGATGAGATGGCTGGATGGCATTACCAACTCAACGGACATGCATTTGAGCAAACTCTGGGAAATGGTGAAGGACAGGGAAGCCTGGCATGCTGCAGTCCATGGGGTCACAGAGTCGAACATGACTTAGCGACTGAACAACAACTACAATATTTGGGACATACATATACTAAAAATTCCTCATTACTCATCTGAAATTCACAGTCGGTTGCATGTCCTGTGTTTTATCTGGAAGCCTAGTTGGGGGGGCCTCATTCACTTTCTGCAGCAGCCAGTTCAGCAGATGAGGGGCTCAGCAGATGAGGGGCACAGGACTGGACACAATGTGGCGTCACTTAATCCCCTCTCATCTCTGTGCCCCTTTACTAACTCAGAGTCTGGTTACATGACTTGTCTGTCCCACTCCCCCCCATCACCCTCCCCCGTCTCCCAAGCCTCCGGCTGTTTTTACAGGGCTCAGCAAAGTGGTCACCACAGCCCAAGAGAGGATGGGTTCTTTCCAGGGTAAAATGGTCAGTCTGCTGCATTGACATAAGAGAAATATTGGCAACGTGTGAAATGTTCAACAAGTAATGCAACCTACATAATCCCTTAAGAGCTGTTAAGAATCCTGTGGTTACAAATGACAGAAACCCTCACTTAAACTGACTTAGACTAAAAAGGAATTGATAGCTTGTGTCACTGAAAAGCCAAGGTGACCACAATGATGGTAGCCAATTGACAGACAACCACCCCCCACCCGCCAGTACTCAAAGTTGGAACAGTCTGAGCAACAAAATAAATAAAGTAGCATTGGATTATATCCCAAAGTATAAAATAAATATGCAGGAGTCCATACTTACATAAATAAATGGTTGAATACATAAATGAGAAGAAAAATCTCCCATGCAAAAGAATTCCAAATAATTTATGTAGAATACTCCATCCTCAAAGGGAAGCAACATAAATCCCCTCTCCTTAAGCATGGGCTGCACGTACTGAAATCTTTCCAAAAAGAAAGTATGGAAAGGACAATAAAAAATAACTTGACAGAGCTTCCCTGGTGGCTCAGTGGTAAGGAATCCGCCTGCCAATGCAGGAGATGCGGGTTCGATCCCTGATCGGGAAAGACCCCACATGCCTCGGAGCAACTAAGCTCGTGCATCACAACTATTGAGCTTGTGCTCTAGAGCCTGGAAGCCGCAACTACTGAGGCCTTCACACCCTGGAGCCCATGTTCCGCAATAAGAGAGCCACAGCAATGAGAAGCCATCAAACCACAACTAGAGACTAGCCCCTGCGCTCCGCAGCTAGAGAAAGCCAGAGCAGCAATGAAGACCCAGCACAGCCAGAAGTAAATAATGGAAAAAGAAAAAGACAGCATCCAGCAACCATTGTCAAGTGAGGCATTCTTAAGATTTTTTAAAGAACATTTAAATAATAAACGTAAGCATTCCTTACATAAATCAATAACTTGGCAGTGGAGAAACCCGACAGACCCCACCTCAGTTAGGTGATCAAGGTCAACATCAACCGTGATGTCCTGTTGACCACTGGCACCCTTGATGTGATGTGATGAGAACAACACTTCGCTTCTATGGTCTTCCTCCCAAAACATACAACGCCAACCTAATCACAACAAAAACATCAGACAAATATCAGTTAAGGGGCATTTTACAGGATATCGGACCAGTATTTATCAGAAGTGTCAATGTCACCAAAAACAAGGAAAGTCTGAGAAACTGTCATAGTCAAGAAGAAATCTACATAGAATGTGGTATCCAGAGTGGGCCCCTGAAATAGGAAAGGGCATTGGTGAAGACTAATAAAGCAGGAATAAAATATAGACCTTGTTTAATAATAACATACCAGGGACTTCCCTGGTGGTCCAGTGGCTAAGACTCCGAGTTCTCAGTGCAGGGGGCCCAGGTTCAATCCCTCATCAGGGAACTGGATCCCACATGCCACAACTAAACACCCCATGTGCCACAAAATAGGACCCAGCACAGGCCAATAAATAAATAAATACTTTTAAATAATAATAATAATGCACCAATACCAGTTCATTCATTGAGATACATGTGCCACAATAATGTAAGTTGTTAATAATAGGAGCAACGGGGTATGGGGTCTATGGAAATTCTCTATACTATTTTCACAATGTTTCTGTAAATCTAAAACTGTTTTAAAATAAAAAGGTTATTTAAAAAAAAAAAAATCCAGAGGCTTCAGGCATCGCTGGACTTGGAGCTCAAAAATCTTCTTCATCCTTTGATTCAGCCTTCCTCCCTGTTGGCCTCAGGCTCCCCACTGCTCGGAATATGACAGGACCACCTCCAGGCTGTGTGCTCTCAGGTCCCAGCTCATCAGAAAGGACCAGCTGCTTTTTCCCCAGAATTCCAATCAGTCTCAGCATCTGGTTGAGCTTCATTGCTGGGGCGGAGGAATGAGGATCCCTGACTGACTTACACTTGTCCCCAGGCTTCAGCTCTGAGTCAGGGGCTGGTTGTGCGGGAGAGATGGACACAGCAAAACAGGGGCTGTTGGCTAAAGCAGGTGAATGGATGCTTGGTGGTCAAAACGCATCAATGTCCAATGTTCCCTTTCAACATTTTCGGTGCTAGAATGTCCCTGCATGAAATAATGATGGTTCTTTCTTTAATATTCCCACTTCCCCAATAGTCTGTATCTATCAGTTTCATTTTTAAATCTAATTCAAGAAATCCCAACATTCAAGTCTGGCCCACAGGGCTAAAGCATCTCCAATGAGAATATGAATGATGACTTCCTTTTTGAACTCCATCTTGAGGGCGCCAAAAGCTGATGCACAGTCTGTATAGGGACCAATGAAGCAGAAAAGCCAGAGGGCTCCCCAAGAAGAGCATTTCTTGGGCTGAAGCATGAAAAGTTGAGAAACTCCCAGGATCATAATATTTACTGATACTTAGGATGAGCCAGACACATTCCTCAGCAAGTAGATGCGTGAACACCTGTGGTCCCCATTAGTCGCTCAGTCGTGTCTAACTCTTTGCCACCCCAGGGACTGCAGCCCCCCAGGTGCCTCTGTCCATGGAGAGTCTCCAGGCAAGAATACTGAAGTGGGTTGCCATGCCCTCCTCCAAGGGATCTTCCCAACCCAGGGACCAAACCCAGGTCTCCCACATTGCAAGCGGATTCTTTGCCATCTAAGCCACCAGCAAAGCCTGCAGTAGGTATGACTATCCTTGTTTTATAGATGGAGAAACCAAGGCAGAGAGTGCTTAAGGATTGTGCAAAATCACACAGCTGGCAAGTGACAGAGCTGGGATCTGATTTCAGGCTCTGACTCCATAACCACTGTTATGAAATTCAAATAGGAAAATGATGCAAAAATACAGATAGTACTCAATATCTAGCTTATCACTCCCAGTGTTTTAGATCTGGGTTACCATTGACCTTCCCTGTGGTTGGAAAGTCACTTCACTTCAAGTGCCTGGACCTTGCAGGGGAAAAACTATATAATTCATCTCTCTGAAAAAGGAAATAAAAACAAACAGGTTGTGGGGGTGGGCAGGGGAGCGCCTCTTAGCCCCTTGCTCCATGCCAAACTCCAGCACTGTCAACGGTCCCCAACTGCTACCACTAATCCAGTTCTGGGGAGCAGGTCAGCAGTGAGGGAGCCCCAGCTCGTGTGAAAACAGCCCCGCTGGCCCCAGCAGCTCACACCTGCACTCTCCATTCATCCCCACTGTTTACACATTGTCATCCGCAATTAATGCTTTCCCAGGAACTGCAGCAGGCTGATTGCCCCACCGCCTCACAGGGACCCCATTCTGAGCCCTTGTGTCTGTTAAATTGAGCATGGGGCCCTGTGATTAAATTAGGGTTTGTGGATCTGCCATTCTGGCCCCCACCCCCTTCCCCTCCCCCCTCTTCCCTCCTCTTCTTCATCCCTCTCTCCCCCACCCTCCCGTCTCCCTCCCTCCCTCCCCTTCCGCTTTCCTTTCCCATTCATCACGGAGCCTCTTGGCAGCTTGGTGGGGGGAGGTGGGTAAGGGACAAATGGCCCTGCCCCTGGGTAGGAGGAAGAGTGGACTTCCTTCATAAAGCAAGGACAGGAGAGGAGACATGGCCCCTGGATGAGGACACAATGGGGAGAGTACACAAGGCAGCAACAGGAACCAGAAAGAAGAGAATGGTGTGGAAAGCGAAAGTGAAAGTCACTCGGTCCAGTCTGACTCTTTGCGACCCTGTATAGGTCTGTATAGTTCATGGAATTCTCCAGGCCAGAATACTGGAGTGGGTAGCCTTTCCCGTCTCCAGGGGATCTTCTCAACCCAGGAATCGAATTGAGGTCTCCTGCATTGCAGGCAGATTTTTTACCGACTGGGATATGAGGGAAGTGGTGTGGAGCCTATGCTAAATCAGTGATTTAATTCTTAGACCCAACATGGCAGAGTGGTTAAGAGGTCAGGCTCCAAGGTAAAGCAGGCTGAGTTTGGGTTGGATTCCTGGCTTCTGTCACTTTCTACCTTTGGAATCTTATTCAGATTGAATCAGTCTTATTTTCTCTGAGCTGGACAGAGGAGTCAGAAACAGCAAGAAGACAGAGGCTGTCTGTACCCTTGCTACAATGGGAAGAGAATGGCATGATACTTCTGGGCTCCTCCTCCTCAAACCCATGAAGTGAAGTGAAGTGAAGTGAAGTGAAAGTCATTCAGTCATGTCTGACTCTTTGCGGCCCCATGGACTATACAGTCCATGGAATTCTCCAGGCCACAATGGGTAGCCTGGAGTGGGTAACCTTTCCCTTCTCTGGGGGATCTTCCCAACCCAGGGATTGAACCCGAGGTCTCCCACATTGCAGGCGGATTCTTTACCAGCTGAGCCACAAGGGAAGCCCTCCCCAAACCTATAAACCCAATCTAATCATGAGAAAAACATCAGACAAATCTCAGCTGGGGGACATTCTACAAAATATCTGGCCAGTCTGCCTCAAAAACAAGGAAGCTGCTGTGGCCAAGGGAAGCACAAGGAGGAGGATGACTGCAGGTGACGTGGAGTCCTAGATGGGCTGAGACGGGAGAGGATGTTAGTAAAAAGTGAGGAAATCTGAATAAAATATGGACTTCAGTTAATAATAAAGTATTGATATTGGTCCATTTATTATAATGAAGGTACCGTACTAATGGAAGATGTTAATAAGAGGACAAACCCAGAGGCAGGGTATATGGGATCTCTCTGTATGACCTTTGTAATATTCTTATAAATCTAAAACTGTCAAAAAATTTAAAGTTTATTATTAAGATGTAGGGGTAAGAGTGGATTCAGAGAAACTGGTGGCGAGGGCACAGCTTTTTAATCTCCTATAGCTCCCCCAAACACAGATGAAGTCATCAGGATAGCAAAATCAGAGGCCTCGGACAACAGTATTAGGTAACAGGGTACCCCCAATCTACTAAGTATCCCCAAACCCCCAAAATTCATTGAAAAACACAGCAAGTTAATCTGAGAAGAAAACCCAGAAGGTGCTGGAAATAGTATCCAAGTGGAACAGGCCTGGACAATAGGAGCAAAGGATAAAAAATGTGAAGCAGAGGAAACTAACATCAGAAAATGCCACACCATATTTTTTATCTCTTTGCAAAAACAACAGAAGGAGCTCCAGAACCAAGAGTCTAAAAAACTCTTAACTCTTTTCTCCAAAAATACTCAATTCACTTTTTTAAAATAAAAAAAGCAGTAACAGAAAAGAGAAAAGGGTGGTTTGGGAATTCCTTGACGGTCCAGTGCTTAGGACTCCACACTTCCACTGCCAAGGGCCCGGGTTCAATCTTTGGTTGGGGAACTAAGATCCCATAAACTGTAGAGTGCAGCCAAAGAAAGAAAAGAATTGACATCCAAGCAAAAGACTGAATCACCTACAAGGGAAAGAAAATGAGGTTGTCCTCGGACCCTCTGACAGCAATGCTTTTTGACAAAATACAACCAAATACTCAAGAAAAGGAAAATGTGAGCTGCGGGTTTTATATCCAGCCAAACTGACCTTCAAGTATAAAGGCCACAAGTAAAACTTTTGATAAGATGCGAGAACTCTGGAACATTTTTCCATGATCTTTTTCTAAGGAATCCACTAGAGAATTAGTTTCAGAAAACAAACAAACAAAAAAAATGACTGGAAAGATACCTGCATAAGCACTGGTGGTGGCCATTAAATACATATTTACCTGTAAAATTAAGACTGAATTATGGTCGTGAGACAGGACAGCATGTAGTGCTTACATTTCTGATAATGTAAATAAAATGCAACTATCATAATAAAGCAGGTAAGAATGGAGGGTATGGACGAAAAGTAGAATAAACATGCTGATTGCCTTATAAGTATTTTTTAGAAATATGACAGGTACTACTTCAAATACTGGTGTAAAAGGAGGGGGCGGGGGAAAGATGTCAGTACCTGATTTTAACATTGTTTAGTATTATGGCACCAAAAGACAATGGGCCACCTTCAAAGAAGAGAGGGTACTTTATATAAAGGTATGACTGTAAAGATGACCATTAGAATAAAACTTAAAACCTTCCCAAATACCAAAAGATGTATCAAGAGAGAAAGAACATAAAAGTCCACATAGTGAAAGACACACAATAAGAAGTATGAGAAATAAGAGATACGTGCCACGTCGTAATAATATGACAGAAATGAGCCAAACATATTGATGACATCACTTTCCTTTCAAGTCACCTATTAAAAAGAAAAGATCTGGGGGACTTCCCCGGTGGTCCAGTGGCTGAGACTCTGCGCTCCCGATACAGTAGGCCGTTTGATCCCAGGTCAGGGAGCTAGATCCCAACTAGGAGTTCACACGCCCCAGCTAAAAGATCCCACATGACCCAACTAAGACCTGGCACAGCCAAATAAATAAATGTTTTTTTAAAAAAGGAAAAGATTTTTAGACTGGCCAACAAAACAAAACGAAGACCTACGCAACGTACAAGGGACACACTCAAAAGACAAAGAAATTCAGATAGCATAATAATTTTTAAATGGACAAAGGTATGCCGGGAATATGTAAATGCAAGAATCAACAAGAGGAGTGACACTAAAAGAGACCAGGAAGAGCATTTTATAATGATAAAGCCTGTAATTCACCATGAAGATATAAAATTATTAATATACAGCAACCATGTTCATAAAGAAGAACCTTTAGCAATTGCAAGAAAAAATATAAAGGAACGTTGATAAAAGTTCATGGCATTTTTATGAACCGGCCTCAGATGGCATGTAGTATCATTTCCACCATACTCCGCTGACCATGGTGGTTACAGAGGCCACTGCACAGAATTCTTCTGTTGACTTAACGTGTAGGTAGAACTCTAGACATAACACATGAAGATGAGATAACAGGTATAACTGAGACCTCATGACCTGAGTCCTGGGTTCCAGTCCTCACCCTTGTGGATCATTTTGCCTCTGTGGCAGCTCTCTGTTGCTTGATTCCACTTTAAACTTTTCACTTTATTTTCTATGGCCAGAAGTTTTGCTGTCGTTATTTATTTCCACAGTACAGTGAGCTCATTGGCAACTTACTGAATGCTTAACTTAATTAGCGCACTCTATCAGAAAATGTAAGTTAAATTATCAATACAGAAAATATACAACTGAAAAAGAGAGCAAGCGAGGGGACGGGAGAGGTAAGGTAGGAATTGTGAGACGAGCAGGTGGAGGAGCCATCTGCATGTACTCTGAGGCTGTTCCAGGAGGAGGATGAAAAGGAAAACTGAACCAGCCTGTCCAAGCATCATCGAGAATGTCTTCCAGGATCAGTCTCCTGCCCAGATGCAGGCCCCCAGTACCACTGGAACATCAGCATTAGATACTGTTTTGGTCCATTTGGGCTACGATTATAAGCTTATAAAAAACAGAAATGTATTTCTCACAATTCTGGAGGCTGGATGTCTGAGATCACGGTTGAGTTCTGCTGGCTTGCAGACGGCTGTCTTCTTGCTGCATCTTCACACGGAGGAAGGCAGAGACAGGAAGCAATCTCTCTCATGACTCTTAAAGGGCACTAATCCCATTCATGAGGCTCCATCCTCACGACTGCATCTAATTCTAACCACTTTCTAATACCATCACTTTTGGGGGTAGGGTTTCAGCACATGAATTTGGGAACAACATGGACATTCAGTCTGTAACAGATACCAAACCCCAAGGCAGGGGCTCAGAGCATGCAGGGTTTCCGCACTAAAGGTCACAAATTTCCTGGCACTACGGGGATCCACTGGGAGCTAACTCTTCGCATGTGAGCCGACTTCACCTCATACCTCATTTCTGCTCATGTAACTAACTCAGTCCCACAATCCCAGTTGTGGCTGCATGTGAAGACAGCAACATAAGATGAAGGTGGAAGCCAACTGAGTTGGGGTTCTAGTCCTCCCAACAGAAACTCAATAAAATACATTATCTTAATATCTTCAGCCTAGCACAGGACGTGGCACCCAGATACACACACACATACACACACAACACTGGCTCAGTGATGGATGGAAAATGGAATAGAAAACAGACTCACAACGACAGTAAAAACATTGGAAAGGTTTTCCTGTGTTATTTGCATCGTTATAAACCTTCTCAAGAATGAGAAATTTAAGAATAAATTTCAGCTTATACAAATAATATGAGATACCGTGCAAATATCCCTGAGTCTTGACAATCACAGATGAACAGGCTTCCCAGGCATTTGCCCTCACTCCCAGCCCTCAACTTCCACCAAACCCCCAGGGTTTCTTGACCAGCCTGGCAGCACGTAGCTTGGCTCCAGCCGGGCGGAAGCACCAATTATCCTTGGCAGCAAGACCTAGGCTTGTGACTGACCAAAGGAAGTCTGAGGGCCATTCCAGTGTGAATCTCTTGAACTGTTTATTTTCAAGCAGGCTTAGAATGGGTGTAGAGATGTGTCTAAGACTTGGAGAAACCTTAGACCCATTTCATTTTCCGACACAGCTCATCCTAAAACATGTGTCCTGTCCCGGGCTTTCCTTGGAAACTCCCAGGAATTTGAGGCAGTAGTCGTAAGAGGAGAGGAAGCAGGTCAGCAGGGCCTCAGCTTTATCTTGGAAGTGGGGAAGGCCAGCTGCAAGGAGGGAAGATTGGAATCCCAGTGAGATTCTGTAATGGAAAAAAAATTCCACATCTGTGGGGTTTCCCACAATTTAGGAGACAAGATCCACAGCCTAGCTCATCACAACACCATCATGACCACCTCCATCAGGTGGCACCGCCACACGGCCTGATGACTTCCATGCGTGGGTTTCATAACCCCAGTTCCTGATCATCAATTCAAAAACATAATATGGTTCTTGGGAAATAACAGCTTAGCGGGCAAGGGGGTTGATTTCAGGATGATTAAATGTTTTGGAACTACACAGAAGCAAGGGTTGCCTAACACTGTAAATGTGCTAAATGTCACTGAATTGTTCACTTTAAAATGGCTAATTTTATGTTGTGTGAATTTCACCTCAAATTTAAACATAAGATGGTTTAATACAGTGGTTGAATAGAAAATTAACACCCAAGAATCAGTTACCTTGACATAGAGCAGAAATACCCAGTTAGAAAAGGAAACTGGAGGGAAAGTTCATTTTAAAGCAGGGACAGAAACCATGAAGTACCAAGGATTAAACTGAACAGGAAAAATGTGAGGTCTATGCATTTTAAATTATCACACTTAATTTAAGGGTAAGGCAGAAATAACTTGAATATGTATGGGAAAATCAGCCAAAGTACTAGGTAGGAATTCTGACTATTATGTATGGTAATTCTACCCACAGTATTCTCTAAGTTAAATGCAATCTTAATCAAAATCTCAAATTTCTTTCCGGAACTTGACAAATTTATTATATAATTCAGTTAAATATAGAGAAAGTAGTATAATCTGCAATTTACCCATAATCCTAAACAGCACAGATTACTTCTTTTGACAATTTTACTGGATTGTCTTACATGTGTACACATTTTTGGGAAAGATATACAGCACAGTTGCAGATATTTCAGGCTCTTTAGTCAGAGTTGATCCCAGCTCTGCAGTTTAAGATTGTAATGGATGAACTTAACTATGTTACCTAAACTTCTAAGGCCTCAACTATCTCTTTTGCAAAACAGATAGGATATACAATCCTTGTAGATATGAGGATTATGTGTAATTATCATGTCTGAGTGCTTAGTCTAGTAATTCAGGCATAATGGGTCTCAGCATTCAGTAAATGGTTATTATTACCATTATACCAATATATGATAGCATATATGTGATTTTATTACACACTGTGAGCTGAAGTTTTTTAATTTAATAATGTATTATGGACATCTTTGCAAGTCAAAACATGTATTTCTTTATTATTCAGCACTTAACCTGGCACCTACACATACTATGTGCCCAGAATATATTTGTTACATGAGTGAATGAAGAAATGAATCTTAGCTGGTCTTTTTAAGTTTGCTGCTGGTTGTAATGATTGCATTGGGTTCCAGCATATGGACGTACTATGAATGAATAATCAGTCCTCCCGACACACATGTATTATTTACAATGTTCAAAAAACTGAAAACAGCTCATAGATATAGAGAACAGTCTGGTACTTGCCAGAGTTGAGGAGGTTGGAGGTGGGAAAAATTGGTGGAAGGGGTCAAAGGGTAGAAGCTTCTAGTTAGAAAATAAATAAGTTGTGGGGATGTAATATACAGCATGGTGACCATAGTAATAACGCTGTATTGCATGTTTGGAACTTGTTGATAAAAGCAATCTTTTTTTTTGTTGTTTTTTGATAAAAGCAATCTTAAAAGCTCTCATCACAAGAAAAAAAATTCTGTAACTATGTATGGTGACAGTTGTTAGCTAGACTTATTGTGGTGAACTTTTCACAATATATACAAATATCGGGTTTTATGCCTGAAACTATAATGTATCTCAATTATATCCAATAAAAAAATTTAACTGGGAAAAACATTATAATTATCCATTAATGAGGATTATGGTTAGACTTTTGCTTTGAGTGATTCCAAATGTGTAACAGTCCCACCCCATACTAGTTGTGATCAAGTATATCTAGAGGTCATCTCAATTTTATTTCCTCAAGTAAAAATGGTAAAGACAGTTCCATTTGTGGGGGATGAGGGGAGGTTTGGAGGGCCGTTATGTCTCTTCTGCAAAGCTGACTGTACCCCCTCCAGAAGGCTGCTGTGGGTGAGGAGCCCCCGGCTGGTGACAGAGCCTGGCTGAGCCCCACCTCTCAGTGTGTCTTTGGGTCCTTGACTCTTTTCTGCTTTTCCAGAAGGAAAAAAAAAAAAATGCTGTTTCTTGGTGAGAAATGACCACCAAGTGAGAAATACAGTGAAAATTTCTCTAGAGAAAATGTGGATTTCAGGAGAAAACCTGGAGCCCTAACAGGCTTTTTCTGTTGGCAGATATCGTGATTCTGAGGTCTTCACGTTGATGGGTCAAAAATGTGAGAGCTACAACCACACCAGCAGCTGGGGTCTGGAGAGGCCACCCGCATATCTGCAGGCTGAGTCAAGATTCCAGGGAGGCCCCTGCCAAGAGCCTACCATCCTTTTCTTCCCACCTCCACCACCATCCTTCACAGAAGGAGCCCTGCGTGTGTGTTTGCGTCCAAAACGCATAGTTTGCATGTTTAGCATGCCTCCCTCCCCACTCAGCAGACACACTGAGCCACCCCTCGGGAGCAGACGTGCAGGCGCTCCAACAGCCAGGAGAACTGGCAGTGAGTCCTCACAGGCCCTGGAAAACAGAACGTGGTCCAGAAGAGTGGGGTTGTTCCAGGTGGGCATGTCTCCTTGGTTCCATGGACTCCTTGCCCTGTGGGGAGAGCAGTAGCTGGAAGGCAGCTGGAGCAGGACTTTCAAACAGCCAGCACCTCGCAGAGCCCTGTCTCTCTGATCTAAGGCAGCACCCAGAAGCCCAGGCAAAGCTTCCAATATATCAGTGGTTCTCAATTGGTCATGGTTTTGCCTCCCACAGGGTATTTGGCAATGTGGGCAGAGATTTTTGGTTGGCACAAGTCGGGAGATGCTGCTGGCATCTCGTGGGTAGAGGCCAGCGATGCTGTTAAACATCCTGCCATAACCAGGATAACACCTGCACCTCCCCCCACCCCACTGCCCACCCCGCCAACAAGGAATTATCCAGGCCAAAGTGTTAACAGTGATGATGCTGAAAAACCTTGTAAGACATGCATGAGAGTGGAGGGGGTTCAGACCTGACTGCCACTGACTTGTTATGGGACCAGCTTTCTAAGTCTCCATGGGCCTCAGTTTTCTCGTTTGTATCATGGGGTTAATGGTAAATATTTCAGGGCACGGTTGTGAGAAATGAAAGGGATTTGATACATAAAATGCCTCACACAACGTAGGTCTTCAATAAAGGTCACAGGTGCTCCTAAAGGAAGCCAGTTTTTAAATCTTAAAGGTCTTTTTAATGAATCAATTAGAAGTGTTGGAGTTTGGAAGAGAACATTTAAACCATGAAACAAGAGAAGTTTACATTTCACAACTACTGTATAAAAGATGAGGAGGAAATATGAATGTAAATAGTCTTAAATTAGGCTAATCAACAAAAAAAGTTGAAGTTATTTATACACAGTACTGCAAGACACAGTGAATTGTGTAAAGCTTAGTTATACTTCTAACAGGTTTTCCCTTTTCCACTAAGAATTTTCTAGATCAAAAGTCCATCCCAGGAATTCCCTGGATGTCCAGTGGTTAGGACTCAGCACTCTCATTGCTGAGGGCCAGGATTTGATCCCTGGTCCAGAAACTAAGATCCCACAAGCATCACCTGTTTGCTTCGAAGATCCCCAAGATGACATAAGCCCAGAAGCATAAAGCAGGGGATAACCTCCTACACCAGAAATTTTCTTGATATAAAGGAAATCAAGGCTCTTCCTCAAATGGAGCTTTCCCTGGGCAGAAATTAGGGGCCACGTGGAGACATGGCTCAGAACCAGTGAAACCTGGGTGGGTGAGCTTCATGAGGGCTCAGGGAGTTTCCAACGTGTCTCCAGAAACTGGTAGCCAATAACTGTAGGAATGTCACACATTAAAGCCATGACTTTAAAGATGCCTCTTGAGATTACCTTATGAAGTGAATTCAGAAAGACAAACACCATATAAAATCACTTGTGTGAAGAATCTAAAATAAGACGCAAATGAACATATCGACAAAACAGAAACAGACTCCCAGACGTCGAGAACAGATTGTGGTTGCCAAGGGGGGGAATGGGTGAGGGATGGGTGACTTGAGAGCTTGGGACTGGTTAGCAGATGCAAACTAGTATATATAGAATGGTCCGACAGTATAGCTCAGGGAACTGTAGTCAGTATTCTGTGATAAACCATAATGGAAAACAATATTAGAAAAAGAATATATATATATATATTTATATGGGCTTCCCTGATTTATATGGGTAAAGAATCCACCTGCAATGCAGAAGACCCGGTTCAATTCCTGGGTTGAGAAGATCTGCTGAAGAAAGATAGGCTGCCCACTCTAGTATTCTTGGGTTTCCCTTGTGGTTCAGCTCATTAAGAATCCGCCCGCAATGCGGGAGACCTGGGTTTGATTCCTGGATTGGGAAGATCGCCTGGAGAAGGGAAAGGCTACCCACTCCAGTATTCTGGCCTGGAGAATTCCATGGACTCCATAGTCCATGGGGTCACAAAGAATCGGACACGACTGAGCAAATTTCACTTTCATTTGGGCTTCCCTGGTGGCTCAGATGGTAAAGAATCTGCCTGCAGTGTGGGAGCCTTAGGTTCGACCCCTGGGTTGGGAAGATTGGCTGGAGGATAGTATGGCCACCCACTCCAGTATTCTTACCTGGAGAATCCCATGGACACAGGAGGCTGGCAGGCTACAGTCCATGGGGTCACAAGGAGTCAGACAAAACTGAAGGGACTTAGCACACACACACACATGCACACACACACACACATATAAGAATTCTCCTGACAAGAATACTGGAGTGGGTAGCCATTCCCTTCTCCAGGGGATCTTCCCCACCCAGAGATTGAACCAGGGTCTCCTGCATTGCAGGCCAATTCTTTACTGTCTGAGCCACCAGGGAAGCCCAATATATGTAAGAATATGCATTATATATATTCTTATACATACATACAATATATATATTCATATATATATATATATATGGCTTTCCAGGTGGCACAGTGGTAAAGAATCCACCTACCAATGAAGGAGATGCAAGAGGCATGGGTTTGATCCCTGGGTCAGGAAGATCCTCTGGAGTAGGAAATGGCAATCCACTCCAGTTATTCTTGTCTGGAAAATTCCATAGACAGAGGAGCTTGGCGGGCTAAGGTCCATGGGGGTGACAAAGAGTCAAACACGACTGAGCACGTGTGCACACACATATATAACTGAATCACTTAGCTGTACAGCAGGAACTAACACAGCTTGTAAATCAACTGTACATCAATTAAAATTTTTCCAAAAAAAATTTAAAACAGAACCTGCAAGGCATGTGGCATGGCCAAAATCAAAAGCAAATAAAAAAACAAACAAAAATGTCATTCCTACCCTTTTCGTGGCCTTTACATACACCCGTTTACTCTCTGGTCCCCAAGCCCCAGCTGGCCTGGGTGTAGGGCAATCCCACCAGAGGTGACTTGCTGCCATCCGGTGGTAGACTTGGCAAGGGCAGCTAAAATTTTGTATTCATTTTTATTTTTTCTGGTAAAAATAACAGAAGGAGATCTAGCACACACAAAGCTTTTTTTTCTAAATTCAGATATGATTGACATGTAACATTCTGTAAGTGTAACATGGGCATGTTGAGTTGATACATTTATACATTGCAATATGATTGCCACTGTAGCAAACGTTTATTTCACAGTGCTCTAGGAGCTACAGGGAATGTAAAGATGGACCAACATGCCCACGCTCCTCCCAGCATCAGACGGAGACATTTGGGTTCCTGGCAGCTGATGATAACTTGGCACCCCTTCAACCTGTTTTAACATATGTTTAGTTGGAGTACGGATTCTCTATTTAATAAAAACAGAAATTATATCATTCCTTGTGCTCACATAAGAAATCTCCTCCATGAACTCATAGAAAGTTCTAAACATTCTAACCAAGGAAAGAGATCATTTACAAGCACACGGATATAAAAGAATATCCAAAAGTGCTTGAAATTTTTCCTTCTGATTTTGTAAACAATGTATTTCCAACTTTCCTGTATTTCTTCTCTCTTCTGCTTTCTTTTGCAATTTGCCTAGTTGGGCAACATTCTGAGAGGCAAATTTAAAGATTTAAAGTGGAGATAATAAATGACCCCATTGGATAACACTATGTCATAAATATTTGATTTCAGAATTTTAGCTGATTTCAAATGGCAGTCAGAGCTGGCAGTGCAACCTAGCATTGCAGTGAAGAGGTGCATTGCCAGGTCACAAAAGTACCTACTAGATCCAGTTTGGAGCTACCAAGGACTTTTTTTTTTAAGGACTTTCTTATTCCTAATTTAGAGCACAAAATCAATGAAAACAGGACCAGTTTACTTCTTCCCTGATACAGAGTGTCATGTGGAAACCTGAGTAAACAGGCATGAGATTTCCATTCACTCCAATGATTTTTCAAATGTTCATATTTATTACAAAATATTCTCTATGTCCAAATAGTGCATATATATAATGAATAATAAAATATATACTTCAGTATGGATCCCCCAGACCAAGAAATAAAACCTGACAATGACTTCTAAGGCCCTGTATGCTGTATCTCTGTGCGCCAGCCCCCATCATGGCAAGGGGAATCCAATATAATAATGTTTTTGCATCTTGTGTGGGCCAGAGTGCCTGATTGAAAACCACAGGGAAAAACAACTTTAATGGTCTTAAACAAAAGGGTGGATGTTAAAAGAAAAACGGGTTTTCACAGAATTCATAGGAGGTTGGAAGGTCAGATCAGACTAGAAATAGACAAGCAGCAGCAGGGTTTAGGGTAGGCCTGCCGCCCTCAAAAAGGGTACAGGGCCCCTCTGCATCCTTTATTCACAATTTCTTTTCTAAACCTGGATCCTGTGTCCACAGCAGGTAGGGGGCTAGCTAGATCTCAGTGGTTCCCTCAGGCCCCACCCAAGAAAGATCACAGGTCCTCTTTGCTCACAGAGCCCCCAGATTCATTCAGGTGACCATCCCCAGGCTGGGTCATGACCCTGAGTGGGATGCAGGGACAGAGTGCAACACCTTTCCAAGGGGCTTCATTTCTCTCTGGCTTCCTCTCTGATTCTCTTTCCTCCCACTCCCGGATCCTCTGAGACTGTTGTTCAGACTTCGGTCTTGAAAGCGATCAAGACTCCTCTCTGTTTTAAGTTTTAAATAAAAAGCCTGCGTATTCCCTTGCTTCTTTCTCTCTGCATTTCTGAAATCCTCCTCTGAAGGCCAGAGAACTCACCAGACAGACAGCGGAGGAACCTCAGGATGAAGGTTCGTGTGGGTTTAGGGATGAGAAAGGTTAATATTCAGCGTTATCATCTCACCACTTATTAAAAGTTATTTCTTTTCAAAGACGTTTACCATGCTTCAACAATAAACACAAAAGACAGAAGCTAAAACGATCCGTCATGTGACGCAACGGCACCACAGTGTGTTACAAATTCACCTCTTGCTGCGCAAGCTGTGACTCCCCTGTGAGGTGTACGTCCACGTGCAAAAGGGAAGGCCCTAAGCCTGGGAGCCTTGAATCCAGACCTGCACTGTGAGCCGCCTGGGACCCTGTGTGATTTCTCACGAGTGCCCCTTCCCATGAGGCTGCAGCCTGCCGACCAAGACACGTCTATGACCAGTGCTTGTGAACGCCCAGAGCCAGCAGAGGCACGCATCGTCCTGTGCTGGAGGTCCCCACAAGGTTACTGCTCAGTCAAGCTCACCTGTGTGTTTGTTTACTGCAACTTTTATGTGGTTTTTCCCTTCTTTAATTAAATTCTAACTAGCATTTTTGGAATCCTAAAAGCACCTTCCGGCTCCTCCAAGAACCCAGTTGGAAACCACCAGGCTGAAATATTAACCATGCTCACTGCTGGTGGCGAGACTTTTGTTTTCTTCTTTGTGCTTATCTTCCCTTTCTGCCTACTCTAAAATCCACCTGTGCCCCTTGTGTAATTTTGTTTAAGCTGAACAGAAATCAATGTTAAAAAGGACTGCTGACCTTCTGGGTTTACAGCTCTCTGTCCCCAGGGACTTTAGTCTCCTATGCCCTTTGCTCTCTCCTGACCATGGAATATTTGCTTACACGTAGGTAAGAAGTTGCTGCAGGAGGGGAAGCTAAACTCCACCCCACCAGCCTCAGCATTTTCCAGGCTGAGTGGAGTAGGAACCACAGTGAGCATGGCAGTAATCACAGCCCGAGCGATACTGGGAGGACCATTGAAGAACTTCTTCACTAAAAGTTGTAAGACAATGCGAATTGTCTTCCCCATCCCCCAGTTGAAGCTCATAAATGTCAGGTCAGTCTTGGTCTGTCAAAGGCCTAATGCCCTCCAGCCATCACCGCCTTCGCCTCAGGGAATCCTCCAGGCCTCTGAGCTCGCAGAGGTGGGCCAGGTTCTTGATAATCAGTATCAATGACTACCTGAGAGTTGGCTGTGGCCCCAGCAATGAAGCCCCCAAATCAGACAGTTACTGATGTGTTTTGTGGACTAGAAAAAGTCCAGACATACTCCAGGAGTGGTATCACTATGTCTAGCCATAGAAAGCACAAGGATCAGATAGCTGTTCTTTCCACACCCCACATGGACCTTTCAGCACTTTTCATATTTACTTTGTAGGAGATCAATCCTCCGAGAGTGTTTGAGAGACCATGTTTGCTGTCTTGGATACACATTTCCCAACCACACGTTACAACACTGAGAGGATGCCATTTTGCTTTAACCACAACAGACTTGCAACTAACAGGCAGTGCTTAGGATGGAATGAACCCCCTCTAATGTATCCCCCCCTTCAACCAGTGTAACCCTAGAATCTCTGTTTGGATAGTTATTTTGATACTTCGGCTACCTGATGCGAAGAGCTGACTCATCGGAAAAGACCGATGCTGGGAAAGATTGAGGACAAGAGAAGAAGGGGGCGACAGAGGATGAGATGGTTGGATGGCACCATCGACTCAATGGACAGGAGTTTGAGTAAACTCTGGGAGATAGTGAAGGACAGGGAAGCTTGGCGTGCTACAGTTGATGGGATCACCAAGAGTCAGACACGACTTAGTGCCTGAACAACAAAAACTGAGTCTCATGAAAAAGGGTCATCTCTGCCTGAACCTCACCCACCCCACCTCCAGCAGTGACAGGTACCTCAAGGTACTTCATCCTTTTTTAGAGAGTTACAGGTTAAAGGTTTTCCCTATGTGGAATTGAAACCAAGCTCAGAAGAACCAGTTTCCCTTACTGCATTCATAATTACTCTCTCCATCCCAGACTTTATTCCCTTGCTTGTCTCGTCTGACCACAATCCCTTCCTTGTCCCTTCTGACCTCAGTCCTTTGGTAGCTGGACACTAATCAAGCAGTCAGATGACTGAGATTAGTGTGGTTGATAACATCGTTAATGTGCTAAAATTACTATTATAGATATCACCATTAACTTACAAACTCAGGTTGTTTCTCCAGGACAAGATGAGCTCACAGATCACCACCTCCCCTCCACACCAAGCCATGGACTACCTTCCCAGAGAATTGTACACGAAAATCTTTCTAGCGTCCAAAACCACAATCAAGAAAAAATCAAAGAAATGTCGCAAAACAATGATAAATCTCAGTTTCTTTGTTATTCCTCTTTAAATCATTCCTAACTCAAAGACAAAAATGGAAGGGATCTGACACTTACCTCCCACTCATTGCTTGGGGCCCTGCAAACAAAAATCCTTCCTTTGCTGCAATACCTGCTGTCAGATTTTGACTTTCTGAGCCTCAAGCTAACTCTGTTGCAGAATCAGAAACATATTCACCTCCCAACTCTTCAATTCCTAAACAAAATGTTCTGAAATCTGAAAGTATTTTTTTTTCTTTCTGTAGTTCCTTTGACAGCAAACCCTGTGATGAACTGGTATGAGGCTATCTGTAGTCCTTATTTATCCTGTCATAATGATTTACAGCAGAAATACCAGTGTGTTTGATTATGGTACTGCCCCAAGCCCCAAATCCATACGTATTATATAGCATCCCAAATACTAATTGGGATGATATATAATATATGTTTATGATGCTTTTGAACTGTGGTGTTGGAGAAGACTCTTGAGAGTCCCATGGACTGCAAGGAGATCCAACCAGTCCATCCTAAAGGAGATCAGTCCTGGGTGTTCATTGGAGGGACTGATGTTGAAGCTGAAACTCTAATACTTTGGCCACCTGATGTGGAGAGCTGACTCATGTGAAAAGACCCTGATGCTGGGAAAGATTGAGGGCAGGAGGAGAAGGGGATGACAGAGGATGAGATGGTTGGATGGCATCACCTACTCAATGGACAAGAGTTTGAGTAAACTCTGGGAGTTGGTGATGGACAGGGAGGCCTGGCGTGCTGTGGTTCATGGGGTCGCAAAGAGTCGGGCATGACTGAGCGACTGAACTGAACTGATATGTACCATATCACCTTTTCAAACTTTGGAAAATTACAGAGGGTTTTGGATAAGGAATTGTGAACCTGTATCTGTTTCTCCAAATAGTATATTTTGGTCTTCTACATCCAATTTATTTTTTCTAGGTATTCAAGATCAATCATTGATTGAAAAGAGGTGAATTAAAGTCTCCCACTATTTGTTTGCCTATTTTTTCTGTATCTCCTGTAATTTTAGCTTTATGAATATTTTTCTTTTTTTCTTGGTAGACAGGCATTCATAACTGTTATATCCTCATTGTGACTTGCATCTTTGAATGTTATAAAGTGCCTCTCTTCATCTTCACCTGATGTGATATTGAGATTATGACTCGTGCCTTCTTTTCTTTGCATTTGCCTCATGTATCATTATACATTAATTTTCAGCCTTCTGGGAAACACTTTATCTTAGATGGGTCATTTGCTTGACAACAGCATAAGGTCAGTTTTGCTGAGAAATATAATTTGAATTTTTCTTTTAATAGGTGAGTTAAGCCTATTTAGACATTTATTGATATGTCACATATGTTAACCTTAGTTCTATCACACTAATACCATATTATACTTTTTAATTCTATAGTTTTTCATAATTTCTTACCATGTAGCCTGTGGTCTTGTTGTAAGTTTTTGGAAGTTACTTTTATAATAAAAACTTTAATACCTCCAGCTTTCTATTATCTGTTTTCAAATATCTATTAGCTCCTTACTGTGAACAATGGTAGAAAAAGTCAGCATATTTCCTCTTCTTTTCTTTTGTCTCCTCTCCTGGCCAGTTTTAGTCAGTAATATAGTTCTCAGAATTTACCTTTGTATTTAAAAGTGCTTATTTTATCACCTGGTATGTCAGCTCTAATGAATATTTTTTTGACTCCCAGTTATTAAAGGTGTGCTGCTGCTGCTGCTGCTGCTAAGTCCCTTCAGTTGTGTCTGACTCTGTGCGACCCCTGAGACGGCAGCCCACCAGGCTCCCCAGTCCCTGGGATTCTCCAGGCAAGAACACTGGAGTGGGTTGCCATTTCCTTCTCCAATGCGTGAAAGTGAAAAGTGAAAGTGAAGTCGCTCAGTCGTGTCTGACTCTTAGCGACCCCGTGGACTGCAGCCTACCAGGCTCTTCCGTCTAGGGATTTTCCAGGCAAGAGTACTGGAGTGGGGTGCCATTGCCTTCTCCAATTAAAGGTGTAGCAATCAGTACACTTATTATTCTACTTCTCATTACTCTCTCACTTCCACTGCAAATATCCATTAGTTACATTGTTTATATATTCTCAGGACATTTCATTTTTACATACTTTCTATCACCCTAATGTGTAGAATTACTTTAGCTTTCATGCTTATTCGCTCAGTCATATCTGACTCTTTGTGACCCTGTGGACTGTAGCCTGCCAGGTTCCTCTGTCTATGGGATTCTCCAAGCAAGAATATTGGAGTGGGTTCACAATAAATGTGTTCAAAACTTGCAGTCAATCTTTTTTTCCATAATTTCCTCAATTATCTCTTAGTTGGCTCTGGTTATCTCCTTAAGAAAGGTTCATAGAATTGATATTCTCTGAATTCTTCCATGTTTGAGACCATCTCTTCACATGGTTCGAGACCATGTCTTCACAGCTGAAGGGAAATTTGGCTGTTGATAAGATTCATGGGGTCGAAAGTAGTCGGACACGACTGAGCGACTGAACTGAACTGAACTGAACTGAAAGTCCCTGGGTGACACTTTTCCCTTGAAGATATTTTAGGTATGAAACCACCATCTTCTGGCATTGAATGTTGCTGTAGAGGACTGGGAGGCAAGCTTGATTTTTCTCCCCTATAAGTGACTTGGTCATTTTCCTTGATGGATCATCTTTGTAATCTAACTTTACCAGGATACTATCTCTAAGTTAACTTTTCTGGGGTAATTTCCCATGATACAGGGTATAAATTAAAGTCTTCTGTATTTCCAAAAAATAGGTTCCTATTTGGAATGTTCCACTGTTTTGGTTTTCTTCTAAAGAGACTCCAATTATGTACATAATAAATTTTCCTGTATTCTATATCTATCATGTTCTCTCCACCCTTTCCTTACATCTTTATTTCCTATTTTGTCTGCCATTCTTATTTCTTTCCTCCATGCCCCTTTATTTATTTATTACTGTGTCAGGTCTCTGTTGCAGCATGCATGATTTTTCTGTGTGTTTTCCCCTCCATTTTTCTTATGATCATTGAATGATTTCCAAGAAAAGAAAGGAAAATTCTAATTTCTCCTGCCACTTTCATAGCATAAATCACCAGCATATTTTTTTTAATGGCTACATTAATTTAAATGCACCATAACCAATCACCTATTAATAGGCATTAAGGTTGTTTGCAACGGGCTTTCCTGGTGGCTCAGTGATAAATAATCTGCCTGCCAATGCAGGAGACACGGGTTTGATCCCTGAGTCAGGAAGTTTCTCTGGACAAGGAAATAGCAAACCATTCCCAGTATTCCTGCCTGGGAAATCCCATGGACAGAGGAGCTTGGAGGGCTACAGTCCATGGGGTCACAAAAGAGTCGGACACAACTTCGTGATGAAACAACTGCAACAAGATTGTTCCCAACATTTCACTGCTACCAACAGTGCTGCAGTGGAAATCCTTGTATGTATAACCTCACACTCAAATATTTCTGTAGGAGCATTTTCTATAAGTAGAATTTGGGAGTTAAGGGCAATAGCTGATTGAAGACTTTTTATGACACTTCAGAATACGGGAAAACAACTCATTTTGCTAGAGCTGAGGCTACAGTGCCCTTTAATTTAAATTCCCTCAACTACTACTATCCTTATTAAATCATTTGGATGTTGTGTCGCTTGGTATATCCAGCCCAAGAAAAAACCAGTCCAGTCAAATTTGGGAAGAAACATGTAATTACAAGCACTTTTCCAGTCAAAGCTTCCAGGTCTTAAAAGCAGGGTGAGTAGAAGGTAGGATGGGCCAGAAGAAGGAACACAACAAAACAACTCAGCATCACGGTCAGGGGCACAGAGCCAGGCTGGGTGTCCACACCCAGACTCTCGGACCTGCGTATGAATATCAATTCCACCAATCAATAGCAGTGCAAATTGAGCAGATTGCTTAACCTCTCTGAACCTTACTTTCCTAATCTGTAAAATAAGGATAGTAATAGTACCTACTTCGTGAGGCTATTGTACTGAATAAGAAATATAACTGAAACCACCGTGTCTGTCACATAGCATGTGCTTAATAGCTGTCAGTTATCATTAATGTAACACAAAATACCTGCCTGCCTTCCAAATTTTATGGCATTAGAGTAGGTGCAGAGGAGATATGGAGAAAAGGATGAAGACTGTCAGCTTCCTAGAAGAGATTTTTCCATTCTTTGCAAAGGAACAAACAAAATGGATAAGGGAAGAGTCAGGAGGGAAGCAAGATGAGAGCAAGAAGATGTGTTTTCAAAAGGAAAAGATTCACAGTAGGAGGTAGAACTTTAGTTTTCTGAAAAGGGGAAAGGACAAACAGTTGACAGAAATTAAATGGCTTAGTATCCAGTTTCAGTTCAGTTCAATCCCTCAGTCGTGTCCGACTCTTTGTGACCCCATGAACCACAGCACGCTAGGCCTCCCTGTCCATCACCAACTCCCAGAGTCCACCCAAATCCATGTCCATTGAGTTGGCGATGCAATCCAACAATCTCACCCTCTGTCGTCCCTTCTCCTCCTGCCCCCAATCCCTCCCAGCATCAGGGTCTTTTCCAATGAGTCAATTCTTCATGTGAGGTGGCCAAAGTATTGCAGTTTCAGCTTCAGCATCAGTCCTTCCAAAGAACACCCAGGACTGATCTCCTTTAGGATGGACTGGTTGGATCTCCTTGCAGTCCAAGGGACTCTCAAGAGTCTTCTCCAACACCACAGTTCAAAAGCATCAATTCTTCGGCACTCAGCTTTCTTCACAGTCCAACTCTCACATCCATACATGATCACTGGAAAAACCATAGCCTTGACTAGACGGACCTTTGTTGGCAAAGTAATGTCTCTGCTTTTGAATATGCTATCTAGGTTGGTCATAACTTTCCTTCCAAGGAGTAAGCATCTTTTAATTTCATGGCTGCAATCACCATCTGCAGTGATTTTGGAGCCCCAAAAATAAAGTCTGACACTGTTTCCCCATCTATTTCCCATGAAGTGATGGGACCAGATGCCATGATCTTCATTTTCTGAATGTTGAGCTTTAAGCCAACTTTTTCCCTCTCCTCTTTCACTTTCATCAAGAGGCTTTTGAGTTCCTCTTCACTTTCTGTCATAAGGGTGGTGTCATCTGCATATCTGAGGTGATTGATATTTCTCCTGGCAATCTTGTTTCCAGCTTGTGCTTCTTCCAGCCCAGCGTTTCTCATGATGTACTCTGCATAAAAGTTAAATAAGCAGGGTAACAATATACAGCCTTGATGTACTCCTTTTCCTATTTGGAACCAGTCTGTTGTTCCATGTCCAGTTCTAACTGTTGCTTCCTGACCTGCATACAAATTTCTCAAGAGGCAGGTCAGGTGGTCTGGTATTCCCATCTCTTTCAGAATTTTCCACAGTTTATTGTGATCCACACAGTCAAAGGCTTTGGCATAGTCAATAAAGCAGAAATAGATGCTTTTCTGGAACTCTCTTGCTTTTCCATGATCCAGCGGATGTTGGCAATTTGATCTCTGGTTCCTCTGCCTTTTCTAAAACCAGCTTGAACATCTGGAAGTTCACAGTTCACGTACTGCTGAAGCCTGGCTTCGAGAATTTTGAGCATTACTTTACTAGCGTGTGAGATGAGTGCAATTGTGTGGTAGTTTGAGCATTCTTTGGCATTGCCTTTCTTTGGGATTGGAATGAAAACTGACCTTTTCCAGTCCTGTGGCCACTGCTGAGATTTGCAAATTTGCTGGCATATTGAGTGCAGCACTTTCACATCATCATCTTCCATGATTTGAAATAGCTCAACTGGAATTCCATCACCTCCACTAGCTTTGTTCATAGTGATGCTTCCAAAGGCCCACTTGACTTCACATTCCAGGATGGGGAATTCACATTTTTACCTATAGGAAAAGTATTGAAAAGTTACATTGTTAAAGTGTTTTTAAATATATATGCATGTATTTTTCCAAGAGCGAAAGATTTCCACTGGGCTTAAAACACTATCTTTATCTATAACTTTAACCAATCTGGTGTTTCTATCCAAATAAACGACAATGATACAGTTTGAGGTAGTTATTTGATTTCCGTTTATACTTTTCATCTCATATATTCTTGGGTGCTCTTTTACTAGCTTAATTCTCTTTTCTTTAGAATGCTCTTTTGAAGCAATATTTTACATTCTTTTCATTTTTTAATGTGAAAAACTATATACATTTTAAAATCAGTGTCAACTGTCCAATGTATGTGCTCAGTCGCTCAGTCATGTCTAACTGTTTGTGACCCCTTGGACACTAGCCCGCCAGGCTCCTCTGTTCATGGGATTTTACCAGCAAGAATACTGGAATGGGTTGCCATTTCCTCCTGCAGGGGATCCTCCCAACTCAGGGACTGAAATGGTGTCTCTTACATCTCTTGATGAAGAATCTCCAGATTCTTCACCACTGCACCACCTGAGAAGCCCCAACTGTCCAATAAAAATGAAAAAAGAACAAAGAGAAGGTAAAGCATCCAGAGACAGCTATTTAAAAGAGACTCTTTCTAAAGTCTAAGAAATGTCTGTGCCATATTCTTTCGTACACTTCCACACTCAGACCAAAGAAGAGCAGAAAGGTGAGGGCAAAGGCAGTGCATCTAAGCCAGTCTGTCGACTAACAGCTGCTGAGCACCCACAACACATGGCGCTGGGCAGGCTCAGTGAAGGTCCCCACCGCCGGCACCACTGGATTCTAATCGTCACGTAACACAAATCAAAAACCAGGCAATACTAGGCTGAAGCAAGATAACTGTCTTAAGCCAGAAGGAAACAAGCAGCATCCTGACTCATAAAATCGAATTCCTATATGTTCCTAAAAGCCGATCTCGTCTCATATTCCTGCTGGTTTCCAGTAGGGTCCCTCACTTAAAACTCTTCTGGGAAGCAAGTGATGTTCTTGAAACTCCTGCTGAAGCCAGGAGGATCACTACATCTGCCTCCCTGCAAAAGAGCTCCCAGAAGATGAACTCTTAATAAGACAAAGGCAACGGTGTCAGGCAAAGCCGCCTGAGGCCAGACCAGGAATACTAGTAAAACCAAAGCATTCCCCAGAATATCAAGGGCATCTGAAGTCCGAACACCTTCACTGCACTAAAACTCCTTAGAAATATTTCTTCATGATTGAAACCTGGGAATGCTCTCTGCTAGCTCTGCCACCACACCGTTCATCTGATGCACCGTGAGTCCATGGTGCCCAGAAATGGACAAGGAGGGACTTGGCTCTGAAGCACGAAGCTCCTCAAATTGCCCAGCTGAGCCTACACCCACCAAGGCCGCCAGCACCTCAGCCATCCCTGCCGCCATGCTGTCACCACCAGACCGCATGAAACCCTTTAAACAGATACTGACTGATTACTCCTCACCTCCTTGGGCATAAGGCAGATGCATAAAAACCTGTGGCTTCACAGGGTGTCTGAGTGAGTGGTGTCCCTAGGATTGTGCAGTGCACAGCCTGAACAACTGCTCATGGCAGCCCTGCCTGGACCCCACCCTTGATTACTCTTTCTTTGCATTGTGAATCATGGTATGGTCCATAAGTCTCCTGAGGGCAGGAACATGGATTATATAGTTTTTAATGCTCCCACAGTGCCTAGCACTCAGTTGATGATCAGTAATTCTCCCCTAGCAATTCTGTTAGGGGTCTCTTCTGACCAGCTTTAGAGAAAGAAAGCAGCCTTTTTTGGGCCTACCCCAACTCTCCAGGCACATTCAGTCCATGCCCCACCCACCCCATGAGCATCTGAACATTCCCACTTGTCCTGTCCCTTTCCTCGAGGCCAGATCAACTCAAGCACCAGGAAATCATTAGTGTCAAAGACTCTCAGAGGGAAAAGGACTTCAATTTCATGTCACTGAGATCACGGCTGACAGGAGCTACCCTGCATCCGAGGTCAGGGCCGGCGGCCAAGAGGAGCAACCCCACATCCGAGGTCAGGGCCTGCGGCCAGGAGGAGCAACCCCATGCCCGAGGCCAGGGGCGGCGGCCGGGAGAAGCTAACCCACACCCAAGGCCAGGGGCTGCGGCCGGGAGGAGCAACCCTACGCCCCAGGAGCAGTGGCTGCGCAGGCGCAGGAGGGCCTAGAGGCGCTATCCCACTTTGAAGGTCAGGAAGGGCAGCAGTGAGGAGATATCCTTCGTCCAAGGTAAGGAGCAGTGGCTGCGCTTTGCTGGAGCAGCCATGAAGAGATACCCCACGCCCAAGGTAAGAGAAACCCAAGTAAGACGGTAGGTGTTGCAAGAGGGCATCAGAGGGCAGACACACTGAAACCATACTCACAGAAAACTAGTCAATCTAATCACACTAGGATCACAGCCCTGTCTAACTCAATGAAACTAAGCCATACCCGTGGGGCAACCCAAGATGGGTGGGTCATGGTGGAGAGATCTGACAGAATGTGGTCCACTGGAGAAGGGAATGGCAAACCACTTCAGGATTCTTGCCTTGAGAACCCCATGAACAGTATGAAAAGGCAAAATGATAGGATACTGAAAGAGGAACTCCCCAGGTCAGTAGGTGCCCAATATGCTACTGGAGATCAGTGGAGAAATAACTCCAGAAAGAATGAAGGGATGGAGCAAAAGCAAAAAGAATACCCAGCTGTGGTTGTGACTGGTGATAGAAGCAAGGTCCGATGCTGTAAAGAGCAATATTGCATAGGAACCTGGAATGTCAGGTCCATGAATCAAGGCAAATTGGAAGTGGTCAAACAAGAGATGGCAAGAGTGAATGTCAACATTCTAGGAATCAGCGAACTGAAATGGACTGGAATGGGTGAATTTAACTCAGATGACCATTATATCTACTACTGCAGGCAGGAATCCCTCAGAAGAAATGGAGTGGCCATCATGGTCAACAAAAGAGTCCAAAATGCAGTACTTGGATGCAGTCTCAAAACCAACAGAATGATCTCTGTTCGTTTCCAAGGCAAACCATTCAATATCACGGTAATCCAAGACTATGCCACAACCAGTAATGCTGAAGAAGCTGAACGGTTCTATGCAGACCTACAAGACCTTTTAGAACTAACACCCAAAAAAGATGTCCTTTTCATTATAGGGGACTGGAATGCAAAACTAGGAAGTCAAGAAACACCTGGAGTAACAGGCAAATTTGGCCTTGGAATACAGAATGAAGCAGGGCAAAGACTAATAGAGTTTTGCCAAGAAAATGCACTGGTCATAGCAAACACCCTCTTCTTCCAACAACACAAGAGAAGGCTCTACAACATGGACATCACCAGATGGTCAACACCGAAATCAGATTGATTATATTCTTTGCAGCCAAAGATGGAGAAGCTCTATACAGTCAGCAAAAACAAGACCAGGAGCTGACTGTGGCTCAGATCATGAACTCCTTATTACCAAATTCAGACTGAAATTGAAGAAAGTAAGGAAAACCACTAGATCATTCAGGTATGACCTAAATAAAATCCCTTATGATTATACAGTGGAAGTGAGAAATAGATTTAAGGGACTAGATCTGATAGATAGAGTGCCTGATGAACTATGGAATGAGGTTCGTGACATTGTACAGGAGACAGGGATCAAGACCATCCCCATGGAAAAGAAATGCAAAAAAGCAAAATGGCTGTCTGGGGAGGCCTTACAAATAGCTGTGAAATGAAGAGAAGTGAAAAGCAAAGGAGACAAGGATAGATATAAGCATCTGAATGCAGAGTTCCAAAGAATAGCAAGAAGAGATAAGAAAGCCTTCCTCAGCAATCAAGGCAAAGAAATAGAGGAAAACAACAGAATGGGAAAGACTAGAGATCTCTTCAAGAAAATTACAGATACCAAGGGAACATTTCATGCAAAGATGGGCTGGATAAAGGTCAGAAATGGTATGGACCTAACAGAAGCAGAAGATATTAAGAAGAGGTGGCAAGAATACACAGAAGAACTGTACAAAAAAGATCTTCACGACCCAGATAATCATGATGGTGTGATCATTGACCTAGAGCCAGACATGCTGGAATGTGAAGTCAAGTGGGCCTTAGAAAGCATCACTACGAACAAAGCTAGTGGAGGTGATGGAATTCCAGTTGAGCTATTCCAAATCCTGAAAGATGATGCTGTGAAAGTGCTGCCCTCAATATGCCAGCAAATTGGGAAAACTCAGCAGTGGCCACAGGACTGGAAAAGGTCAGCTTTCATTCCAATCCCAAAGAAAGGCAATGCCAAAGAATGCTCAAACTACCACACAATTGCACTCATCTCACACGCTAGTAAAGTAATGCTCAAAATTCTCGAAGCCAGGCTTCAGCAATACGTGAACCGTGAACTTCCTGATGTTCAAGCTGGTTTTAGAAAAGGCAGAGGAACCAGAGATCAAATTGCCAACATCCGCTGGATCATGGAAAAAGCAAGAGAGTTCCAGAAAAGCATCTATTTCTGCTTTATTGACTATGCCAAAGCCTTTAACTGTGTGGATCACAATAAACTCTGGAAAATTCTGAAAGAGATGGGAATACCAGACCACCTGACCTGCCTCTTAAGAAATTTGTATGCAGGTCAGGAAGCAACAGTTAGAACTGGACATGGAACAACAGACTGGTTCCAAATAGGAAAAGGAGTTCGTCAAGGCTGTACATTGTCACCCTGTTTATTTAACTTACATGCAGAGTACATACATCATGAGAAACGCTGGACTGGAAGAAGCACAAGCTGGAATCAAGATTGCCGGGAGAAATATCAATCACCTCAGATATGCAGATGACACCACCCTTATGGCAGAAAGTGAAGAGGAACTCAAAAGCCTCTTGATGAAAGTGAAAGTGGAGAGTGAAAAAGTTGGCTTAAAGCTCAACATTCAGAAAACGAAGATCATGGCATCCGGTCCCATCACTTCATGGGAAATAGATAGGGAAACAGTGGAAACAGTGTCAGACTATATTTTTCTGGGCTCCAAAATCACTGCAGATGGTGATTGCAGCCATGAAATTAAAAGACGCTTACTGCTTGGAAGGAAAGTTATGACCAACCTAGATAGCATATTCAAATGCAGAGACATTACTTTGCCAACAAAGGTCCGTCTAGTCAAGGCTGTGGTTTTTCCTGTGGTCATGGATAGATGTGAGAGTTGGACTGTGAAGAAGGCTGAGCGCTGAAGAATTGATGCTTTTGAACTGTGGTGTTGGAGAAGACTCTGAGAGTCCCTTGGACCCCAAGGAGATCCAACTAGTCCATTCTGAAGGAGATCAGCCCTGGGATTTCTTTGGAAGGAATGATGCTAAAGGTGAAACTCCAGTACTTTGGCCACCTCATGAGAAGAGTTGACTCATTTAAAAGACTCTGATGCTGGGAGGGATTGGGGGCAGGAGGAGGAGGGGACAACAGAGGATGAGATGGCTGGATGGTATCACTGACTTGATGGAGGTGAGTCTGAGTGAACTCCGGGAGTTGGTGATGGACAGGGAGGCCTGGCGTGCTGCGATTCATGGGGTCACAAAGAGTCGGACTGAACTGAACTGAACTGAACTGAGGTAACAGTGTATAGCTCTGTGACCTGCAAAACTGCAGAGAGCAGCCTTCTTGAGCACACAATGTGCAGATCCTATCCCTCAACCTTTATCTATGCAGGATTCAGGAGGCCCTGGGGCCATTAGTGGAGAGCTGGAATTTTTGGGTGGTTCCTCATATCAAGACAAAATCTGTCTCCACCCTCCCTACAGAGTGTTTCACATTTTGGTCCCTGTGTATCCTCTGGAGCCTCACACAGAAAGCCTTATCTCATGTTTCAGCAAAGATGAAGACAGGAGATCCCATTCAGGCCCCTTGGATTCCAGCCCAAGCTAGAGGCAATTCTTTTGATGCTGCTCCTTGTCCCTTGCTGAAGATGCTTGACTTTGCAAGGCTGTGATGGGAGGAGAGAGACCTAGGCCACGCCCCCTCCCCCCCACCCTGACCAGCAGGTGTGCCTGCCTCTGTCCACTGCCACCTTCATCCAGAACCTGGCTCCCGGATAGGTGCAGAGCAAAAGTAGAGCAGTCCGGAAATCAGAAAGAAAAACCTGCATTCCTGCTTCCTTCTAGGCAAGTCTCCCAAGCAGCAGGGCTCCTCGGGCTGTTGACTGCAATACATCTCCCCTGCCAGGGTTCCCCCAGAGCTGCCCTTTGGGCAAAGTGCTTCCAGGCTTCCTTCGAGCCCCTGGGTCATCCCATCAGGCTCCTCCCTGGTGGTAAGCCTGCTTGGGGGCATGTTCCTTCCCAAGAACTCGTGTGGCCAGATTTGGGGTTAAGACAAGTGTTTCCCAGGCTGAGTGGGAAGGACACAGGCACTTCTCCTCTTCCAGGAGAAGGGTCATGGACACATCTAGAAGCCAGTAATTCACCTGTCCTCTGTCCCACAACCTCCTTTCCAAGAAGGAAAGGTAAAATTCAACGCTTGTTACTTCCTTGGGTCCGGACAAGGGGAGGCACCTTCCCCTGAATGAGAAACTGTGGCCTCTGGGACTGAGCAGAGAATGAGGGGCTGGACCCAGATCGGTCCTCAGGACACAGTGCCTGTGGGCGTGCTCGGAGGTGGGAGGGGGGGAGCAGTGAGGGGATGTGGAGAAGAGATATAAGGCCTCTTGCCCCAGAAGCAGCCAGGAGGTGAGAAGAGGTGTTAGTGGCACCCAGGAAGGCAGAAGAGGCTGAGGAATTCAGGAGGGGCAAGAACAGCCCTACAGAAAAGGCTCTGGGCACACTCTCTCTCTTTTGCGGCCAAAGCCAGTTGCATAATCTTTCTATTTGCTCAGATCTACATTTTGCCCTGAAGCTCCCTGCCCTGGGAAGTGATTGAGGAAGGCACCCAGCAAGGACTGGGCAGGGCAAGGAGTCAGTAGACCAACCAGGGGTGTGCAGGGTCTTCAGCCTTTCTTCCACCACTGCCGTCCAGGAGGATGGAGGCCTTCAACCAATCTTCCCCGTTCAACTTCTCCCTCCCGCACAACTTCGGCAAGCGGCCCACCGACCGGGCGCTGAGTGTCATTCTGGTGATCATGCTGTTAACCATCATGCTCTCGCTGGGTTGCACCATGGAGTTCAGTAAGATCAAGGCGCACTTCTGGAGGCCCAAGGGCCTGGCCGTCGCTCTGGTGGCACAGTTTGGCATCATGCCCCTCACTGCCTTTGGACTGGGCAAGTTCTTCCAGCTGAATAACGTCGAGGCCCTAGCCATCCTGATCTGCGGCTGCTCGCCGGGGGGGAACCTCTCCAACATCTTCACCCTGGCCATCAAGGGGGACATGAACCTGAGGTAGGACTGGGGGTGAGAAGGAAGCTACCTGGGGAGATTGCAGTCAAGGCGAAGAGCCAGGAGGGGAGTGAATGGGGGCTGGGAGGGTGTTAGGGCAGGGGGTGGCAGCCATTTATGGTCAAAAGCTAACACTGGGCTGGGGGCAGGTGCTGGGGTACATCTTGGCTTAGGCTCCAAGCCAAAGGGGCTCAGCTGGTCCAGGGACATCCTGGAGAGACCCCGCCCCTACTCCCAGGGTTGTCTCAAATGGGGCGCAAGGACTGTCTTGAAGGAATACTGTATTGATTTAAAGCAAAGGGACCTCTGGTGAACTTTCACCCATCTGCCAGGGTAGGCAGAATTCTGCTTCAAGGCCAGAGATACGAAAGGGAGTGCAGATTAGTCCCAAAGATCTCCAAGGAGATCAAGGCGGCTCAGAACTAAAGAGCACCTCCAGTTCCTGCAGACCAGGAAGGAATTGCCAAAGATCCCCCCAACTGTCTGTGCAAGTGGGCTGTCCTCTCTGAACCTCCCCTCTCCACCCATCAGAGGCAAGAACACCTCAGCGTAAAGACACAGCCAGGTAGATCCTGGAGTCCCCAGCACCAGGTCAGGGTCCCATGTCAGGACAAGCCTCACCTCAGCCAAACTGGGAGGAGGCAACAGCAGCATCCCCCCACCCAAACTATTACAGCAGAAGTCAGTGAGGGTGGAATCCTGCAGGGGGCAGCTGAATACTGGTCCTTCCAAAGAGGTGGGACTCTGGTCTGGAATGCTTCCCAGGGCAAAGCCACATCAGACCAGCTCCAGCTACAGCAGCAGCTTCTGCTGGCTGAAGAAAACTCACCAGCATAAAAGCTCTGGCTGTTACTTAATTGTCCATCTCAAGCCTGTCTCTTATGGTTCAGTCCTCAGTGGAGAGGCTAGTCCATGCCAGGCAGGGCAGTAAATTCAAAACAGTCCATCTGCTTGTGCCTGTCACTACCCTGCCCCTGACTGAACTGTACTAAGGAAACCAGCCAAGTAAGGAATCCTCTTCCTGGTGATGCCAAGTGATGCTGGAGCTGACACTTAAATGAAAAAATGATAGTGATCATGGGGGGTTACCCGGACCTGCCGCCTGAGAAGCTCTGGACTCTCCACCCATATAATTCAACCCTTACTGAGGTGTTTGATGGAGAGAGAGCCTGGCTTGTACAGTCTCTCACGGGAACATGTCCAGTATTCAACTACTTCACTGTGAGGAAGTTCTTCCCCTTATCTGATCCAGGTCCTTCCTGCAGCAAGACAAGCCCCTGACCTGATCTAGACAAGGCCCAATGCAGCCTCTGTGTCCCATACAGAGAAACCTGAACCATATCTTAATTCTGATGTAGAAGGGTTGCAACCTTGCCTGGTAGCTCAGCTGGTAAAGAATCCACCTGCAATGCGGGAGACCTGGGTTCGATCTCTGGGTTGGGAAGATCTCCTGGAGGAGAGCATGGCAACCCACTCCAGTATTCCTGCCTGGAGAATCCCCATGGACAGAGGAGCCTGGCAGGGTACTCAGGGCCTTATGGCTCTGTATCAGCAGAGCTGCGCGGGCGGGTGGGGAGGTGGGAGGCAGTGTAAAGTATAGTAGGGGAGTCTCTAAGTGTGAGTGACCAGATGTCCCAGTCTCTTGAGCCAGTGGGTGCCAGTAAGGTCCCTTTGGCAATGCCTGCTTTTTGGGGGCTTTAGGCCTCCAGCAGTGGCGCCTCCAGTGACTCATGCTGTCTTGCTCAGGCTCCTGGTCTGGGTGCCTGGGAACTGTCACTTCCACCTAGGCCCCTCAAGAGATAATACTTTGCAGGACAGCCACCTTCTGCCATAAAGCCCCTTCCCACAGACCAACCTCCCATGTACATGTAACCAGGCCTCTGACCCCACTCACCCTCCACCATCACAAGCTGCCAGAAACTTCAAATTCCAGATTGAGTTCACCTGGGACAACTTGTTACAGGTATTATAGTAATGATAATGGTGCTGATAATAAAAGACAGACGCAATGGGCCAAAGGCTCTACATGGGATCCTGATATGGCTTCCAGGAGGAGGTGCTATGAGGAGCTCCATTCTAGAGACGAGGACACTGAGCTTTAGAGAGGTTAATACATTTATCCGGGGCCTGGGGGCTCCAAAGCCTGTGCTTTCACTCAAATATCTTCAATGCCCGGTGTGGCTGGAGGATGACCGCCAGCCTCTGAGGTGTGGGCCTCCCTGCACAGGGCATATGCCATCCATCTCTGCCGTGGGTGTTGTGGGATTAGGAACTCATGGCTGGCATAGCTTCCCGCTTTTCAGGAGAAGACAGAATCTCCCTTTGAAGGTGAAATCTCCAAATTTTTCATTGTTGGCAATGATTTCAAATTTTTTAAAACACTGTGCAAGCCAAACTGTACATGTCAGAGGCCCAGATGCCACCCAGAGGCTACGGTTTAAGGCCTGTGTACAATACCATGCTATTCCCATGTGGACTAGAAAGGAGTGTTGAGACCGATTCCCTTTACATGTGAGAAAGCTGAAGTCCAGAGACTTGCTAGAGGCTTCCTGAGAATCTGTGGGCAAGCTGTGTCCGGAGCCAGTCCCAGGGTCTCTCTTGCCCGTCATTCTGCTTCACGGCTGGAGTGAGGCTGAGGGAATCCTCGTGGGTGAAAGGGGGAGGAGGCACATTCCAGAAGGCTGGGCGCCCCGCCCCGGGTGGACCTCTCAAGGCAGCCAGGCACAGCAGCTCTTTCCTCTAGGATGCCGAGAGTCATGCTTCAAAAGAGACAGTGGACCCACAGGCAAGAGAAATTGCCCTCCCTGGGGGACAGAGGAGAGAGGGCCAGTGAGAACTGGGCCCCTTTGACGACCACCTATGCCACCCCTCAAGTTCACCTGCTCACCCCCACCCGTCATCCAGCCTACAGCAGACAGCAGAGCCAATGGCTGTGGAGACAACCCAAGGATTCTCACAGCTCTCCCCACCATGAAAGACTAGGCAGGAGACAGAAGCTACTCAGGTTCCCCGAAGTCTCCCACTTCACCACAGAGACTGAGCGGTTCCCTCACAGCTCCCTCAGCTTCTGCTGCCAGTGCCTCTGTTAACAGGAGCTCAAAACCTGTCCCTCAAGCAGGGTATATACAGTTGCCCCAAAGCAGGCTGTGTGGAGGGCTCCGAGAATTTAAGCAGGAAAGTTTAAAAAAAAAAGAAATGTGCTCCATTCCCCCTGGTCCCTGGACCCCTAGACAAGGTCCATAGCAGACTCTGGGTCCTATAGACAGAAACCTGGACCATGTCTTAATTCTGATGTAGAAGGGTTGCCAGCTTCCCTGGTAGCTTAGCTGGTAAAGAATCCGCCTGCAATCCAGATTCGCAGTGTTACTACACGACAGGTCCATCTCAGAGCTACAACAGGACTGCCCTCCCAGCACTGCCCTTCAGGGTAACAGGATCACAACCGTTACAGATACCAGAAATGTAGGCCAAGAGCCCAGCCCTTGCACGGGCGGAGGAGGTAGCAGGAGGTCTGGGAGCACAGCTCCCACACACACGCCAGTGCACAAGGCACACCAAGTCCCAGAGCAAATTCCAAAGCTCCCGACATGCCAAGCCAAAGCAAGCATGACTCCTGTTCAAGGTCATCAAAACAAGCACACGAGTTTCGTGTGTGGCCTTTCTCCTAGGCAGAGGTCAATAGCTAGCGCTGTGTAGCCTACTGAATGCCCTTCCCAATCTCATTCCCCTCTTCCTACACTCAAGGAGCACCTCCCAGGATTTGACTTTCAGCCCTTCCACAAACCCTTTTATATTTTATATTATACTATGTATGTATATATCCACCAGTAAGATACACTCCTACATTTGTATGTTTTTAAACTTTATATGAACTGTATCATACTACCCGTATCATTTGACAACTTACTTTCTTTGAGATGATAGGTTTAAAAATAAAAGAGCTATTTTGTGCATTTGAACTGCAGTATAGTTTGTACCAGGCTTCCCTGGTAGCTCAGTCAGTTAAGAATCTGCCTGCAGTGAAGGAGACCCGGTTTCGATCCCCAGTCAGGAAGAGCCCCTGGAAAAGGAAATGGCAACCCACTCCAGTATTCTTGCCTGGAAAATTCTATGGACAGAGGAGACTGGTAGGCTACAGTCCATGGGGCTGCAAGAGTCAGACACGGCTTAGCAACTAAACCGCAACCACCATAGTTTGCTTGCATTGTCCTGTTGGCAGGCGTTTATGCGGCTTTCCTGCTAAGCAAGTCTTGTGCCTGCTACCCCTATGCTCACATGTGAGAGCATACAGGAACACAGGACTGCTGGGTCTTGAGGTTCACACGTTTTGATCTAACATCTATCCAGACTACTTGTTCTACTTCTCACTCCCCAGGGCAGTGTATGAAGATCCCTGTTTCTCCATGTCGTCATCTGTATTTGGAATTGTCAGATTTTTCAATTTTGCTATCTGGTGAAATGTCATGGTGGTTTTAAATTTAATTCATCATAGGCTTCCCTGATAGCTCAGCTAGTAAAGAATCCACCTGCAATGCAGGAGACCTGGGTTCAATTCCTGGGTCAGGAAGATCCCCTGGAGAAGGGAAAGGCTACCCACTCCAGTATCTGGCCTGGAGAATTCTATGGACAGTCCACGAAGTCAGAGTAGGACACGACTGAGCAACTTTCACTTTCACGGGAGGTCTAGCACCTATTCAAATCTCGTTGGCCATTTGGGTGTCCTTTCTGAAAATAATGCCCTTTGCCTATTTTTCTATGGGATGGTGGTGCTTCCTTCTTATTAATTGGTAGTCATTTGTTGTTTTTACATGTTTCAACAGTCTACTCACAGTTTGGGGCTTACCTTATGTTTTGATAATGATATAAAACAGTGTGTATTTTAACTTAACCAACTGTATTAATATTTTTCCTTGACATTTTATATTTTGGGGATTATTTAAGAAACACTTTACTGCCTTCAAGGTCATATATACATTCACCTGTGTTTGAAAAGTTTTAAAGCTTTGCATCTCACATGAAGATCTTTACTAGTATGTATTATGTGATCTAATTGTATCTTTTCCACCTGAATAGAAAAAATTCCTAGGATCAGTGAATTTTTTTCCAGCAACTTGTAACACCACCTCTTGTTGATCAGATGCTCAAATAAGCATGGGTTTATGTCTGAGATCTCTCTTCTATGTGGCTATTCTTGTACCAATATCACATTTTCTTAATTATAACTCTATGATAAATTTTGATAACTGAAAGGAATTGCTCTACCTTGTTATTCTTGGAAATTATGTTAATTATTTTTGACCCTTTACTCATTCATTTGAATTTTGAGACTAACTCTCAAGTCGACAAAAGTTATTTCTGAAAGTTTGGTTAAGTTTGCATTAAATTTATAAATCAATACTGCATTTTCCCATCCACAAAACTGGTATAGGTTTCCTTTTATTCAATCATTTCATATTAGGAAGTTCTTCCATATAATTAAAAATTCATTTACTAATAATTTTTTGTAGTAATTTCTAATTATTTTCTTTTATTGCTAATGTATTCAGAATTTCATGGATTCTATTTACTAGTTATAACAGAAATTCACTTGAATTTCCTCTGTGGACAGTTCTATCATCAGCATATTTTAGTTTCTTCCTTTCCCCTCTATATAGTTTTCCTATCTCTTGTTTTGCAATGCTAGCAAAGACGTACAGACTATAATTTACAGCAGGTAATGTGATGAGAACAGGTATCCTTCCTTTATTCCTCTAATTTTTCACCATTAGGTTTTCTATTTCCTGTAGATTTTTTGGACAGATCACCCTTTTCAGGTTAAGGGAATCCATTCTGTAGCTGCTGCTGCTGCTAAGTCACTTCAGTCGTGTCCGACTCTGTGTGACCCCATAGACGACAGCCACCAGGCTCCCCCATCCCTGGGATTCTCCAGGCAAGAACACTGGAGTGGGTTGCCATTTCCTTCTCCAATGCAGGAAAGTGAAAAGTGAAAGTGAAGTCGCTTAGTCGTGTCCGACTCTTCACAACCCCATGGACTGAAGCCTACCAGGCTCCTCCATCCATGGGATTTTTCCAGGCAAGAGTACTGGAGTGGGGTACCATTGCCTTCTCCGATTCTGTTGCTAGTGTGGTGATTTTTACCATGCATGAACACTGGATTTTGTTGAGTGACACTTTTCTATACCATTTTTTTTCTTTAATCCAATAATGCAGTGATACATATCAGTAGATTGCCTAATATTAAACCATTTTTATATTGCTGGGATAAACCCATTTTGTTCATTTTATTATTTTATAAAGGCATGGCTAGATTTACTAGGTAACATTTTGTGACTTTTGCTCCTGTGTTTGTAAATGAGAATGGTCCCTAATTTTCCTTTCTCATGTGACTTTTTTACCTTTGGTTCTAAACTCATACTAATCATATATAATTTGGGGCATGTTTCCCCTTTCTTTACTCTGAGACGATCTATACTTTGAATACTTAGCAGAACTCTACTGTAAAATCATATACATTTTGTGTGAGGTTTGTCTGGATAATAGGTTTCAAAGTGTTTACTAAATGTCTTTAGTGAGTCTAAATTGATTCAGGTTTTCAACTTCATTTTAAGTTTTTGTAGATTTCCCAGGAAATTGTCCTTTCAGTCTGAATATAAAAATGAAAATATAAGACTATCCTTGATTTCTTCTATGGTCCTCTAAAATCTCTATTGTATCAGAAATTATTTCTTTTTGCATTCATGCTAAGATCAATTTGTGCCCATTCTCCTTTTTCTTGGCTAGCCTCGCCACAAGTATTTATATTATCGGACTTTGTAAAGAACCTGCTCTTGGTGTAATTGATTCTCAACTTATATCATTTTTAAAGGTTATTCTCTCATCTTTAATATTTTCTCTTTCATTGGGTTTCTCTTTCCAACTCTTGAATAAAATGCTTAGCTCATTAATTTTTAATCTTTCTTCTTTTCCTTTATAAACATTTCATGCTATAAATTCTCCTCTTAAGGATGAATTTTATTTGTCCTTTAGATTTTTAATATTATTTTTTAAGATATAATTCACCCACCATAAAATTCACCTTTTTAAAGTGTGTAAGTCAGTAGTTTATAGTATATTCACACTGTACAACTATCACCAATTCCCAAACATTTTAATCATCCCCCAAAGAAACCTAAACACATTAGCAGTCACTCCCCATTCTCTCTCTCCAGCCCCCAGCAACCACAAATCTATTTTGTCCCTATGGATTTCATGTAAATGGAATCATATAATACCTAGCCTTTCGTGTTTTTGATTCCTTCACTTGCCGTGTTTTCAAGATTCATCTTTGTGATAGCTGATATATATAGTGGTACTTCTTTGCTTTTTATGGCTGAAGAACATTCAATTACATGAATACACCACAATTTGCTTATCCATCAATATTTTATATTCCACTTTTCAGCTATAACTAATGTTGCTCTGAACACTTGTATGTACTTGTGTAAACATATGCTTCCCTTATGGGTATATACCAAGAAGCAGTAGATAGCTCTATGTTTAACTTTTTTACAGCTGTCAAACTTTTCCAGAGCAGTTACACCATTTTTACATGCCCATCAGAAACATGAGAGGATTCGTTTCTCCACATTCTCACCGAGACTTATCATTTTTATTGCTTAGCTCTGCTAGTGGGTGTGAAGTGGTATCTCATTACCACTTTATCATTTCATTATCAGTTTTAATTTGTATTTCTTTTATAACTAATGGTGTCGAGCATCTTTTCATGTGCTTGTTGGCCAACTTTGTATCTTTGGCGAAATGCCTATTCAAGTCCTTTGACCATTTTTAAATTGAGTTATTTGGAGTTTTTTAGCTGTTGAATTATGAGTTCCTTATATATTCTGGATACTGGACACCTAAATGATTTGCAAATATTTTCTCCCGTTATGTGGGAGACTTATTTTGAGTATCCTTTGAAGCAGTTTTTTAGGTTTTGAAGTCAAAGTTACCTGTTTTTCCTTTGGTTACCTGTGCTTTAGGTATCACATCTAAGAAGTCATAGCCTAATCCTAAGTCAGTTCAGTTCAGTTGCTCAGTCATGTCAAACTCTTTGCGACCCCATGGACTGCAGCACATCAGGCTCTTCCTGTCCATCACCAACTCCCAGAGCTTGCTCAAGAGTTGGTGATGCCATCCAACCATTTCATCCTCTGTCATCTCCCCATATTTTAAAATACTATATTCTTCTATTCCTTTTTCCATTATGATTTCATATTCAACCCATAAGAGAATTAAATGTTCTATTTTTCCAATAGTCCTTTTGGAGTATTGATTACTGAGTAAACATTTGTTTCATCTCTCCTTTTTTCATAGGCTTAAAGTCTCAATTCTGGCCCCTCCCTTGGGTATTAAAACATAAACACCAGATTACCAAGACTAACACCCTATCATCTACTCCTCCACATGCTGCAGCTTAAGCACAAGCCTACTAATTACTCGACATTCTTTGTTTCTAGTCCCTGGAATCCTCCCTCCGTTTCTTACAAGCTGGAGTTTGTGCTTAAGTGTTTTAGGTGTTCATGAGTATGTTGGGGGGAGGTTCTCATTCAGTCCACAGTATCTTTTGAGGGTCTCTCCTCAGCTTCTGACTCCTTGTGATACATCCACCAATTATGTTCTTGATGGCTATACTCCAGACCCTTTGGACTAGGATGTAGTTGATGGTCATATCAAGCCCTCATCCCCAACCTTCTCACTAGAATGGACGCCAAAGCATATATTGTAAAGTAAATGTCTACAAATCCAAGAATGTTCCCTAGCAGCTTCCTCTCCCCGTTGGTCTTTCTGAAGGGCCTCTTCCTACACAGTGTTCTGAGATTAACAAGGATGAGATTCCAAATGCAGATAGCAATAGGGCAGTTAGGGTACCAATGAGAACTGGGAAGATACATTGTTATTCAGGATCTGAAACTCACACTCAATTTATCTTAAATAATGTTAAAGCCAAGCCAAAACATAAAGGACATGAGAATATCAATGTTGGGTGTGTGTACGTGTGCATGCTGCTTCAGTCGTGCGCAACTCTTTGTGGCTCCTGGACAGGAATGTAGCCTGCCAGGCTCCATGGGAATGTCCAGGCAAGAATACTGGAGTGGGCTGCCATGCCCTCCTCCAGGGGATCTTCCCAACCTAGGGATCGAACCCACATCTCTTACATCTCCTTTATTGGCAGGCAGGTTCTTTACCACTAGCACCACCTAAGAAGTCCTCAAGTGTTGGGGACTAGATTATTATTCAAGATATAAAACAGGTCTGATGAGCAGATTATCTTGTCACTTGACAGTGGTAACTATTGCTGCCTTCTCTAATACTCCACTATTGTGCTCCTTCAATTAACGTGTTTTTTTACACAGTCTTCTTAATCATATGGGCTTCCCTCATGGCTCAGCTGGTCAAGAATCCACCTGCAATGTGGGAGACCTGGGTTCAATCCTGGGTTGGGAAGATCCCCTGGAGAAGGGAAAGGCTACCCACTCCAGTATTCTGGCCTGGAAAATTCCATGGACTATGGGTCGCAAAGAGTCAGATAAGACTGAGTGACTTTCACAATTAATCATAACCTCTGTTTACTGCTTTTTCTTTGCATGTTTTTTGGTTTTTGAAATCCCTCCCATGCCACCCACTCTCAAAGACCAAGTGCTCTATAATTGTGTATACATTCAAACTCCCTGAGAGAAAATGTTCTTGATGTGCTTGATCTTTGTTATTTTAGTCAGACAGAACCACTATGTCCAGCCATGCCCTAGACTCTAAAGGCAGGCACTTAGCCACTGTAGATCAGATGTTATTCTATGATCCAACGGGCTATAGTCAGTGATGGGATCGCACAGCTTTTTTCAAAATGGGCTGTGCATATGTACAAGTATAGAGAGCAAAAAGAGTTCTATTACGGAGGAGATCAAAATGGCTCCTTTCACAGTGAAGTGTACAGGTACCTGGGTTCAAATCTCAGCCTTCCCACCTTTGTGATCCTAGGCAAGTCACAACCCTTCAAGTCCCCAGCTTCCTCATCAGTAAAAAGGAGATCATATGCTTACCTCCTCAAACTACTGGCAAGAGGAAACAAAGCAATGCATTCAAGATTCTTCACGCCATGCCTGGCACACAGCAGGCACTCCACAAATAGTACAGGCATACCCTGGAGATACTGCAAATTCATTTCCCTACCACTACCATAAAGCAGAATATCACAATGATGTAAGTCATGTGGATTTTTTGGTTTCCTGGTGCATATACATGTTACTTTTAAACTATACTGTGACTTATTAAAGGTACAATAGCATTGTGTCTAAAAAAATTTACATATCTTAATTTAAAAATACTTTATTGCTAAAAAATGCTAACCATGATCTGAGCCTTCAGCAAGTTGTAATGTTTTTGCCAGTAAAGGGTGTTGCCTCAATGTTGATCAGGATGGTGGCTGCTGAAGGTGAGGGCGGCTGTGGCAATCTCAAGAAGCAACTCCGTATCCATTCAGGTTTTACCAGGTGTTGCAGCACTTCAGTCACATTTGCAGGCTCCACTTCTAGTTCTCTTGCTATTTTCCCCCCAGTCACGTCTGTAGTTGCTTCCTCTAGTCTTGAATTGCTCAGTCATCCACGAGGCCTGAAATTAACTTCTTTTAAACTCCTGTAACATTGATATTTTGACCTCTTTCCAGGAATCATGAATGGCCATCTAGAATAGTAAATCCTTTCCTGAAGATTTTCTGTTAACTTTGCACAGATCCATCAGAGGAGTTACTATCTGTGGCAGCTGTAGATGCATCTTCTTCTGATAGAACACTGTTTCGTCTGCACTGAAAATCTCTTTAGCATGGCCATCTTCACTGATGATCTTAGGAAGATCTTCTGGATAACTTGCAGCTTCTACACAAGAACTTGCTGCTTCCCCTTGCACTTGCACATATATGCATATGGCAAGAAACATCCATGTTTCTTCTGCAGATTCCTCACCTCTCTGAGCCTTCCTAGAATTGAAGAGAGTTCAGGCCTTGATCTGGATCAAGCTTTGGCTTAAGGGACTGTTGTGGCTGGTTTGATTGTCTCTTTAGATCCCTACAACTTTCTCCATAAGGCTGTTTTGCTTTCTTCTCATTCCTGAGTTCACTAGGGTAGCACTTATAATTTTCTTCAAGAACTTTTCCCTTGCACTTACAACTGGCGTTTGGTGCAAGAGGCCTGGCCTTCAGCCTGCCTGGGATTTCCACAGAATTTCCTAAGAGTAAACATTTCTACCTTTTAACTTAAAAACATAAGAGACATCTGACCCTACCTTTCACTTGAACACTTAAGAGACCAGTGTGGGGTTTGTAATTGGCCTAATTTCAGTATTGTGTCTCAAGGAACAAGGAGGCTCGAGGAGACAGAAAAGGGGGAGCAGTCAAAACACACACAACATTTATATCCTTGAAGTTCGCCATCTTACATGAGCATGACTCGCAGTGCCCCTAAACAATTACAATAGTAATATCAAAAATCACTGTGACAAATACAATGAAAAAGCGTGAAATACTGCAAGACTTACTAAAACATGACGAGACACGAAGTGAGCAAATGCTGTTGGAAAAACAGCACCAATAGACTTGATGCAGGACTGCCATGAACGCTCATTTTATAAAAACACAACTGTGAACTGCAATAAAATGAGGTACGCCTGAATTAATGAGCGCCCTCTCTCTCTGCATTTTTCCTATGTCTCCCTCTCAGCATCGTGATGACCACCTGCTCCACCTTCTTTGCCCTGGGCATGATGCCCCTCCTCCTGTACCTTTACTCCAGGGGCATCTATGATGGGTCCCTGAAGGACAAGGTGCCCTACGGCGGCATCATGATATCACTGATCCTGATTCTCATCCCTTGCACCATAGGCATCATCCTCAAATCCAAACGGCCACAATACGTACGCTATGTCACCAAGGTAAGAACCTGGGGGTCTGGGCAGGGAGTGAGAACCCCACCATCGTAGCAGTAAATGGCTTGAACCGAGTCATTTGGGCTTTTTCTGTGTCAGTTTTCTTTCCTTGCTTAAAAAAATAGTCTGCTATTGATACAACCTACTTCATGAGATTGTAATGCATATGAGAGCAATTTTTGAAGCGTTAACAGGAAAAAAAGGAAAACACCACACACAACATACAACCATTTTGATAATTAAGCTTTTATCATGTACCTACTAGATGTTACGTTTTATGCTACTCTCTAAGGATTCACTGGCCTCAAAGTTTAATCACAGAAAATCAGTAACACGTGAGAAACAAGACCCAAGAGTGTATAGTCAGGCATTAGCAGAATGCAAGAAGGTAAGGTTAATAAGGGCCAGGTAGTCAAGAAAGGCTTCTCTGGAGGATGGAAGGAGGGGTGGCCTTGAGCGAGATCATGAATAAAGGGTCAGATTTGGGTAAGCCTAAGGAAATGCCTGAATAGAGTTCAGAGGGAGACCAAAGGCAAACATGGCTGACTAGATGAGAAGGTGGAGGGGAAGAGACCAGAAGAGCTGGTAGGCACACTCATAGCACTTTGGGAATGGGATGGGAGGAAAGTGGAGAGTTGGTCCCAAAGGGTGTGGGGGAGTGCTGTGAGGGCACCATGCCACTGCCTTGCCTTTGGAAAAACCAGACCCTTAGAGAGCTCCCTCTGACAACTCTTATGACCTTGGAGCTCACTCCCCATCAGTCTCTCCTCTGGTTCACTGCTCACCCCTGGGATCCAAGTGCCAACCTGGTCCTCAGGATAAACTCTGCCTCCTGAAGGCCTGTTTTTGTTCCTGCCCCTGGGTCTATGCCTTTGAGCCGGTCTACAGGGTACACTACTTGGAAGCGCAAGGCTTGGCAGCAGCTTTAGGTCTGGAACAGAGGTTTGGTCGGGTTTCCAAGGTCTTTCCATTTTCACAGTGCCATTGTCAAAGGTAGATTTTTGCCCTTGCCCTGGTGCAGTCCTAATACCACAGCCACAGTTCCCCTCCTGACCTGTTGGAAGATGTGAAGTCTCCTGCCAAATGGCTGGTCACCCCACTCTGCTCTGGACAGCATCTTCCGTTTTCACCCTTGCTTCTCAGTAATCTCCTTTTATTCATCACATCCTGTATCCCCACAGCCTCCTCCTCACTCTCATTTTTAGAATGACACCATATTAATTCTTCCCAATCAACATCGGTTCTGGTTTACATCTCTCCTTTTTTTTTTTAGTTAAGTAGTCACTGGACTGTACGTCCTTCAGCCAACACCTGTCTTTCCTCCCCATCCTAGCCGTGCTCCCAGCAGACACCCACTGCCCCCACCTACCTTCCACTCCTACCCAGCCCCCAGGGCTGTTCACCAGTGACCAACCCTCATCAATCAGTGTCTACTCCTCAGTCTCCCATCCACTCACATTTTGATGACCACTTGCTCCACTTTCTTCCCCAAATCCGACAGACATGTCTCAACTATTCTTTTAGTGGTTTTTGATATGGCTGACCACTGCCTCCATCTCAGAAATCTTTCTCCTCAGCTTTAGTGACAGGGCACCTGCTTTCCTACCACCTCTCCAGCATTTCTTTTCAAACTCCCTTGTGAGTTCCTCTGGCAAAGGTTACTTCTCTGCATTCAGCCCAAGGTTTCTGCTTTTCTTACCTAAGCCCAGGACCTTCCCACCATGAGATCTGGCCCATCTCAACAGCCATCTACAAGCTGATGACCACCAGAACAATAACTTCAGCGCTCACGTCTCTCCTGACTTCAGAATCCATGTATTAACTACCAAATCTTTCTACTGAATATGCCTCAGGCATTTAAAACTCAGTATGTTTTAAATTTAAACCATTTCCTCAAACTTGCTCTTCCCTCCTCCCTGTGTCATCATCTCAATGAAGCATTTAATGTGCCCAACTGCCTGAGCCAGAAACCAGAAAGCCATTCTCCGCGTCCTCTCTCCCTCCCCACCCACACTAATCACCAATTGCCAGTTCTGCCTTCTTTTGCTTGAGTCCATGTCTCTCCATCCCTGCATCCACTGTCTTCATTCAGGCCACTCTTCTCTCACACTCAGCTACTCAGTCTTCTAACCTGGTTCCCTTACCTAATTTTAACCTGAGTCTGGAAAGAACAAACTATCATGTCACTCTATTGCTTAAAGCCCCTCATTGGTTCCTTATTCTGCCCCAGGAGTCATGAGGCTCCTCAGCCCTTTCTTAATTTGGTCTCAACCAACCTCTCCAGTGTCAGCTCTTTTCTTTGCACATGCCCTTCCCTCTGCCTGGAATACTCCTCTCTCCAAAGTCCCACCTCCCTCACCACCACCTTTCACTGGACACATCCTTCAAGTCTCAACACAATTAGCACCTCTTCCGGGAAGCTGTTCTCAACCCACAAGCTTGGACAGAATGTGTGTCCTATTTGCTCCCTTATCACCCAACATCCTTGTAGCATTTATTGTATTCGAATTAAAAATACCACTTGTTTTTATTCCCCACACACCTGCAAGAAGATCCTAAGGCTGTGTCTTAACACTGAATTCTCTAACACTCACATCTAATGCCTGAGAATAAACAAAGGAATAGAGGACAAATCCTGTCTCTCCCACACATGAATAGAAAAACAAAAAACCAGAAACATGAACCTGTCATCTCACTGAAGAGCTTGTGGAATGTAGAAACAAAAGGAAAAATATATCACAGAAGATAAAAATGTGAAATGACCCCGATATCACTTAAGCAACTCTGCCCTCCTCCACTTTGTAGGTGAAACCAGAGACTAGAACCCCAAAAGCAACTGATATAACATGTCTCCTGATCTAAGTATTCTTCTGAGAATGACAAATACTGTAAGCGATCACTTATATGTGGAATCTAAAATATGACATGAATGAACTTAACTGTGAAACAGAAACAGACTCACAGACATAGAGAACAGACTTGTTGCCAAGAGGGAGAGGGGCAGTAGAGAAGGATGGAATGGGGGTTTGGGGTTAGTAAACTGATGTATACAGATGGATGGACAAGGGCCCACTGCATAGCACTGTCAGCCATATTCACTATCCTGTGAGGAAATGTAAAAGAATATGAAATGTATCTGAGTCACTTTGCTGTACAGCAGAAATTAACACAACACTGTAAATCAAGTACACTTCAATTTTTTTTAAAAAAGTCTTCTGAGGATGGAAAAAAGAATCTCAGATCTTAAAGCTAGAGAGGGCTTCAAAATGAGGTAGTCTCCTGCCTTATTCTCATTTTATATATAGAATAACTGAGGCCCAGGGAATGTCTCTCATTCCTGTTTTGTTACACATCCATGACTCAATTCTACAGCAAATGACCCCAGAGAACATTAAAAGGGCTGAGGTATACCTGGACAGAAAAAACAGGAGCCAGTAACAAAGAATCACATAAAATGTAAGTGTATCTTGGGACCTGCTTTGCCGCTGGCCAAACCTCCAAGGTTAGACAAGCAGAAGGGCAACAGCTCCATTTATCAATTGCTCCCAAACAAGATATCATTCCCGTGAGGTTGCAGATAAAAGTAAGTGGCCAAGATGTAAAGGCTGAAATTTTCTTGCTTTTACATTTCTTTGAGGACTATGCTCATTCTTAATCTCCCCGATTCATAATGTAGTGAGTTACAAGCTGCAACAACTGTCCCAGCTTCTTTGCATACCAAACACTCCTAGAGACTTTCAAACCAAAATTACCCAACTTCTGATAAGTGGCTCTGACAGAAGCTATCTGTTCAAACTCTGCTCAACCAGTTGCATTCCCTAGTGAGAGGTCACATTTGGACACACCAAGATACAATTTTAAGGATGCCCTATTTGGGCTTCCCTGGTAGCTCAGATGGTAAAGCATCTGCCTGCAATGTGGGAGACCTGGGTCTGGAAGATCCCCTGGAGAAGGAAATGGCAACCCACTCCAGTGTTCTTGCCTGGAAGATCCCATGAATGGAGGAGACTGGCAGGCTACAGGGGGGTCACAAAGAGTCAGACACAACTGAGCAACCCTTTCACCATTTGGAAAGGTAATTCAAGTAATACTGTAACTCACCCATGCAGGAGTTTATTCAAGCCTATGTGGTTAGAAAGTTGGTGAACCTGAGCATGACAAGAGTCCAGGTGCCACTCAGCATAAGCCACTCACCACTCTCATTATAATAAGGATCCCACCCTGACATTGACTCAACCACGCTACCTATGCTTTCCCCATACCTGTTGCTACTGATCGAAGACCTGACTCTCCTTTGTCTCAGTTTATGCCACCTTGTGACTTCTGCAGCCTGCGGGCCTCCGTGTCAAAATTTTCACACTTGTCTCTGCTCTTGCCTCCCTTTCTCTGTAACTCTACAAACTCCCTAAATGAGAGGACTGATTTCCTCGTTGGGTCACTCACCAACCAGGTCACCTACATGGGAAGACTTTGGCCAGGTTATCTCCTGGATCACTGGCAAGCTGAGCTGGCTGCCCATGAACAGATGGACACTCAAACAGCTTTAGTCAGCAATGACAGGGCAATGCAGGTGACAGAAAACATGGTCACCTATGGAAAAACAACTACTGTGGCCTCTCTTCTTAGCAAGAGGTCATGGACAGGAGATCCAAGTGACAAGAAACTGTGGGATGTTACACTCCACTCCTTTCCCTACAAGCTACAAAGCAGTCAGTGGTTCTAAGATGCTAGGTGCTGTGCTGTCAACCTCATTCCAAAAGCTGAAGGACTCACCAGTTTACATATCTTGAGAAGGGCTAAGCCAGTTTTCACACCCGGGTCACATCAATGTCTATGCTGACAACCACTCTAAAGGCCCCAAGAATGGGAGAATGGGAATGAGGGCTTGAGATTAATCCTCATGCAGGCAAAGAGGGCTTCCGGATTCACAATCCTTGTAGCCCAATACCTCCTACATTCTTCATTACCCTCTTCAGAACAAAATCTGGACATCAGGTAGAGGACAAACCCAAGAGGCAAAAAATCCAAAAGGAGAAATTAACTCAAAACCCAAGGGTGAACTAAGCAGTTAATCAGTTAATTTTTGTTGTTCAGTCACTCAGTCATGTTCGACTTCTTGCAATCCCATGGACTGCAGCACTCCAGGCCTCCCTGTCAGTTGTATCAGCTAATAGTCTCTCAATAAAACTTGAAGTCGTTACTAGTGAGATTCCTTCCTATCCTGGGACAGGACCACCAACAGTATACGTGCTGTTTTATATGATTATCAGTTGCAACATGGTTTAGAAACACGGAACTGCACAGTTGCAAGTAGAGCAACATAAACAAACGTTAAATTGTCACTAGGACAACATTGTGAATGTAATTAATGCCACTGAATTACACACTCAAAAATGGTTAAAATGACAACTTTTGTGTTCTATATATTTTACCACATTTTTTTTTTAATTGCATTAGGAAATACCAAACACAGGTGTGAAATGAGCTAGAAATGGAACCATAACCATTACAGAACACAGTAAGTTCAAGGAAGGTTTGCTGCACACACTTGTACTGAGAAGACAAGGCTTCCCTGGTGGCTCAGGGATAAAGAATTCGCCTGCCGGTGCAGGAGATGAGGGTTCAATCCCTGGGTCAGGAAGATCACCTGGAGAAGGAAATGGCAACCCATCCAGTATTCTTGCCTGGGAAATCCCATGGACAGAGGAGCCTTGTGGTTGCAGTCCACAGGGTTGCAAAGAGTCGGACACAAGTTAAGTGACTAAACACCACAGCTCAGAGGATGAGAGGGACAGAGCTTAAGTTTATGCATGTATTTTCATCAGTTTAGATGTCACTCTCTAAAATGCAGACACGTAACACTCTTTGAAGCCTTGAATCCTCCTTAGTAGAGAAAATTCTTAACATTCTAATTTCATGATAAATTGCCTACTGAAAATTCTAAGTGGTATGTAAGATCCAACTATAAAATCGTAATTTTAAAATAAACAAAAACATACCACTGTTTCTGCTGACAGTTGCTTTCACAGCTCTCACCTGGGGTAGGGTGGACCTGCACTGTTTCTAAAGATGCATTACCTGAGCTATCTGAAACTCCTTTTAGGAACTTTCCTATCATCCCAATTTGCAAGTCACTCAAGAAAAGCACTCATCCCTATACATCATTCAGATCTAAAACCACATTATCTGACTGCATTACCTGCTTTAATCAGCATTGCTTCAAATTTTTGGCAACTTCCAGAAATCAGATTCATCCTAAAATAGATGAAGTCCCTACCCATAAAAGAGGTATTTAAGACAAGTACGACAAGTTCTAAGAACAGCTTCTACTCAGTTCCAAAATATCCAGAGCATCCAAAGTATTGCTGGGATGCGTAAAGAGAACTTTCATTTACAATACCCACTTTGCCAGAGGGCTGAATAGTCTCATCCTTCAGAGTCACAGCACTTCACTGAAAACCCGCTACTCAGAGATGTCTATCAGAAACTATGTCTGGCTGAGCTTTCAGTAACAAGGTAATCAGATCTATGACCTCCAGCAAGCTGCCCAGCTACAGGTAAGAATTCCAAGATGACGATAAAGGTCTTGCGTACTCCCTTCCACTTCAAATATGTTTATTAAAATGTTTTCCACCTTCGGTATCCACCAGCGCTTCCCTAGCTCTCTGTGTTCCTCCGTATCCCCACACCCTTTTAACTGCCTTTTCTTCTTGTCCTTATTCGCAGGGAGGGATCATCCTCCTGCTTTTGTGCAGTGTGGCTGTTGTAGTGCTCTCCGCCCTCAACGTGGGCAAGAGCATCTTGTTTGTCATGACACCACACTTGCTGGCCACCTCCTCCCTGATGCCTTTCATCGGCTTCCTGCTAGGCTACCTTCTCTCTGCTCTTTTTTGCCTCAATGGACGGTAGGTATTATTGTTTTAGGTCCCACTGTCCCACGCCTTTCAGGAAAAAGATAAGATCCACAATCTGGGGAAGATAATTTTTAAACAATATATTCAAATGCAAAAATGGAACAAGGCAATTGGACTGAGGAACAGTGGGGAGGTACTGGATGAATAACACAGAGAAACAAAATCCAAAGGTATCTAATCACACAAAGAGGAACAGTTCATGGCGAAGTGCTCCCTAGCAGAGCCTAGATTCCACCACCTGCCCAACTCCCTGGTAGTAAACGGCAGCGGAATAGCTCCATGTCTTCATGACAAGCCTTGATGAGGAAAAGGATCCCTTCCACTTTGCCTCCTTTTCTGTCTAGGTTTTAGTTGTAACACACCACCTTGGGGTGGCAACTTTATTAATAAATGTGCAGAGACCATGCTTACAATTTTTTAGCAAAGATCTATTTTAATCACTAATTGCAATTCAGTGAATAAAATGTTGTATTAAATATAACAGTACATTCTTTAGCCCATAAAGTGTAAAGCAAGAGAATGTGTCCTAAAGGCAGATAATGGAACCAAACTTTCAGTTGTGAAGACATCCAAGCCAGAAATCAGACCACAGGACAAGGTTCCCAGACATTTAGACAATCTTTTACTTTATGCTGAAATCATATTTGTCCTATATGTAACCCAACATGTGCCAATGAATGATACTGGATCGTATCTTTTCTCCCCATAGCCATTTTCTCTAAAATTCATTTTGGTAATTCCACAAGTGACAAACTGTAGATTTCTAAGCTAATCAAAAATTCCCTCATTAAAAACTCCCCAACATGGACCTACTGGTCACCATTTTCCACAAGGCTGGATTAGTGACCTAAGAAATGGGTCAATTTGACTTTTCTCAAAACCCTGTGCACGTGGCTCAGTTCCCTCTTTCTGTGTTGGACTGTCAGTCTCTCTTATAAAGTATTTGGGAGAAAGATGACCAAGTGAAGTTGCTTCACTTCTCTGAAGGCATTTGGTTGTTTTTTAATCAACACAGATGCAAACGCACAGTCAGCATGGAGACTGGATGCCAAAATATTCAACTCTGCTCCACCATCCTCAATGTGACCTTCCCCCCTGAAGTCATCGGACCACTTTTCTTCTTTCCTCTCCTGTATATGATTTTCCAGATTGGAGAAGGGCTTCTCCTTATTGCCATCTTTAGGTGCTATAAGAAATTCAAGACTCCCAGAGGTAAGTACTGAATCATTCCCCTTTGAGCTCTACTCTCACCTGGGACATGTTTTCACCAGCAATTGTCTCTGGCAAGGACCTTTCAAGAGGGGCTGTAACCCATAAAGTCATTAGGAACCAGACAGCACCAATGTGCAGGAAGGAATTTCAAAGACTCAAACTACCCATAGTAAGTGTATCTCATTTTCGCTGGGAGAGTAAGCTGTGGACTTTGCCTCATGGAACAGAGGGGATTTGGGCTGCTTTAACTAGGGAGACCACGCGGATGAATCGGACAGAACGGTCTTAAGCGTTACATGGTTACGAGATCAGTAAGATTCTGTGTTAAGAGTAGGTTTCTCAAGCCATGAAACCAGGTCAGAGCCCCAGCACCACTGGCATTGCTTTATGAGGGAAAACATGAAAGCAATGCAGTCTAATAAACCAGAACCAAAAAATGAGGATTCCAACTCTGGTTACACAGTAACAAAAAGTCAACTATTAATCTAGATTTAATCTAATTACTAAGGGATTAACAAATTCCTAGCCAATAGCATCTCTTTTTTAAGATGCTCAAGAGTATTCATTCTCTTCAAGATACAAACTTCAAGAAAGCCCACTGACTCCTTTCCTCAAAGTGAACATCAAATCTTTTTTTTTCTTCAGTATCTTTTTTCAAACCCAGAAAACTCAATCTCACTTGGTAACATATTTCAGTATTTTGTAACTCTAAACATTAGTATATTCATCTTAACCACTCATTCTTCAACTGACTCAACTTCCTATAAACTTGAAGATGTCTTGAAGACCTCTTCAAGACCCAGAGACTGATTCACACCCTAGGAGAAAGAAACAACTTACCCTGGTGGAATTTATCTTACAGTAGCAAATGAAGACTTACAGTAACTTAAAAGATGTAATCTTGGTTATCAAGCAGCCAAAAAGAAACCAATAAATAACTGATCATTACTTATGAACCATTTTTACTCAGCTCTGCTTGAAAACTAGAGCTATAGATAAGTATGCAGTCTGATACTTCTCTAAGATTAACTCAAGCTATTTGTTACCATTCAAGATTTCCACCCTCTTAACAAAAAAATTCCAGATCCCCAGGCTTGCGGTTTTAGTACCACAAAGGGCTGAAATGCCAAGAGGCCATATTCTACAGCCTCTGGCTCTAGAAATCAATGTATGTAGGAAGATTTCTTGTGAGAAAACTAAGTGAAAATTACTCATCTCACATACTGTCTGGGCCCAAGTAGTGTTCAAGTTTAAGGATCTGTCAGTTTTTGCACTTGGGACCCTTGTACCCTTCTAGAAAGATGGGAAAATGGGAAAAGTGAACCCTAAGCATCTCTCCTTGCTACCACCATGTAGGCAGAAGTAAACCCAACACCACAACAGGCGTAATGGAAACACCTCTGGGAAGACTTCTCACTTACAGTGCTTTGCTCCCTGCCCCCACTGGTCCCAGAATGCAAGTCAACCATTGCTTACATGGACTCAACTCAACTGTACCGCTTGTACTAAGATGATAGAGACGGAGTGAAGCAGAGTCAGTGCTCTCTAGACCTTAGCACTCTTTATTAGACCCTTTGTTACTAGTATTATCATTAGAGTTGTTGAGGGGAAACCTAATTTTTCCTCAGTTTGACTAAGTCATGGGGAGAGAGGTGGTCAAGAGATACGAGAAAAAAAAACAGCACACCCTAAGGGTAAGTTGATATTATCCCCCAGACAGAACAAGTTTCTTAATCACTCTTTTGTTCTTCCTAACCCATGACCCTTTTCAACTTTACAGATGACACAAAAATGACCTACAAAGTTGATGCAACTGAAGAAACCCTCCCAACAGCTCTGGGAAATGGCACTTACAAAGGGGAGGAGTGTGATGTTGGGTTTACTTCCGGCTTCCCCAAAGAGATGGATTCTGGTCAGAAGGCAATTGAGCAACTCAACATGGCAAACTGAAGAGAGAGCAGAAAGAGGATCCACCTGTGGTGTGATTAGTCTCTCTCCAGCATTTCCAGCATAAACTATTAGTCTCTCTCCAGCATTTCCAGCATAAACTATCAGAATCATTAAGCCTTGCATGGAGAACAAAGTGGGAGTCTACCCCACAAGGCTTACCTGTCCTCAGGACTTGATACCTGTTTTAAAAAATCAAAGACTTATTCAAGGACAGCCCTATAAAGGCAGGCACCAAAACTGCCTTTGCATCCCTAGAACAGTGCCTAATAGGCATATAAAAGCAATTTCTGAGCTGGTCAATAAATGGGCTTTCACCCTAAAATCAAATATCAAAATTCCGTTCCCAGTTTTGTGACCCAAAAGGGAAATAAGACGCTCAGGGTATTGTAGGATTAGTAGACTTCAGAAGTCATTTCTAACCTTTAGATTTAGAAAAATCTAGATCCCATTCTTTCCCTTTTGACATCATTGGCACCAAAGCTACTGAGAACATGACACCAACTGGCTAAGACAAACTCACAACCATTCTGAAATGAAAGGACATTCTGGAGAACACAATTCTGGAAGAGAGCTTTAAAAAAGAAAGGGAAGGAGAAGAAGTATAAATACCAAGAGAATAGTTTCCCTAATCTAATAATCTACCCCATCAATTCATTAGGTATCAGTAGTTTTCACGTTATGTTCAAATTTAAAATCGAGAGTAAACTATTGCCAAAATTAGTGATTGCTAACTTCAAAGTACTGAAATTCTTAAATTTCCAATTTTTCCCAATGAAATTTAGACATTTTCCACACTGCTCATAGGCAAACACATAAACACACAGGCACATTAAGTCAAAGATAAATAAAAACACTTGCAAACAGCTGACTATACCCAGGTTCCTTGTGAATTTCATATCCCTTAATGTGATTAAGTACAAACGGAAACCAAGGCAAGGTAAACATCTTTGCATCCATCTGGCAAATCTCCAGAACTATCACTACTCCCAACAGAACACCAACTTGGATCATTAACCACCTCTTAAAAATGCTAATTTGTTTTTTAAAAAATTGTAAAGATATCTGCCACCTATCAACCTTACATTCTACCTACATTTACTTATCTGTTCAAATTGTCTTCTCTCGTATCTAGCTGACATCATCTACTAGAAGACCTGGTTAGGAAGAATAATTAAGTTCAGCTTTTTGAGTTAAGTACGGCTGAACTTGAGATATATTACACTCAAATTTCTTCCCTTAGAGGACCAAGCTGAACCCTGAATAGCCAATCTCCATGTTGCTGAAAATTCGAGTATAATTTAGTCAGCTCTCTGTATCTGAGATTCCACGTCAACTGATTCAACCAACCATGGACCGTGGAATACAGCAAGAGGTATTTATTCAAAGTCTGTATATAAGCAAACCCATGCAGATCAAACTTGCATTGTTCATGGGCCAACTATATATAGAAAAGTAATTACAGGAAGATCCCTGGTGGTCCAGTGATTAGCAGGACTTCACGCTTCCACTGCAGGGGGCAGGGGTTCAATCCCTGTCCGAGAACAAAGATTCTTATGCCTCACAACACAGCAAAAAAAAAAAAAAAAAAAAAAAATTACGTCACACCACACAAAACCTGCAATTGGACACAACTGAGCAACTACCTGTAAAACCTGGTCCTAAAACTTTGCTTAGGATTACAGCCACACTCATTATTTCTAATGTTCTGTATCTGGGAATTCAGGCCAACTTATCAATTCAAAATTAACTTGGTCATCTATGCCATTAGTTTAAAGAAAGCGCTTTATCCTATTTAGAGTGGCAAGCCACTGATAACTATGTATTTAATGATAGAGGTGAAAAGTCACTGGTAAAACATCAAAGTACATACAGCATGCCCTTCTGAGTTACCATATCTAAAAAGCCTAAGGGGAAAAATAATCACACCTCTCCACTTTACATCAGCCACTTCTGGCTGAACTGTACACCCTTCAGATACACTACAAAGAAAAAAAACCTAGGTTTCCCACAGAGGTAACCACAAAATGCCCCACATTCAAGTGAATCAACAAGTACACCACACAAACTCTCCCAAGAGTTGTGATCAGCTTCACAATTCTATGGCCTAAGTTCTATATTCTTGAACACAGGAAAGCTTTCATACCAAGAACTCTCAAATGCACTGCCTGCTAATGCAGATTCCCACTATCAAATGCCACACTCTGAGGAAGCCCAATCTGTTCCGAGTGCTGCCAATTCTGCCTTCCTCAAATTCCCTGAAAGGCTAGGGCAGGTAAGTGTGGTTTTGGGGTTCTGGAACTAGACTTCCAAGGTTCTAATACCAGTCTAGCATTTACTTGTTGTTCCAGGCCCTGGCTGGAGAAGGCAATGGCACCCCACTCCAGAACTTTGCCTGGAAAATCCCATGGATGGAGGAGCCTGGTAGGCTGAAGTCCATGGGGTTGCTAAGAGTCGGGCACGACTGAGCGACTTCCCCTTCACTTTTCCCTTTCATGCACTGGAGAAGGAAATGGCAACCCACTCCAGTGTTCTTGCCTGGAGAATCCCAGGGACGGGGGAGCCTGGTCGCTGCCGTCTGTGGGATCACACAGAGTCGGACACGACTGAAGTGACTTAGCAGCAGCATAGCAGCATTTACTTGTACCAGGCCCTGGCTGGAGAAGGCAATGGCACCCCAGTCCAGTACTCTTGCCTGGAAAATCCCATGAACGGAGGAGCCTGGTGGGCTGCAGTCCATGGGGTCGCTAAGAGTCGGACACGACTGAGTGACTTTACTTTCACTTTTCACTTTCATGCACTGGAGAAGGAAATGGCAACCCACTCCAGTATTCTTGCCTGGAGAATCCCAAGGACAGGGGAACCTGGTGGGCTGCTGTCTATGGGGTCGCAGAGTTGGACACGACTGAAGCAACTTAGCAGCAGCAGTAGCAGACAGGCCCTGGCTCTCCTCTTGGAAAACTTTGTATTAAAAAATAAAATTATACATACATAAATACTTCTATACAAATACTACATGTAATAGTTAAGTGGTTTAGCATTCAGTGACATTACATACGCAAGGAACTTAACAGAGCTACTACGTGTTACTCATTTTAACAAGTACTTGACTAGCATTCAATCAAACCAGTCTGAGATATTCCTAGAAGAAACAATCAAACTAATTTCCTACAGATATAGGACTCTAACATTTAATAAAGGTGGATGTAGAACCTTAAGCAGTTTCACTACCGTTTTCCCTTCAACAGACTGTTACACCCTATTAATAAAATGCATGTGAAAGCCTCTTAAAGCATTTACATGCAGTTATTTTTAAGTTTTATGGAATGATCCTGGACCATCAAAATCACTTCACAACCGTTAAGTTAGGCATGAAATATTAACTTCTACAATCTGCTTCCCAAACTGTCCATCTCTTGGCTATGGAAACCTAAGTAACCTGATGCCAAAATCAGATAGGGTCACACACAAGGGAAACTGTCATAAAAAACTAAGTCATCATTTGCTTTCAATACTTCACACTTCATCCATCTTTTGACTAGCCTGGAAATGTCAAAGGCACTAAATTAAAAAAAAAAAAAGCTCACCATACCTCACTAAGGTGGCTTCTCAGGTGCCATTAGTGGTAAAGAATCCACATGACAATGTAGAAGACTTAAGAGATGTGTGGGCTGGATTCTTGGGTCAAGATTCCCCTGAAGGAGGGCGTGGCAACCCACTCCAGTATTCTTGACTGGAAAATCCCATGGAGAGAGGAGACTGGCAGGCTACAGTGCATGGAATCTCAAAGAGCTGGACATGACTAGGACACACACACCTGCCTCACTGCTACAGCATTCCCGACGACGGATTTTAAATGCATCAAAAGTGCATGGGGAAGGAGAAGTAGGTAGCCATAACTCCTTCAGACAAACACACAAAAGCAGTTTTATAACCTTTTATTATCAACAACAAACAGCTGTCTTAACGTCTTTGCCAGACAGCTGTTAAAGGGTGGGTGGGTGGACACCCTTAACCCTAACAAGGAAAATTCATATTAAGCCTTTATGTACAAGCAAATTAAGAGCTCTTTTAAGTGTCCAAAGCTATTAATTAGTTTAATTGAAGCATTAAACTAATTTCGCATTAACATTATCTGAATAACCAGGAACTAAAACGTTCAAAATTTTTCTAGTACAAAAAAATTAAATTTGCTTTAGTAATAAAAGAGCTCTGTCAATATACACAAACTATATACTTCAGACATTCACAAAAATGTGAGCAGAAGGCTTATCAAAAGACATTTAATACAATTGGTTTGCAACAACCCCTGGTGGTCCACATCTACAAAGATATCCAGCCCAACCCACCCCCCTCCAAATCCCACCCCACAGAAAAGCACATACTTACCAGAATTTTTAGCAAGTATGGTTTGGGAATTTTTTTTTTTTAAAAAAGGCCCCTAGGCCAAGTTATTTACAGTTTAATTGCCACTGTCAACTGATCTGGACCTTGATCGGGACCGGGACCGGGACCTCTGGCGATCCACAGATGCTGGAGACTTAGATCTACTTGAAGAACCACGTTTCTGGCTCTTCTCAGGCACAGGAGACCTACTAACAGAACGAGACTTGCTCCGGCTCCGACTCCGGCTCCTGGACCGGCTGTAAGACTTGCGACTCCGGGAACGAGATCGGCTACGAGACCTCGAGGAACTCCTAGTACGGGAACGAGACCTGCTTCGTGACCTACTAGAAAGAAAAGAAAAAAAAAAAAAACAAAACTAAGTAGCAGACCCCACAAATCCCTTAAATAAAACTATCACTTAAAAACATTAGAGATACCTGTGCCTTTTGCTGCCTTCAATTAATTTGATTTTTCTCCCATTTATTTCTTTTCCAGAAAGTTTTTCAATAGCATTCTTTAAGTCACCATAAGAGGCAAACTCAACTACCCTATAAAGAAAAAATACACTATTTGTAAAGTTACACATATTTCTTGCTGCTGCTGCTAAGTTGCTTCAGTCGTGTCCGACTCGGTGCAACCCCATAGACGGCAGCCCACCAGGCTCCCCCATCCCTGGGATTCTGTAGGCAAGTTCACAAACCGTTATCAGTCTAGTTTAATTACTTTTTAAAGTTCATTTTACTATTGCTATTATTGAACAGGAAACCTCAACCTCCAAACCGTGGACATCTTAAGCCACATAATTCAATGGGAGTGAGGCGCTTTCCTGTGCACTACAGGAGGATCAATACCATCTCTGACCTCTACTTTAGCCACCTGGTGCGACGAGCTGACTCACTAGGAAAGACCCTGAAGCTGGCAAAGACTGGAGGCAAAAAGAGGAGATGATAGAGGATGAGATGGTTGGATGGCATCACGGACTCAATGGACATGAATATGAGCAAAGTGCAGAAGCCAGAGAAGGGAAGGGAAGTCTGGCGTGCTGCAGTTCTTAAGAGTTGCAAAGTCGGACATGACTTAGCGACTGAACATGACCTCTACCCACAAGATGCAAACAGTAACCTCAATTCTGACAACCAAAATGTCTCCAGACACTGCCACATGTACCCTGAAAAGCAAATTCAACCCTGATTGAGAACCGCTGCATTTCAGGATGTCCAAATTTTGAGAACGCTAACATTCACGGCACAACTTTAGAACATTTTAAAAGGCTCTCATACGCCAATACATACTCACCCCTCATTTAATTTAGGTCGATGTGCATCCGCAAAGGTTACTTCCCCAGCTTGTCTCATGAAATCTTTGAGATCCTTAACACAAGATGATCGAGTTAAGCAGAGAAAAGGAAACATGACACACAAACAACCACAATGTATAAAAACAAGACTACTGAAAGAGAAGATGTTAGATAAAGTACAAACATGGTATTTATTTACCACACTTGTAGTCTATCAGAATTTTAAAATAATATATGTCAGGGCACGAAATAAGCAAATAGCATATTGCTTTTAAGCAAAATGCCAGAGGAAGTTTAGATTTTAACATTAAAGTAGTATTAGTCTATACTGAGCTCAATACAAAAAGAAAAAAAACAAAACAAACAAACAAAAAAAAACAAAAAGAAACAATACATATTTTTAAAGACTAAAGTAGAAATTTTATATTTAAAAACAGAACATTTACAAGACACCAGTTATTTTGTGCCCCATATGTCATTAAAAAAGTTTACTTTACCTTTATTATTATTTCCCTAGGCTAGTCAAGCAGCAAACCATTTATCGGTCGGAGAAACCTTCATGACATATGCCCGACTGGCTCTTCGCCACCCACTTGAAGGACACTACCCAATCGATGGAAGCCTTTAATCGCACAGCCCTCCCTATTAGCAGACTATTGGCGGATGCAGACAGGTTCTACTCTTGTGTAGTTACCAAGGACCACTTTACTGCGATCAGGATTCCAACGACCACCTAATTTCGAATCTTTGAACTCTTTTCGACCAGGACCTCTTATTCGGAAGCGTTACAGGAAGACAGCTCTCAACTTAGGGATCAGATCACGTTATCAGCGCTCTGGGATCGCTGCAACCTGGCACTTCAAGAAGTGCACCGATTACGTCTAGACCGGCAAACACAGATCTAGAGGTGGCCAATTGATCACTGTAGGAGCTGACTGGAAAAGTCAACCAGGCCCAACCAAGAGTGACCAAGACAACGATTAGGATAACCCACAGGCACTCCTCGTCATAAGGCCAACGACACAGATAGGCTGGCAAATAAAGGGTTTAATATTTGGTTAAAATTGATTTTTAAAAACAAGAAAATATATCCTCAAAACATTTACATTTGATCACGAACATTAAAATTTGAAATATCCCCCAATTACATTTAATTAAAATTTTAAAATTACAATTAAAAGTCCATTAAAGATAAAACTACTTTTAATAAAACATTAATAAAAACATTAACTACCCACTAATATTTAAAAAACCACATCAAAATATCTCAAAACTGTGTTTCAACAAACCTGCCAGCTGACTCTTGAAGATAAATTCTCAACTATAAGCCGATTTTCTGTTCTTACAGGTGGAGCATTTCTGAGGAAGAAAATGAGTACTCACAATGGAAGAAATGCAGCAACGTGCACCTATTGTGTTCAGTTGTGGGCAAGTTCAAGCAATCAGGTATGACAAGTCATTCAAATGATTTCCACCAACAGTTTCTGCATTATTTTATGACTCACCCTTATTAGAAACAGTAAACTAATACATGAATGACAAAACTGATTATACATACACAGCAAATCACTTTTGCTAACAACTTTAGAACACTAAGACTCCTGCAGTAATGCTTGCTCAAAGCAGCCATCCACCATTCATCACATACCGTCTATCATTTCGAGGTCTGCGACTACTAAAACGGTCTGAGTAGCGTCCTCTACCTCTTCCACCTCGAGATCGAGCCCTAGCATGTTCAATTGTAACCCTACAGGAAAGGAAGAAAAATCTTCATTATCCACTTTAAGCTACATAAGAGATCTATTTACAAAAACACCTAGCCCAATACCTAGCTTATCTTTAGAGTGCTAAGTCATAAAACTAAAAATAAAATTATCACCTTTCACTGCAGAGTTCTTTCCCATCAAGTTCATATACAGCATCATCCGCATCCCTGGGATCTTCAAATTCCTAAAACACAAATATATACATAATGCTTAACACTGCTTTAAAAGTCTATTCTACAACACATTAAAACCACTAAATACCTGTGAAAGAGTATGTTAATGACAACAGCATATAGATTAAGCCCAATCAAAAAGGGACCGGAAATGATTTCTCCAGCCAGGAGTGCAATTCTTTTCTCCTTTAAGAAAATTGACTACCTTAAGAATGCATGTGTCCCAAACATACTCTATTGGGACTCAAAAAACTCAAAAGCACTGCTTATAACAATCTTCACCCACTAATAGATATTTCAACCAGTTGTAAACACTTACCACAAAACCAAAGCCTCTTTTCAGATCAATATCTCTTATTCGTCCATACCCCTTGAAGAATCTTTCCACGTCTTTCTCCCTGGCCGCCGGATTTAGCCTCCCGATGAATACTCGACAGCCACTCATGTCCGGCTAGTACTTTCTGTCAGGAAATAAATTCAATTGAGATAGTACCAGTGAATGTCAGAGGAATGCCTGGTCAAGGGACCAAAAACATAAACAGCATAAAATAAAATGTTTACCCGGTGATGTTATAAACAAGATTGCCAAGAGTGCCTCTTATTAGGCCGGGTCCCTTGCAGACAAAATTAAAACTCGGCTCCCAACACGATCCTTCCCTGGGCCCAGACCGCAGCAACCGCAACGCCCACTGCCGCCTCTGGAACTGCGCAGCCGCACACTGTCCCCGGCTCTTCTGGCCCCCTCCCATCTGCCGCAGTTAGGAAAGGCCGAGAAGTGCGGGCGGAGCCGACCCCGCCCTCCGCAAGGCCAGCCCAATGGCGACGGGCTGCACGCGCGTCGCCGCCTCCCGGGAGCGTCACAGCGGGTGGAAGCCGGAACCTCGCGACGCCACCGCCGCGCCTGCGCAGACGGCGGCGGGTGGCCGCGGAGCAGCCACAAAATGGCGGCCTCGGAGCCGGCGGTGGGGGGAACCGCGCGTGCCAAGCCCCCCCCGTTCCCTCCCCGTCTCCCGACCCCACCGCTCCGGATCACTGTACCCACCCTGGGACAGCCCCGACCACACCCCGAGCAAAGGTCTCGGCCCACTACTCCCGGGGTTCAAACAGTGAAATAAAAAGGCAGGGAGGGGCGCACGACCCCTCTGTAAAAACGACCCTGCCCAGGACCGCCCTTCCACCTTCAGGTCCCCTCACACAATACCCAAAGGGAGACGTGCCCCAGCGCCCACCTCGAATAAACTGCGCTCATTGGACGCCGTCCTCCGCACAGAGAGCAGCCCTGACCACTCGCGATCTGAGCGGCCATGAAGAAGCCTCGATCCGAGAAGCCTTTCCCTCAAAGTGAGCCACTCACCTACCGGACAGGATCTTTGGCAGCTGAGACCCAGAGAGGTCCGTAGTCTGCGATAGAGCCGGCCGCCTCCCCGCAGACCAGGACTCAACTCGTCTACGTCTCTCCACAACTGACGCACTTAGCTGCTCTGGCGTCCCACAAAATGGAGGGCGCGTCCCTGCGTCACTTCCGGGTCCGCCCTTGACAACACCCCTTGGGTCGGGGGACAGAGGTGTCCGCGGGGCGGGGCCTCTTTACGGTGCTGGCCCCAGTGACCCTGATTCGAGGTGGGCGGGGCTGAGGGGCGGGGTATGGTATGGGCGTGGCCGTCAGGTGCTCGGGGCTGGGAGGCCAAGGTCCAGAATGTTCGCACCTCCTAGGCCATGACGTTTGGTTCATCATTACCCCGCCCATAAAACTACCTTAAGGCAAATGGTCACCTTTTATATCTGAAGTTTTCTTTTAATACCCGAAAGAGTATTGGGTGAAAGGAACTGGGGCTTTGCAAACAATGTCTGACCATCTCTGACCCCTTGCTCCTTAGCTTCCTGCATAATATTTTTTATAAAAGAAATCAGTCTTTCAGTTGCAATTATTCTCTGCATTCTGTGTTGAATATGGAAGCAACATCTTGTGAATTCACTCACTAAACATTATTTTTTGTTTGTTTGTTTTTGTTTTTGTTTTTTTTTAATTTTATTTTATTTTTAAACTTTACATATAAACATTATTTTTGCTGCAATGAGAGTAATCTGGAAAATATTTTCTGGGGTGAAAAACAAGAATAACAGTGCTCTCCGCCATTTAAAAAGTTGCTGCTCTCAGGCCGAAGTGGTGTGATTTTCTTCAGGATTAATTTTTTAATACAGTATCTTGACTTATTTAACGTTAAAAAGTTTCTGACTTCTACAAAGGTAAGGCAATGGCAACCCACTCCAGTACTCTTGCCTGGAAAATCCCATGGATGGAGGAGCCTGGTGGGCTGCAGTCCATGGGTCGCTACAAGTTGGACACAACTGAGCGACTTCACTTTCACTTTTCACTTTCCTGCATTGGAGAAGGAAATGGCAACCCACTCCAGTGTTCTTGCCTGGAGAATCCCAGGGACGGGGGAGCCTGGTGGGCTGCCCTCTATGGGGTGGCACAGAGTCGGACACGACTGAAGTGATATAGCAGCAGTAGCAGCAGTGCCTAGTGACTTAATCTATTGTATTTTAAACCATTTGTCTTCTGCAGTGATTGTTTTTTCTGTGAAAACTGTTGAATAAGTCTCCCTACTAGATTTTCTGACCAGCTTCTCCAATAAAGAAAGTCATATTTCATGAGTAGAATTACTCTCCCTTCTATGTGATCCAGCGGTAGTCTGTGTACACCCCAATAATTCCTTCAACACTGGCATAAAGAAGATACATGTTATTCATATTTTGTTTTCCAGAAATGCTTAGCATAGAAAAGACTCAATATTTGTAGAACTGGGTTTACATTAGCATTTTTTTCTCAAGTGTTCCTGTTCCTGTATTAATGTTTTAACAAAATGACTTGGCATCCTTTTCCTAAGATAGCCGAGTAGCAAATCTATAGTAAAGGAAAAAAGATGCAGAGAAATAAGATTAAAGTTTATCAAGTCATCTCTTTGGGAGACTTTCAGCATAACTGGAATGTTTCCTTCATTACATCCCTGAGTTTATCTAACCGGCAATTAAAAAAAAACCCACCTCAACCTGTGTCACTCGCTAAAGCTGCCCCATCTCACCTTTCCTAAGCCAATATATTTAGCTACAGACCAACTAGTTTCTTGCTGTTTGGTTTTTTGGCCACACCTCGAAGCATACTGGATCTCGGTTGTGAAATGTCATTTCTGCAACCAAGGATCAAACCCATGTCCCCTGTAGTGAAAGCCTGGAGTCTTAATCACTGGACCGACAGCAGAGTTCCAAGAGCAGGTAGTTTTTACACTCTGAGGTGCCACTTTCTCAAGCTCTCATTCACCTACAGCCAGACCTCCACCGCACCTCTCCACTGAACTGCTTTCAATGTTCATCATCAATCCAACTACAAAATCCAGCAGCCTCTTTACAATTTTCAGCCTCCTTAATGAAAGCTGCTGTTCATTTTCCCTTACTGTGCACCATGCATAGTGCTTGCGGCTTTGGATTGATCAGCCAATTCAGCCTTTGTACAACTCTCTGATGTCAGTTCATATCCTTTTCTTTTTTTTTAATATGTTGAAACCAAAGCTCAAAGTTACACAGCTGGAAATGGTAGGACCTTGATTCAGCCCCAGGCACCTTTTCTAAGTCTGTGGATCTAAAGGATTTTCTTTCTAAAGTTAAATGACGTACTCAAAGGGAAATTCAAAAACCTATAGCATTTTTTTTAAATCAGGAGAGTAAATTCACATCATGGACTAGTAACTTCAGCTATATTTTTGTCTCTGCGTTACAAAGGTGTGAGCTAGAAGGTGTAAATGGATTCAGCATCAACTCTTACTATCAAGGACCAAAGCATCTAGTCTGCGTTACAGGTGACATCCACAGGGGAAGCAGTTGAGCCCATCAGTGAAATGTGCAGAGCTGGAATCAGATGTATGTTGGAATTTCAGGCCCAACACTTAGTTGGGAAACTCCAGAGAATAAAATAGGGCCTGGCATACCACAGGTCCTCCAACCATATTTGCAGAGGAGAGAATGCATGACTTTGAGCATGGTGCTGGGCCTTTCTAAGCCTCAGTTTTCACGTGTGAGAAATAGGTCAAAGATGGAGAGGCTGTATACAGTCAACAAAAACAAGTCCAGGAGCTGACTGTGGCTCAGATCATGAACTCATTACCAAATTCAGACTGAAATTGAAGAAAGTAGGGAAAACCACTAGACCATTCAGGTATGACCTAAATCAAATCCCTTATGATTATACAGTGGAAGTGAGAAATAGATTTAAGGGCCTAGATCTGATAGATAGAGTGCCTGATGAACTATGGAATGAGGTTCTTGACACTGTACAGGAGACAGGGATCAAGACCATCCCCATGGAAAAGAAATGCAAAAAAGCAAAATGGCTGTCTGGGGAGGCCTTACCAATAGCTGTGAAAAGAAGAGAAGTGAAAAGCAAAGGAGAAAAGGAAAGATATAAGCATCTGAATGCAGTGTTCCAAACAATAGCAAGAGATAAGAAAGCCTTCCTCAGCGATCAGTGCAAAGAAATAGAGGAAAACAATAGAATGGGAAAGACTAGAGATCTCTTCAAGAAAATTAGAGATCCCAAGGGAACATGTCATGCAAAGATGGGCTTGATAAAGGACAGAAATGGTATGGACCTAACAGAAGCAGAAGATATTAAGAAGAGGTGGCAAGAATACACAGAAGAACTGTACAAAAAAGATCTTCACGACCCAGATAATCATGATGGTGTGATCATTTATCTAGAGCCAGACATCCTGGAATGTGAAGTCAAGTGGGCCTTAGAAAGCATCACTATGAACAAAGCTAGTGGAGGTGATGGAGTTCCAGTGGAGCTATTTCAAATCCTGAAAGATGATGCTGTGAAAGTGCTGTACTCAATATGCCAGCAAATTTGGAAAACTCAGCAGTGGACACAGGACTGGAAAAGGTCAGTTTTCATTCCAATCCCAAAGAAAGCTCAAACTACTGCACAATTGCACTCATCTCACATGCTAGTAAAGTAATGCTCAAAATTCTCCAAGCCAGGCTTCAGCAGTACATGAACCGTGAACTTCCTGATGTTCAAGCTGGTTTTAGAAAAGGCAGAGGAACCAGAGATCAAGCCAACATCCGCTGGATCATGGAAAAAGCAAGAGAGTTCCAGAAAAACATCTATTTCTGCTTTATTGACTAGGCCAACTCCTTTGACTGTGTGGATCACAATAAACTGTGGAAAATTCTGAAAGAGATGGGAATACCAGACCACCTGACCTGCCTCTTGAGAAGTCTGTATGCAGGTCAGGAAGCAACAGTTAGAACTGGACATGGAACAACTGACTGGTTCCAAATAGGAAAAGAAGTACGTCAAGGCTGTATATTGTCACCCTGCTTATTTAAATTATATGCAGAGTACATCATGAGAAACGCTGGGCTGGAAGAAGCACAAGCTGGAATCAAGATTGCCAGGAGAAATATCAATCACCTCAGATATGCAGATGACACCACCCTTATGGCAGAAAGTGAAGAGGAACTCAAAAGCCTCTTGATGAAAGTGAAAGAGGAGAGTGAAAAAGTTGGCTTAAAGCTCAACATTCAGAAAACGAAGATCATGGCATCTGGTCCCATCACTTCATGGGAAATAGAAGGGGAAACAGTGTCAGACTTTATTTTTTGGGGCTCCAAAATCAATGCAGATGGTGATTGCAGCCATGAAATTAAAAGGCGCTTACTCCTTGGAAGGAAAGTTATGACCAACCTAGATAGCATATTCAAAAGCAGAGACATTACTTTGCCAACAAAGATCCGTCTAATCAAGGCTATGGTTTTTCCAATAGTCATGTATGGATGTGAGAGTTTGTGAAGAAAGCTGAGCGCCAAAGAATTGATGCTTTTGAACTGTGGTGTTGGAGAAGACTCTGAGAGTCCCTTGGACTGCAAGGAGATTCAAGCAGTCCATTCTGAAGGAGATCAGCCCTGGGATTTCTTTGGAAGGAATGATGCTAAAGCTGAAACTCCAGTCCTTTGGCCACCTCATGCGAAGAGTTGACTCATTGGAAAAGACTCTGATGCTGGGAGGGATTGGGGGCAGGAGGAGAAGGGGACGACAGAGGATGAGATGGCTGGATGGCATCACTGACTCAATGGACATGAGTCTGAGTGAACTCCGGGAGTTGGTGATGGACAGGGAGGCCTGGGGTGCTGCTATTCATGGGGTCACAAAGAGTTGGACATGACTGAGCGGCTGAACTGAGCTGAATAGTAGTTAATTCATAAGATGATCATGAGGATTAAGTGAGATAATTCATGTAAGGCATTTGATCCAGTGCCCGGTGCACTCCTCACATTTCAGCTCTAATGAGTGATCCAGGCGGCCCTCTCAGGTCAGAAGGGACAATGATCACAGGGGAGTTTAAACTGCTGAAACAAGGGGACCCAGCAAGACAGAAGTTTAGGTTCTTATTCATGACCCCAAATCCTTTGCAGGTAAAATATAAAAGACAAACCTCCCAAAGTCAAACAGTTCATAGCATTTAGAAAAGAGAGAAAGAACTGGACAAGGGCCATTTCTTCCCAAGAGCTGCCTCCCAGCGTTGGTTGTCCTCTACACCTACTCCACCCAACAAGCTGTCAGGAACTGGGGACTGGCCAAGTAGCGGGCTCTTTACGTCTCTGATATCCAGAGGGAAGCGTCCTCATAATGGTAGTGCTGTGATCCTATAGACATGGTACCTTTATAATAGAGGGCTGGACACCACAGCTTTCTTTCCGCCATGTGAGGACATAGCAAGAAATCCCTTTAGCAAGCCAGGAGGAGGGCTCTCACCAGAACCTGACCGCTGCTGGGACCAATCTCTGGAACTGTGAGAAAATAAATAGTTGTTGTTTAATCACTCAGGAAAAAAAATAAAAAAGGAAGCTTCAGAATACCAATTCTCCAAATACTGATTCCTAACGAACCATTGTGGTGGGGCACACGTGTTACTAAGGTTCTTGGCCTTCTTAATTGATAGAAATTCAGGCAATGCTTTATTGGGGCCCCTGCTGCAGCAGGAGTGCACAAGAACAAACATGTTCCCTTGCTCACTTGCTGAGTGGGGTGCGCTTGTTGCTTATGGGGTGAGGGTAAGGGCAGGTCTAGGAGTCCCACCAAAGGGGTGGCTTAGGTGGTTGGCCCACCCCTTTGGTGGTGTTGAGTCCAGGGGGCATGTGGAAGTACATTGCTTTTGCTCCCAACATCCTGTTTTTTGCTCCAGGCTCTTCAGAAGTGGCAGTTGGTCTTTTTGTTCTTTTTGTATCTTGTTTTCCATAATTTGCCCCAATTGCCCACGCACATGGTTATTTTTAGTCCCTTATAGTTTATTTGTATTTTGTTGCTGGAGGAGATGTTTGTCCAAGTGCAAACACTGCAGCAAAGAGTCCCAGGTTAGAGGACCCACGCTGGAAGAGGCTCCGTCCCCCAGAGCAGTCCGAATCCTGGCAATGATTCCTTCCCTAGTACAATAATTAGAGTCAAGTCACACAGGACCAATCCAGTGAAGAACACTTGACATTTGTCTGTTTGATAAATCAAAGTACCCTGAAGTAGGTCAAGTTTAGTCCGAAAGAAATGGCTTACTCTCAGATAAAGAGTTGTGGAAGGAAACGGGAAGCTTCTTCCTGATCTCTGTACCTCAAATAAGCAATCTCCTGACTTAAGAGCTTTGATATTGAGTATTGAATTCAAATGGCCTTGGATAAGGAGAATTGGGTCAGATATCCTGCTGGTGAAGCAATTAGACATCCTATGGAGCAAGGTGGAGATCTCACTGCATCCACAGTGAGATACTATTAGGAACCAGAGCAGCAGAAACTTGGATCCTGGTGACCAGGACAAGCCCAGCACCTCCAGTATTAGCACATAAGAACTGGTGCGGCTACTGGGTCTAGGTCTGGGGCTTCCAGGTGATCTTGAAGTGTGTGTGTGTGTGTGTGTGTGTGTGTGTGTGTGTGCACGCAGGCACACGAGCTCAGTTGTGTCCATCTCTTTGCAACCGCATGGACTGTAGCCCTCCAGGCTCCTCTGACCATGGATTTTTCCAGGCTAGAATGCTGGAGTGGGTTGCCATTTCCTTCTCCGGGGGATCTTCCCGACCCAGGCATTGAACCCCCATCTCCTGTGCCTCCTGCGCTAGCGGGCAGGCTCTTTACCACGGCGACACCTTGGGGAGGCTGGTTCTAGTTTTCTCTGATGGTTTTCACCACCCTAATTCCTGGTCACAACTCATATGCTCCCAGACTCTCTTCAGAACAGCAGGGTACATGGTATAAGTAGTTGACTGTTGTATAAAATGGAAGCAACGAAAGAAGAGGCTGGATATAGAGACAGAGCCCATAATGGTGGGTCTCAACTACCATGTTAATGAGCTTGGACTTTATCTAGAGGAAACTGAATAGATGTTGCAAGATTTTATGCAAGAAGAAAATATGATCAGATTTATGTTTTAGAAGGGGAGGACTCAGAGGGACAGCAGCCACAATCAGAACTTTTTATATGGCAAGGAACAGAAACCCTGGTACAACCATCTTAATAAAATGAGTTTATCTATTGGCTAGTATAACTGAGCGATTTATAGACAGGCCCTGCGGTAGGCTTGGTTGGATCCAGAGTTCAAGAGAATCTCTGGCATCCTTCTTTTGGCTCAACTTCCTTTGAGTATCAGTTTCATTCCCAGGCAGGCTCATCTTGTGTTAGCAAGATGCCAGAAGACCTAGCCTCACAGCCTCACTTCACCAAGGCCAGAGGAAGGGAGAGCATATTTTCCAGGATCTTCCACTGAAGCATCTTAGATCCTCGCAGAATCCCTAGCAAACACTTCCCTATGTCTCACTGCCTTTCATTTGGGTCATCTGCTCATCCCTAATCCTATCACTAAGACCAGAGTGACTGGATGTTAGTCTGAGCCAGCAACTATAGCAGAAGACCAAGGATTCATTGGCTTAAATGACAAATATTCATTTCTCACAATTCTGGAAGCTGAAAGTCAAAGAACAGGATATCAGCATGGTCAGATTCTCAATGAGAACTCTCTTCTAGCTGTGTCCTCATAGGGCCTTCCTTGGTGTGAGCACAGAGAAAAAGCGATCCTGTGCCTTCTCTTCTTTTTATAAGGGCGCTAATCCCATCATGTTCCCTTGGTATCTCTAATTTTCTTGAAGAGATCTCTAGTCTTTCCCATTCTGTTGTTTTCCTCTATTTCTTTGCATTGATCGCTGAGGAAGGCTTTCTTATCTCTCCTTGCTATTCTTTAGAGCTCTGCATTCAAATGCTTATATCTTTCCTTGTCTCCTTTGATTTTCGCTTCTCTTCTTTTCACAGCTATTTGCAAGGCCTCCTCATACAGCCATTTTGCTTTTTTTTCATTTCTTTTCCATGGGGATAGTCTTGATTCCTGTCTCCTGTACAATGTCACGAACCTCATTCCATAGTTCATCAGGCACTCTGTCTAGCAGATCTAGTCCCTTAAATCTATTTCTCACTTCCACTGTATAATCATAAGGGATTTGATTTAGGTCATACCTGAATGGTCTAGTGGTTTTCCCCACTTTCTTCAATTTCAGTCTGAATTTGGCAAAAAGGAGTTCATGATCTGAGGCACAGCCAGCTCCCGGTCTTGTTTTTGCTGACTGTATAGAGCTTCTCCATCTTTGGCTGCAAAGAATATAATCAATCTGCTTTCGGTGTTGACCATCTGGTGATGACCATGTGTAGAGTCTTTTCTTGTGTTGTTGGAAGAAGGTGTTTGCTATGACCAGTGCGTTCTCTTGGCAAAACTATATTAACCTTTGCCCTGCTTCATTCCGTACTCCACGGCCAAATTTGCCTGTTACTCCAGGTGTTTCTTGACTTCCTACTTTTGCATTCCAGTCCCCTATAATGAAAAGGACATCTTTTTTGGGTGTTAGTTCTAAAAGGTCTTGTAGGTCTTCATAGAACCGTTCAACTTCAGCCTCTTCAGCGTTACTTATTGGGGCATAAGCTTGGATTACCGTGATATTGAATGGTTTGCCTTGGAAACGAACAGAGATCATTCTGTCGTTTTTGAGATTACATCCAAGTACTGCATTTCAGACTCTTTTATTGACCAGGATGGCTACTCCATTTCTTCTAAGGGATTCTTGCCCACAGTAGTAGATATAATGGTCATCTGAGTTAAATTCACCCTTTCCAGTCCATTTTAGTTCACTGATTCCTAGAATGTCGACGTCCACTCTTGCCATCTCTTGTTTGACCACTTCCAATTTGCCTTGATTCATGGACCTGAAATTCCAGGTTCCTATGCAATATTGCTCTTTACAGCATCAGACCTTGCTTCTATCACCAGTCACATCCACAGCTGGGTACTGTTTTTGCTTTGGCTCCATCCCTTCATTCTTTCTGGAGTTATTTCTCCACTGATCTCCAGTAGCATATTGGGCACCTATCAACCCGGGGAGTTCCCCTTTCAGTATCCTATCATTTTGCCTTTTCATACTGTTCATGGGGTTCTCAAGGAGATCCAACCAGTCCATCCTAAAGGAGATCAGTCCTGGGTGTTCATTGGAGGGACTGATGCTGAAGCTGAAACTCCAATACTTTGGCCACTTCATGCGAAGAGTTGACTCATTGGAAAAGACCCTGATGCTGGGAGGGATTGGGGGCAGGAGGAGAAGGGGACGACAGAGAACGAGATGGCTGGATGGCAGCACCGACTTGATGGACATGAGTCTGAGTGAACTCCGGGAGTTGGTGATGGACAGGGAGGCCTGGTGTGCTGCGATTCATGGGGTCGCAAACAGTTGGACATGACTGAGCGACTGAACTGAATGGAATCCCATCATGAGGGCCCCACTCTCATGACCTAATCTAACACTGATTATCTCTCAAAGTCCTCACCTCCAGATACCATCACATTGGAGGATAGGGTTTCAATATATGAATTTCAGAGGAACACAGACATTCAGTCCATAGCAAAATATGCTGATACAGACCTTCATTAAACAGGACCCACACTACAAATGGGGATCCTCACCAGAAAAGGGGGTGAGGCAACTCCACTCAAACTGTAGCTTAACAGTGGGGGAGAGGTGGTTCCCCAAAGGAAAAGCAAGAGTTCATTTTACCCAACAGAGAGGATAAATGGATGCTGTGGTAGCCAACTCCCGAGATGGCCCCCGGGCCTCACATCTTGATATTCACATACACTCTCCTACATATACCAGGTTTGGTCTATATGACCAGTAGAATATGGCCAAAGTGAAAATGCTTGAAATTCAGTTCTAAAATATTATGGGGGTTTTTCTATTTCTTTAATTTTATACCTCAATGAGATGATGAATATTCACTAAACTATAATAACCGTTTTATGATGTATGTAAGTGAAATTGTTATGCTGCACACCTTAAACTTATTCAGTGCTGTATGTGAATTATACCTCAATAAAACTGGAAGGAAAAAAGCAAAAAATCATTAATGAGAAATAAAAACACAGGCTTCCATGGTAGCTCAGTGGTAAAGAATCCACTTGCCAGTGGAAGAGACACGGGTTTAATCCCTGGTCATGGCAGATCCCACAGGCCACAGAACAACTACACCCATGAGCCATGACTGTTGAGCCTGTGCTCTAGAGCCAGGGAACTACAACTACTGTGTCCACACCCCGCAATTACTGAAGCCCACCCACCCTAGAGCCTGTGCTCCAAAAGGAGAGACACCACCACAGTGAGAAGCCTGAACACCATAACCAGAGAAAGCCCCACAGCAAAGAAGACCCAGCACAGCAAAAAATAGAATAAATTTTAAAAATATTTTTAAAAAAGAAATAAAAGCATAACAAAGATTTACTATGTAACACAGGGAGCAATATTCAATATCGTGTAGTAACCTATACATAATGGAAAATAATCTGAATATATATATATATATATTAAACTGAATCACTTTGCTGTATACCTGAAACTAACATAGTATTGTAAATCAACTGTGTTTCAATTTTAAAAAAGAAACGAACTTAATTTTTAAGATTTTATTTTATATCTACACATTAATATAATAAATATATATTTGGGGGGCTGCAGTGGTCTTGGTTGCTGCACTGAGGCTTTCTCTAATTGTGGTGAGCAGGGTCCACGCTACATTGTGGTGCAGTGGCTTCTCTGGTTTCAGAGCATGGCTCTAGAGTGTAGGCTCAGTAGCTGTGGCTCCACAGCATGTAGGATCTTCCTGGACCAGGGATTGAACCATGCCACCTGCATTGGCAGGTGGATTCTTAACCAATGGACCACCAGTGAAGTCCCTTATTATGTTTTTCTCTAATTATGTTGTTTAAAACATAATTAGCATTCCATCTAGAATGCTCTCTCTCTCACACACACACACACCACTTCCTCTGGGGGAAGGCAGTTGCCAAATTGTGACCCTCAGACAACCTATTGGGAGGGTGACTGAAGCCCCCAACCAACAGCCATAAGGGAAGGGAGGCCTCCCAACAACCACGTGGGTGAGCCTGGAAGCAGCTCCTTCAGCCCTAATCAAGCCTTGAAATGACTACAGCCCTAGCTGACAGCTTGACTGCAGCCTTGGAAATGACCCTCAAAACCACCCAGCCAAGCCTCTCCCAGATTCCTAATCCTCAGAAACTATGGGAGATAATATTTTTTTGTGGTCTCAAACTACTAAGTTTTGGGTAGTTGATCACATAGCAGTAGATAACACGGATGGTGAGGCAAAATCAGCAGTTGTGCATTAAGTCAATTATGGGATTGATGGGGCAATAGTAGAGGAAGGGGACAAATCATAACAACTTGGGGACTGATTTAATGTGGTGGGTAGGGGCGATAAGGATCAAATTTCACTTCCAAGCTGTAGTATGGGCACAGGAGAGGATACAGGATAAAGGGGTAAAGCCTATGTGCTTGCTCAGGTTAGTCGCATTGGAACATCCTGGAAGGAGAGTCCATGAACAGCAGGATCCATAGGTCTGAAGTACAGGAGACAGATACAGGAGAGAGCAGTTTCTGAGATCACGTTAAAAGAAATCCTCGTGTATGTAACCAGGAAAAAAAAAATAGCCACCCAGGTTTTTGATGAGGCAAAGACATGAAGGGAGTATTTTGTGAACAGATTTAAGAATGTGTTCACCTTGGAAGGATCTTTCCGGTGACCAGTGGGGAAAAGGCATCAGCCCAGAAAATCCCAAGCACGAACACCGTGAGGACAAGGGTTAGGGGAGGCTAGCTGACCAGAGGCCGACAATCTGGGCTGGGGCCAAGGGTATAGGAATAGGACTATTGACTAATTGACTGTTCAGTCTCTGAATCGTGTCCAACTCATGGACTTCAGCACTCCAGGCTTCCCTGATCTCCCCAGGTTTGCTCAAATCCATGTGTGCCAGGGTCCAGCCCCAGCAGGATCCAGGGATTCCCTCAGGAGAATGGCGTCGGCGATTAGGGATAGATAAAAAAGAAGAGAAAGAGGCTTTATTTTCCTTGGTTTACACAGAAAGCCAATAAAGCCCCTGTGTTCCAAGGAGTCATCCTGAAAGAAGAACAGAGAGAGAAAAGGAGAGAAAAGGAAAAAAAGAATGACACGGGGAGACCAAGCTCTGATGAAGCCGGGTCTGTAACTTCATTTTCAAAAGGAGCTTTTATACCCTAAGTTACACATTTCCAGAAGTGAAAGATACAGAGTTATACAGAGTCAGCTCAACATTACATCAGTTTCACCTTTATCAAAACCAGGACATTTTCTGCATAGCTTTTCATAAACAAGGGTCTTATGTTGTGCACATCATCTTCTGGCCCTGTGCCCTGCTAACATTTTGTAACTCTTTCTTGATAAAGTTTGGTCACCCAGAAAACCTGCTTTCCCTTTATCTTTCCAGTCTGCAGTCCCCCTCAGGAAACAGAGCTACATTCTTATGGAGCAAACGGCAGTGGGTTACAGCAAAGAAAGAACTTATTAACTCAAGGGTCTTATGTTGCTAATGCCAAGGCTACTGCTTGTTTTTCTTGCATACCAACTATACTTGCTAATGCACTCCCAGGCACACATTGGGTAAAGGACAAGGAAACTCGGTAGCAAACATTGGCTCAACAATGCAGTATTATTCTAATAAAGCTTTTTTATCGCTGGAAGGTTATGCTTGGGGTGTTGTGAACAATCATGTGCGTTAGTTGCAAGTGTGGATAAACCTGCCAAGTAAGCTAAAATAGTAACAGAGGGGTTAAAGTAAAAATGCTCCTTTCAAGCCCAGGAGACTTAGTAACTAGAGCCCTAAGTTGATTTCCTTCAGAGAAAGGAGGTCAGGGATAGCCCCCTGTAAATGTCAGAAGAGTTGGTGAAAAGCATAATATAATAAACAGTACACAGACAGATTTTAGTTTCAGGGTAGATGCTCGAGCAGATCCAGGGAATCCCTCTGAATCTGGTTCTGCCTTTGCCTGTCAGGTCCTCTCCGCATGACCTTTGTCATGGGTGGGATCTCCCGTGGTGGCTCCCAGCACATGTGCATTGAGTTGGTGATGCTTATCTAACCATCTCATGCTCTGCCACCCTCTTCTCCTTTTGCCTTCAACCTTTCCCGGCACCAGGGTCTTTTCCAATGAATCGGCTCTTCACATCGGGTGGCCAAAGTATTGGGATAGTGCTACTTTGCCTTCAAATTCAGGCAGGACCCTGGCCCAGTAGAGTGTGTCTACTTTTCACCTGGTGCATTTGCTTGTGTCACCATGGCTCAGTGAGACACTCTGGATCCATCCATCAAAAATGCATTCTTGTTTAATTGCATTTAACGTATAATTATTTGTAAATATCTGGTCCTTCTGGTTGTTATCATAAGGCATGTTAAGTGTATTTTCAGTGTTTCACTCAATAAATCTTTTGCTCATCTTGACATGGCCTGGAGCCTGGGCTGTAGTCCCCATGGCTCAAAGGCATCGCTCCTGTCTCTAAACTCCTGTGGTGCTTCATCTTTGTAGGTGTCCTCTAGCAGCTGCCACAGGATGCCTTAGAGCATTATTCGTGGGAACTTATAAGCTCTTTGTTTTAATTCCAAAGAAGGGCAATACCAAAGAATGCTCAAACTACTGCACAATTGCACTCATCTCACACGCTAGTAAAGTAATGCTCAAAATTCTCCAAGCCAGGCTTCAGCAATACGTGAACTGTGAACTTCCTGATGTTCAAGCTGGTTTTAGAAAAGGCAGAGGAACCAGAGGTCAAATTACCAACATACGCTGGATCATGGAAAAAGCAAGAGAGTTCCAGAAAAGCATCTATTTCTGCTTTATTGAGTAGGCCAAAGCCTTTGACTGTGTGGATCACAATAAACTGTGGAAAATTCTTCAAGAGATGGGAATACCAGACCACTTGACCTGCCTCTTGGGAAATTTGTATGCAGGTCAGGAAGCAACAGTTAGAACTGGACATGGAACAACTGACTGGTTGCAAGTACGAAAAGGAGCACATCAAGGCTGTATATTGTCACCCTGCTTATTTAACTTATATGCAGAGTACACCAGAGAAACGCTGGACTGGAAGAAACACAAGCTGGAATCAAGATTGCCAGGAGAAATATCAATCGCCTCAGATATGCAGATGATACCACCCTTCTGGCAGAAAGTGAAGAGGAACTCAAAAGCCTCTTGATGAAAGTGAAAGAGGAGAGTGAAAAAGTTGGCTTAAAGCTCAACATTCAGAAAACGAAGATCATGGCATGCGGTCCCATCACTTCATGGGAAATAGATGGGGAAACAGTGGAAACAGTGTCAGACTTTATTTTTCGGGGCTCCAAAATCACTGCAGATGGTGACTGCAGCCATGAAATTAAAAGACGCTTACTCCTTGGAAGGAAAGTTATGACCAGCCTAGATAGCATATTCAAAAGCAGAGACATTACTTTGCCAACAAAGGTCTGTCTAGTCAAGGCTATGGTTTTTCCAGTGGTCATGTATGGATGTGAGAGTTGGACTGTGAAGAAAGCTGAGCGCCGAAGAATTGATACTTTTGAACTGTGGTGTTGGAGAAGACTCTGAGAGTCCCTTGGACTGCAAGGAGATCCAAGCAGTCCATTCTGAAGGAGATCAGCCCTGGGATTTCTTTGGAAGGAATGATGCTAAAGCTGAAACTCCAGTACTTTGGCCACCTCATGCAAAGAGTTGACTCATTGGAAAAGACCCTGATGCTGGGAGGGATTGGGGGCAGGAGGAGAAGGGGACGGCAGAGGATGAGATGGCTGGATGGCATCACCGACTGGATGGACGTGAGTCTGGGGGAACTCCGGGAGTTGGTGATGGACAGGGAGGCCTGGCGTGCTGCGATTCATTGGGTCGCAAAGAGTCAGACACGACTAAGCGACTGAACTGAACTGAACTGATAAGCTCTTTGATATTACAGACCCTGTTCTATAAACCTTTGCAGCCCACTCGGTGAGATGCACAATTCCCCGTGTGCAGTCAATTGTAAGAACCAGCTTGCATAAGACGTCACTTGCACTGGCTGACCAGTGCCCACTCCTTGTTCTTGGGGAGCAGCACATCCTGACCTCACAGTACATTCTCTCAGCAACTGTACTGCTCAGCCTGGAGCTCCCCACGGGTATCACTAATGTACCCATCACCCATCAATGGGGTTCTCTCCACCACAGGAATTTAGAGTTTTGAGCTGAAATACCCCACGCTGAGGCATCTTCACGGCAGCCTGTCAGAAAGAGGTTGGTTTCCCAGTCTGTGGCTGACGTACCCAGAGCTGCCCTGATGCCAGCACCTCCTGAAACTGATTTGAACCTCCTGAATTTCAGGAGATACCCCAACACCTTCCAGAAAGTTCCTCTTTGTATTTCAGCTAGCTCAAGTTGGCTTCTGTAACTTGAGCACAAAGTAGCTTAACAAGCAACATTATCAAGTGCAAGCCCCAAATACAGGCTCATCCCTACAGATTCAGCAGTGTCTCATGAAATCCCAGGAGGAGAATGTGCCCATGTAAGAGGAGTCTGGAAACAGGAAGTGGGAACTGTCAAGAACTCAGAAAGTCTCCCTTTCCCCTATCTGTTTTTTGTTTTTGTTTCGTTTCTTCCCCTCTGGCAGCCTGGCTTTCCCTACCTCTTGATTCACACAGCAGAAGAAGGCCCCACCCACCATGTCACCCAGTTTTGTATCTCCTCCACCCACAAGCAGAACCCAGCATGAAGGTGAAATCTCTTCATCCCAATTCCAAGTTTCCTGGAGAGGAAAATCTGATTAGCCCATTTTGGATGAGGTGTCTGTCCTGATCCCCTCAGAGAAGATGAGGTCACATGGCACAAGCACGGCCATCAGAGAGCCCACCTCATAAAAAGAGTCTGTAAGCTAGGATGACACCCCAAATGTTGAACTAGCAAGCAGTTCAACTTCAAAATGGCCCAGTGTGCCCTGGATTTAACTCACAACCACCCACCACTCTTCTACCGGAGCTGGCCAAACCAGCTTATCTATCTTCCTACACTAGGCTCTGTTTGGGCAAGGGTGTGTGAAACCATCCCATCCGCCTGAGTCATGCCTGTTTTCCTCGCTATGTCTAACTAGAAAGATAACCTAATAATTACCTATACTGGGTAGCATTCAGAAATAACTGGGGGCCTGCTATGTGCCAAGTGTTGTACCAGGGGTTTCATGGACTTATCTCCTTTGACCTTCACCTTAACCCTAAGATACATATTGCTGGACCTATTGTGTAGGAGAAGAGCTATGTCCCAAGAGGTCTATTTCCCAAGTTTGACAACTTGGGAATCACAGTGCAGGATTCAAACCCCTAGTTGGTCTAACCTCTTTTCACGGCCAAGGTCACCTTCAGTATGGATCAGAGCGGTAGGTAGAGTGCACTCAGGTGCCTCAGCAAGCAGAAGTTGAGGGTGAAATTGAGTTCAGACGGAAGGGCTCAGGCACTGGGAGACTTGCTTCCTTTCTGAGTCGGACACTGACTCCCCCAAGCCCTAACTCAGCACACTGCCCCTCTGACCCCACCTTCCCCAGGAAAACGGAGCCAGTAAGGAGCAGAGTTAACATGATGGAACAACAGGGTCGAAGACCTGTACGGTGATCTCTCTTTACGAGCATTGCCTGTCCCAGGAAGACTTGAAAGGCCAAATGTAGGGCAACGGTCAATCATAATACATTTATGATTGTATTACAGCTCACATCTATGGCGTGCTCACTGCTCCTGACACTGTGCTCAGAACATCCTGTGCATTCAGTCACTGAAACTTTGTAACAAAACAAGTTTCTGTAAGAGAAGACCAAGGCTTAGAGAAAGCAACCTCCAAAGGTCGCACAACAAGTAAATATTTGAACTCAAGTTGTTTATCTCAGAGAGCTCAAACGTTTACTACCATGACCAAGCAATAAATACTGGATATGTGCTGAAGAAAAATTTAAGGACATACCCAGAGAAGTTAAAGCAAAGAATTTGCCACATAAAGGGGGAGGATGAGGCCGAGGAGCCATTTTCCCATGGAGGGGAAACCAGCTGAACTGAGAGGCAGCTCCGGGTGCGAGGGGCTCCAGAACACTCCTGGGAGCAACTTCCACCTTCTCACCAGTGGGTCGAGTTATCTTTACATCATTCTCATCTGCAGCAGCTACTGCATCTGGCTTGTATGTGAATGCCTGGGGCAGGTGAAACCCTGGGGGACACACCCAGACTTCCCAAGGGATATCTGGGCACTAAATTCCACTTTAAGAGATCCATCTGCCATTCGGCATCCTTGTCTTGGTCAATGTGGGCTGCTCTAACAGAATACCACAGACTGAGTGGCTTTTAAATAAATATTTATTTCTCACTGTTCTGGAGGCTGGGAAGTCCAAGATCAAGATGCCAAAAGATTGGGTGTCTGCTGAGGGCCCACTTCCTGGTTCATGGACGGTCATCTTTCCATCATGTCCTCACAATGGTGAATGGGCGAGGAAGCCCAATGGGGTCTCTTTTATGAGGGCGCTGATCCCATTACCTAATTATCTCTCCAAAACCCCAGCTCCAAATACCATCTGTATGGGGGCTAGGATCTTGACATATGACTAATGGGGGGGGGGGGGGGACACAAACGTTAGCCTGTGACAATCCTCTGCTGTGATGTGAACGCTTTCCCAAGTAGATCTGATTGTGAACTCTATTGTTGGTCCAAGCATCCCTTTCCAAAGTCCCCTTGCCCCCTAGACAAATCTTCAGGATGAGTGAGAGGGTATCTTTTGTTCAGTGGGAGAGGAGTGCCTCCAAGGCACCAAACTATTAGTCACTCAGTCGTGTTTACTCTTTGCCACCCCATGGACTGTAGCCTGCCAGGCTCCTCTGTCCATGGAATTCTCCACGCAAGAATACTGGCATGAGTAGCCATTCCTTTCTCCAGGAGATCTTCCCAACCCAGGGATGGAACCCAGGTCTCCTGCATCACAGGCAGATTTTTTACTGTCTGAGCCACCAGGCATCAAACAAAGAGATCACTAGAAACACTGTTGGTTAGGTATGGAAAACTCAGCAGTAGTCACAGGACTGGAGAAGATCAGTTTTCATTCCAATTCCAAAGACAGGCAGCACCAAAAAATGTTCAAACTACCGCACAATTGTACTCATTTCACATGCTAGCAAAGTAATGCCCAAAATTCTCCAAGCTAGGTCTCAACAGTACATGAATCAAAAACTTTCAGATGTTCAAGCTGGATTTATGAAAGGCAGAGGAACCAGAAATCAAATTGCCAACATTCATTGAATCATCAAAAAAGCAAGAGAATTTCAGAAAAACATCTGCTGCTGCTGCTAAGTCACTTCAGTCGTGTCTGACTCTGTGCGACCCCACAGATGGCAGACCACCGGGCTCCACCGTCCCCGGGATTCTCCAGGCAAAAACACTGGAGTGGGTTGCTATTTCCTTCTCCAATGCATGAAAGTTAAAAGTGAAAGTGAAGTCGCTCAGTCCAGTCCGACTCTGAGCGACCCCATGGACTGTAGCCTACCAGGCTCCTCCGTCCATGGGAGTTTCCAGGCAGAAGTACTGGAGTGGGGTGCCATTGCCTTCTCCAGAAAAACATCTACTTCTGCTTTATTTATTGACTACACCAAAGCCTTTGACTGTGTGGACCACAACAAACTGTGGGAAATTCTGAAAGAGATGGGAATACCAGACCACTTTACTTCTGAGAAATTTGTATTCAGGTCAAGAAGCAACAGTTAACTGGACATGGAACAATGGACTGGTTCCAAATTGGGAAAGGAGTATGTCAAGGCTGTATATTGTCACCCTGTTTATTTAACTTATATGCAGTGTACATCATGAGAAAGGTTGGGCTGGAAGAATAACAAACAAGAATCAAGATTGCTTGGAGAAGTATCAATAACCTCAGATATGCAGATGACACCACCCTTATGGCAGAAAGTGTAGATGAACTGAAGAGCCTCTTGACAAAAGTGAAAGAGGAGAGTGAGAAAGCTAGCTTAAAACTCAACATTCAGAAAACGAAGATCATGGCATCTGGTCCCATTATCTCATGGCAAATAGATGGGGAAACAGTGGAAACAGTAAGAGACTTTATTTTTGGGGGCTCCAAAATCACTGCAGATGATGACTGCAGCCATGAAATTAAAAGATGCTTGCTCCTTGGAAGAAAAGTTATGCCCAACCTAGACAGCACATTGAAAAGCAGAGGCGTTACTTTGCCGACAAAGGTCCATCTAGTCAGAGCTATGGTTTTATGGTTTTTCCAGTGGTCATGTATGGATGTGAGAGTTGGACTATAAAGAAAGCTGAGCACTAAAGAATTGATGCTTTTGAACTATGGTGTTGGAGAAGACTCTTGAGAGTCCCTTGGACTGCAAAGAGAGCAAACCAGTCAATCCTAAAGGAAATCAGTCCTGAATATTCGTTGGAAGGACTGATGCTGAAGCTGCAATACTTTGGCCACCTAATGCAAAGAACTGACTCATTGGAAAAGACCATGATGCTGGGAAAGATTGAAGGCAGGAGGAGAAGGGGACAACAGAGGATGAGATGGTTGGATGCCATCACCAACTCGATGGACATGAGTTTGAGCAAGCTCTGGGAGCTGGATGGACATGGAGGCCTGGTCTAGAAGTTTTCCCTACTTTCTTCAATTTAAGTCTGAATTTAGCAATAAGGAATTCATGATCTGAGCCACAGTCAGCTCCTGGTCTTGTTTTTGCTGACTGTATAGAGCTCCTCCATCTTTGGCTGCAAAGAATATAATCAATCTGATTTTGGTGTTGACCATCTGGTGATGACCATGTGTAGAGTCTTTTCTTGTGTTGTTGGAAGAAGGTGTTTGCTATGACCAGTGCGTTCTCTTGGCAAAACTTCTGTTAGCCTTTGATTTGCTTCATTCTATACTCCAAGGTCAAATTTGCCTGTTATTTGGGGTATCTCTTGACTTCCTACTTTTGCATTCCAGTGCCCTATAATGAAAAGGACATCTTTTTAGGGTGTTAGTTCTAGAAGGTCTTGTAAGTCTTCATAGAACCATTCAACTTCAGCTTCTTCAGCATTACTGGTTGGAGCATAGACTTGGATTACTGTGATACTGAATGGTTTGCCTTGGAAATGAACAGAGGTCATTCTGTCGTTTTTGAGATTGCATCCAAGTACTGTGTTTCGGGTTCTTTTGTTGACTACGATGGCTACTCCATTTCTTCTAAGGGATTCTTGCCCACAGTAGTAGATATAATGGTCATCTGAGTTAAATTCACCCATTCCAGTCCATTTTAGTTCACTGATTCCTAAAATGTTGATGTTCACTCTTGCCATCTCCTGTTTGACCACTTCTAATTTGCCTTGATTCATGGACCTAACATTCCAGGTTCCTATGCAATATTGCTCTTTAAAACATCAGGGTTTACTTCCATCACCAGTCACATGCACGACTGGGTATTGTTTTTGCTTTGGCTCTGTCTCTTCGTTCTTTCTGCAGTTATTTCTCCACTCTTCTCTAGTAGCACACTGGGCACATACCAACCTGGGGAGTTCTACTTTCAGTGTCCTATCTTTTTGCCTTTCCATACTGTTCGTGGGTTTCTCAAGGCAAAAATACTGAAGTGATTTGCCATTGCCTTCTCCAGTGGACCATGTTTTGTCCACCATGACCCATCCATCTTGGGTGGCCCTACATGGCATGGCTCATAGCTTCATTGAGTTAGACAAGGCTGTGGTCCATGTGATCAGTTTGATTAGTTTTCTGTGATTGTGATTTTCATTCTATCTGCCCTCTAATGGAGAAGGATAAAAGGCTTATGGAAGCTTCCTGATGGGAGAGACTGACTGAAAGGGAAACTGGGTCTTGCTCTGATGGGCAGGACCATGCTCAGTAAATTTTTAATACAATTTTCTGTTGATGGGCGGGGCTGTGTCCCCTCCCTGTTGTTTGACCTGAGGCCAGACTATGGTGGAGGTAATGAAGATGATGGATGGTGACCTCCTTTAAAAGGTCCCATGCACGCACTGCTGCACTCTGCTCCGCACCCTGCAGCAGGCCACTGCCGACCCACGCCGCTGCCAGAGACCCCTGGACACTCTCAGGCAAGTCTGGGTCAGTCTCTTGTGGGGTCACTGCTCCTTTCTCCTGGGTCCTAGTGCACACAAGGTTTTGTTTGTGCCCTCCAAGAGTAGTTTCCCCAGTCCTGTGTAAGTTCTGGTGGCTCTGTGGTGGGGTTAATGGCAACCTCCTCTGAAAGGGCTTATGCCACACCCAGGTCTGCTGCACCCAGAACCCCTGTCCCTGTGGCAGGCCACTGCTGACCTGTACCTCCGCAGAAGACACTCAAACACAGTTCTGGCTCAGTCTCTTTGGGGTCTCTAGGTCCTGGCACACACAAAGTTTGTTTGAGCCCTCCAAATGTCTCTGGCGGGTATAGGGTCTGAGTCAAAATGCGATTTCACCCCTCCTACCATCTTGCTGGGGCCTCTCCTTGGATCCAACATTCTCCTGTCGATGGTTGTTCAGCAAAGAGTTGTAATTTTGGAGTTTCCACAGGAGAAGATAAGTGCACGTCCTTCTACTCTGCCATTTGTGAATCCATGACAAGTAGACTCAAGGGGTTAGATCTGATAGATGGAGTGTCTGAAGAACTATGGACGGAGGTTCCTGACCTTATACAGGAGGCAGAGAACATCCCCAAGAAAAAGAAAGGAAAAAGGCAAAATGGTTATCTGAGGAGGCCTTGCCAATAGCTGAGAAAAGAAGGGACACTAAAGACAAAGGAGAAAAGGAAAGATACCCATTTGAATGCAGAGTTCTAAAGAATAGCAAGGAAGATAAGAAAGCCTTCCTCAGTAATCAGTGCAAAGAAATAGAGGAAAACAAAGAATGCGAAAGACTAGAGATCTCTTCAAGAAAATTAGAGATACCAAGGGAACATTACATGCAAAGATGGGCACAATAAAGGACAGAAATGGTATGGACCTAACAGAAGAAAAAGATACTGAGAAGAAGTGCCAGGGATACACAGAAGAACTGTACAAAAAAGATCTTTGTGACCCAGATAACCAGGATGGAGTGATCATTCACCTAGAGCCAGACATCCTGGAATGGGAAGTCAAGTGGGCCTTAGGAAGCATCACTATGAACAAAACTAGTGGAGGTGATGGAATTCCAGCTGAGCTTTTTCATATCTTAAAAGATGATGCTGTGAAAGTGCTGTACTCAATATGCCAGCAAATTTGGAAAACTCAGCAGTGGCCACAGGACTGGAAAATATTAGTTTTCATTCCAATCCCAAAGAAGGGCAATGCCAAAGAATGTTTAAGCTACTACACAATTGCACTCATCTAACATGCTAGCAAAGTAATGCTCAAAATTCTCCAAGCTAGGCTTCAACAGTACGTGAATCGTGAACTTCCAGATGTTCAAGCTGGATTTAGAAAAGGCAGAGGATCAGATAAGATCAGATCAGATCAGTCACTCAGTCGTGTCCGACTCTTTGTGACCCCATGAATCGCAGCACGCCAGGCCTCCCTGTCCATCACCAACTCCCGGAGTTCACCCAGACTCACGTCCATCGAGTCAGTGATGCCATCCAGCCATCTCATCCTCTGTCGTCCCCTTCTCCTCCTGCCCCCAATCCCTCCCAGCATCAGAGTCTTTTCCAATGAGTCAACTCTTCGCATGAGGTGGCCAAAGTACTGGAGTTTCAGCTTTAGCATCATTCCTTCCAAGAAATCCCAGGGCTGATCTCCTTCAGAATGGACTACTTGGATCTCCTTGCAGTCCAAGGGACTCTCAAGAGTCTTCTCAAACACCACAGTTCAAAAGCATCAATTCTTCAGCACTCAGCTTGCTTCACAGTCCAACTCTCACATCCATACATGATCACTGGAAAAACCATAGCCTTGACTAGACGGATCTTTGTTGGCAAAGTATTGTCTCTGCTTTTGAATATGCTATCTAGGTTGGTCATAACTTTCCTTCCAAGGAGTAAGCGCCTTTTAATTTCATGGCTGCAGTCACCATCTGTAGTGATTTTGGAGCCCAGAAAGATACAGTCTGACACTATTTCCACTGTTTCCCCATCTATTTCCCATGAAGTGATGGGACCGGATGCCATGATCTTTGTTTCTGAATGTTGAGCTTTAAGCCAACTTTTTCACTCTCCTCTTTCACTTTCATCAAGAGGCTTTTGAGTTCCTCTTCACTTTCTGCCATAAGGGTGGTGTCATCTGCATATCTGAGGTGATTGATATTTCTCCTGGCAATCTTAATTCCAGCTTGTGTTTCTTCCAGTCCAGTGTTTCTCATGATGTACTCTGCATATAAGTTAATAAGCAGGGTGACAATATACAGCCTTGATGTACTCCTTTTCGTACTTGCAACCAGTCTGTTGTTCCATGCCCAATTCTAACTGTTGCTTCCTGACCTGCATACAAATTTCTCAAGAGGCAGGTCAGGTGGTCTGGTATTCCCATCTCTTGAAGAATTTCCCACAGTTTATTGTGATCCACACAGTCAAAGGCTTTGGCATAGTCAATAAAGCAGAAATAGATGCTTTTCTGGAACTCTCTTGCTTTTTCCATGATCCAGTGGATGTTGGCAATTTGATCTCTGGTTCCTCTGCCTTTTCTAAAACCAGCTTGAACATCAGGAAGTTCACGGTTCACGTATTGCTGAAGCCTGGGTTGGAGAATTTTGAGCATTACTTTACTAGCGTGTGAGATGAGTGCAATTGTGTGGTAGTTTGAGCATTCTTTGGCATTGCCTTTCTTTGGGATTGGAATGAAAACTGACCTTTTCCAGTCCTGTGGCCACTGCTGAGTTTTCCCAATTTGCTGGCATATTGAGTGCAGCACTTTCACAGCATCATCTTTCAGGCAACCCAAGATGGGTGGGTCATGGTGGAGAGATCTGACAGAATGTGGTCCACTGGAGAAGGGAATGGCAAACCACTTCAGGATTCTTGCCTTGAGAACCCCATGAACAGTATGAAAAGGCAAAATGATAGGATACTGAAAGAGGAACTCCCCAGGTCAGTAGGTGCCCAATATGCTACTGGAGATCAGTGGAGAAATAACTCCAGAAAGATTGAAGGGATGGAGCCAAAGCAAAAACAATACCCAGCTGTGGATGTGACTGGTGATAGAAGCAAGGTCCAATGCTGTAAAGAGCAATATTGCATAGAACCTGGAATGTCAGGTCCATGAATCAAGGCAAACTGGAAGTGGTCAAACAAGAGATGGCAAGAGTGAATGTCGACCTTCTACAAATCAGCGAACTGAAATGGTCTGGAATGGGTGAATTTAACTCAGATGACCATTATATCTACTACTGCGGGCAGGAATCCCTCAGAAGAAATGGAGTAGCCATCATGGTCAACAAAAGAGTCCGAAATGCAGTACTTGGATGCAATCTCAGGAACGACAGAATGATCTCTGTTCGTTTCCAAGGCAAACCATTCAATATCACGGTAATCCAAGTCTATGCCCCAACCAGTAACACTGAAGAAGCTGAAGTTGAACGGTTCTATGAAGACCTACAAGACCTTTTAGAACTAACACCCAAAAAAGATGTCCTTTTTATTATAGGGGACTGGAATGCAAAAGTAGGAAGTCAAGAAACACCTGGAGTAACAGGCAAATTTAGCCTTGGAATACAGAATGAAGCAGGGCAAAGACTAATACAGTTTTGCCAAGAAAATGCACTGGTCATAACAAACACCCTCTTCCAACAACACAAGAGAAGACTCTATATATACATGGATATCACCAGATGGTCAACACCGAAATCAGATTGATTATATTCTTTGCAGCCAAAGATGGAAAAGCTCTATACAGTCAGCAAAAACAAGACCAGGAGCTGACTGTGGCTCAGACCATGAACTCCTTATTGCCAAATTCAGACTTAAATTGAAGAAAGTAGGGAAAACCACTAGACCATTCAGGTATGACCTAAATCAAATCCCTTATGATTATACAGTGGAAGTGAGAAATAGATTTAAGGGACTAGATCTGATAGATAGAGTGCCTGATGAACTATGGAATGAGGTTCGTGACATGGTGCAGGAGACAGGGATCAAGACCATCCCCATGGAAAAGAAACGCCAAAAAGCAAAATGGCTGTCTGGGAAGGCCTTACCAATAGCTGTGAAAAGAAGAGAAGCGAAAAGCAAAGGAGAAAAGGAAAGATATAACATCTGAATGCAGAGTTCCAAAGAATAGCAAAAAGAGATAAGAAAGCCTTCCTCAGTGATCAATGCAAAGAAATAGAGGAAAACAACAGAATGGGAAAGACTAGGGATCTCTTCAAAAAAAATCAGAGATACCAAAGGAACATTTCATGTAAAGATGGGCTCGATAAAGGACAGAAATGGTATGGACCTAACAGAAGCAGAAGATATTAAGAAGAGATGGCAAGAATACACAGAAGAACTGTACAAAAAAGATCTTCATGACCCAGATAATCACGATGGTGTGATCACTGACCTAGAGCCAGACATCCTGGAATGTGAAGTCATGGCCTTAGGAAGCATCACTATGAACAAAGCTGGTGGAGGTGATGGAATTCCAGTTGAGCTATGCCAAATCCTGAAAGGCAGAGGAACCAGAGATCAATTTGCCAACATCCATTGGATCATAAGAAAGGCAAGAGAGTTCCAGAAAAACATCTACTTCTCCTTTACTGACTACGCCAAAGCCTTTGACTGTGTGGACCACAACAAACTGGAAAATTCTGAAAGAGATGGGAATACCAGACCACCTGACCTGCCTGCCTCCTGAGAAATATGTATGCAGGTCAAGAAGCAACAGTTAGAACTGGACATGGAACAACAGACTGATTCCAAATCGGGAAAGGAGTATGTCAAGGCTGTATGTTGTCACCCTGTTTATTTAACTCACATGCAAAGTACATCATGCAAAATACTGGGCTGGATAAAGCACAAGGTGGAATCAAGATTGCCAGGAGAAATATCAATAACCTCATATATATAGATGCTGCTGCTGCTGCTAAGTTGCTTCAGTCGTGTCCAACTCTGTGCGACCCCATAGACGGCAGCCCACCAGGCTCCCCCATCCCTGGGATTCTCCAGGCAAGAACACTGGAGTGGGTTGCCATTTCCTTCTCCAATGCATGAAAGTGAAAAGTGAAAGTGAAGTTGCTCAGTCGTGTCCGACTCCCAGAGACCCCGTGGACTGTAGCCTACCAGGCTCCTCTGTCCGTGGGATTTTCCAGGCAAGAGTACTGGAGTGGGGTGCCATTGCCTTCTCCAATATATAGATGACACCACCCTTATGGCTGAAAGTGCAGACGAACTGAAGAGCCTCTTGATGAAAGTGAAAGAGGAGAGTTGAAAAAGGTGGCTTAAAACTCAACATTCAAAAAACTAAGATCATGGCATCTGGTCCCATCACTTCATGGCAAATAGAAGGGGAAACAATGGAAACAATGGAAACAATGACAGACTTTATTTTCTTGGGCTCCAAAATCACTGCAGATGGTGACTGCAGCCATGAAATTAAAAGACACTTGCTTCTTGGAAGAAAACCTATGACAAACCTAGATGGCATATTAAAAAGTGGAGACATTGTTTTGCCAATAAAGGTCCGTCTAGTCAAAGCTGTGGTTTTTCCAGTAGTCATGTATGGATGTGAGAGTTGGACTATAAAGAAAGCTGAGCACCAAAGAATTGATGCTTTTGAACTATAGTGTTGGAGAAGATTCTTGAGAGTCCCTTGGACTGCAAGGAGATCCAACCAGTCAATCCTAAAGGAAATCAGTCCTGAATATTCATTGGAAGGACTGATGCTGAAGCTGAAACTCCAATAGTTTGGCCTCCTAATGCAAAGAACTGACTCATTGGAAAAGACCCTGATGCTTGGAAAGATTGAAGGCAGGAGAAGAAGGGGCTGACAGAGGATGAGATGGTTGGATGGCATCACCGACTAGATGGACATGAGTTTGAGTAAGTTCCAGGAGTTGGTGATGGACAGGGAGGCCTGGGGTGCTGCTGTCTATGGGATCGCAAAGAGTTGGGACACGACTGAGTGACTGAACTGTACTGAGGACTGCAGCCCAGAAAGCAGCATCTCAGATAGCTCTGAGAGACTGCTCCAAAGTAGCAGAGGGGAAGGTAAATTTATAAGATTTTGGTGAAGGGGGAGCTCAATACCATTAAGCATTCATTTTACAAAAGGTTTTTTGTTAGTTATGAGGATCTGATGTCACCAGAAGGGATTTAGTACTTCCCTAGATATGAGGAGATGCAAGGATTGAGATCATAAAACCTGTTTCTAAAAACATCCAACTATACCTGTCCCAGCAGATTCCCTGGAGCACAGAGTGCCTCACTCCACCCTGAATTCCCTCAGGGGTTATTGAAGGTCAACAGCTATTGCAGCATAGGGTTCAATCTCCGTAGAGGCAGATGGCTGATGCCTTTCTGGCCATGCTCTTGGTAAGGGCCAATTTATAGTTGACACTATACTACCATCTTCTAAGTCAACAACTCTCAAACTCACGTAACCACAGAATCAGCCATAGGAGAGTTGGCAAAACCACGGGATTTCAGGGCCCTCCTCAACCCATGGAATCATATTCTCTGGAGGTTGAGAAAGAACCTGTCCCAAATTCAGGTGGGAATGGAACTCTGTCGTCTGGTATAGCTGTTCCTTCCTAGAACTCTGCATCTTGAAAAACACTTAAGCAATTTTCTGGTATACATTAACAGGTTTAAGTACCTTTTCTGGAATCTCACTACCCTTCCACGATCTTGGGAGGATTCTACAGATCTTTAACCAGTCCTGAGAGGTTTCTGACAATCTTTAACCAGACATCTTTCTCCCCACCCTCTCCTTCTCCCTTTCTTTCTTACTCTCCCTCTCCCACCCCCGTCCTCTTCCATTTCCCCTTCTCCAATCTCTTTTTTCTCTTCGTTTGCCACCGGTATGACAATGATGCTGATGCTGGGAAAGATTGAGGGCAGAAGGAGAAGAGGGAGTCAGAGAATGAGATGGCTGGACGGCATCACCAACGCAATGAACATGAACTTGGGCAAACTCCGAGAGAAGGTGAGGGACAGGTAGGCCTGCATGCTGCAGTCCCTGAGGTCGCAAAGAGTCCTACACGACTGGGCGACTGAACAACAGCAACCAGCGACGATGACTGGGCTTCCGAAGTGGCTCAGGGGTAAAGAATCCACCTGCCAAACAGGAGACAAGGGTTCAATCCCTGGATCAGAAAGATCCTCTGGAGAGGAAAATAACAACCCACTTCATTATTCTTGCCTGGAAAATCCCATGGACAGAGGAGCCTGGCAGCTACAGTTCATGAGGTTACAAAAGAGTCAAGCATATCTTAGCGACTAAACAACAAAACAAAAACCATGATTATCTGAACCAGCACTCCTCAAGAGAAATATAAGCCACAAATGCAAGCCACACACACAATTTAATAATTTCTAGTGGCCATATTTTTTAAATGGTAAATGCAACAGGTGAAATTAATTTCAATTATATATTTCATTTAACTCAATATATTCAAAATATTATTGTTGCAGTACACAGTTAATATAAAAATTATTAATGTGATATTTTACCTTTTTTCTATCTAAAGTCTTGTCAATGCTGTGTTGATTTACTCCTGGGCACATCTCTATTCAGTCTTGCCATGTTCAACAGCCATGTGAGGCTTGAGTACTGTGTTAGACAGCAGAGATTTAAACACTTTTAGTATTTCCTTTTAAAATGTCTCTGTCAAGAAAGAAGTCTTTGAATTAGGTCCTTTTTTTTTTTTTTTTTTTTTTTTTTTAGAAAATTTCCTTCAGTGGAGAAATTAAGGTGTCATAAGTAAGAAAGTAATAATGATTCAGAAATAGTGGGATTGTGTGACCTTGGCCAGGGGCCCTTAGCAACATTGTTTCTTCTTTTAAAGATTTTTTGATGTGGGCTATTTCTAAAGTCCTTATTTAATTTGTTACAATTCCATTTCTTTTTTTTGTCTTGGTTTTTTGGCCAGGAGGAATGAGAGATCTTAGCTCCCCAACGAGGGATCAAACCCATACCGGCTGCAGTGGAGGGTGAGGTCTTACCCACTGGACCACCAGAGAAATCCTCAGCAACATTGTTTTAGGTGTTGGTAGAAACTTTATCTGACTACCACCAGGGCCAGGAAGTGAACTCAGGATGTGGTTTCCATTCCACAAAATGAAGCCACACGTGGAATGTGGCTTTAAGCCAAGCTCTGCACCTAGGATGGAAATCACAGTCTCTGTGTGTTACAGTGACCTGCATGGCTCAGAACCCTGGAATGTTCTATTGTTATAGAAAAGAGTTAAGTAGTAAAGCTTCTCATGGTCCATGGACTTCAGAGAACAGAGTTCTCGGCCCTATGTCATTAGTACCAAATCACACAATTTTATTGTTCATAGTGGTAACAAGAGTTAGATGAGATAATATATGCAAAGTACATAATAAGCGCTCAACAAATAAATGGCAGATGCTCTTCCTAGTGGTAGGAACATTGTTAGCATCAGTGTTTTTAACCTAGGTTTCCTGTAAAGTCATTCTTTCCTTCTGCTGCATGGGCTGCATCCAGTTAAAAGTTGGACACTTTTCTTTAAATTTCAGACCACACGGGATTCCTCCCCATAGAAGCACCACAGAGGTTCCGAGTCTGGGAGGGTCTAACTCTGCCCAGAGTCACGGGTTCTTTTTTTTTTCCGCCAGTTATAGGCGAGCACTGCTTGCTTACCTAAGACTTCTGCTATCTTTCCTCTGTCAGAGCTTTACTTCTGGACTTTGTTGCATTTCTTATGCACAAATCACATAAAGGCTCTTTGAAGAGAAACTTATGTTCTCAGGAGCCAAGGCTTCTTTCAACCTTCCTGCGCCAGGTCAGGGCTACTTGTCCAAAGTGCCCCCAACCCACACACACACCATGTCCAATGTCTCCCCAGGTTCTGTGGGGTGTTTTGTTTTTTATACAATGCCCCACCTCTACGCTCGTTCACACATGATGAAACAAGGTAGCTTTCAGACTGGTTCTCCCAGTTCTTGACCTCCTTTCTCTGAATGTAGAGCCCCTTGGCCAGTTGGTGGTACTTTTTTTTTTGGCCACATCACACAGCATGCAGGGTCTTAGTTCCCTGATCAGGAATCGAACCTGTGCCGCCTGCAGTGCGAGTGAGGAGTCTTAACCACTGGACTGCAGGGAAGTCCTTTCTTTATTTTTTTTGGTCCTACTTCTTGCTTTCAAATACAATGGTACTGGAATTAGTAAGATAAAAATGTACTTATTCTGATGTAACAGTGGTTCCCATCACCGATTAATTCCCAGTTAGGGCAGGCTACAGTTCATAGCTCATCTCCCTGGTGGCTCAGGCAATAAAGAGTCTGCCTGCAATGCGGGAGACCTAGATTCAATCCCTGGGTTGGAAGACCCCCTGGAGAAGGGAATGGCAACCCACTCCAGTATTCTTGCCTGGAGAATTCCATGGAAAGAGGAGCCTGGTGGGCTACAGTCCATGGGGTTGCAGAGTCGGACATGACTGAGCATCTGAGAGCACTGGGGACAGAGATGACCCAACCAGTCTCCCTCCTTAGGGAGCTCCCAATCTAGCCACTGATCACAATGAATCTTCCCTCTTCAGATCAAGACTCCAGCTCCTCATGATCCAGCGAGGCCTGTACGATTTGTGTTATCCTCAGAACAAGATGGTATTTGCACCAAGGAAAGTAGCCTCTTGGCTGGTTGAGGGAATTCCCCTATCCTGAAGATGTTAAAGCCCCCACCTCAGTTTCCTTATCTGTAAAATGGGCTTTCTCCATCCTCAGGGTGGGGAGGGCACAGTGCAAATATTTGAGCTGAGTGCACAGGCCTGGAGAGCGATCCAAGAAGGTGAGACTGGCAGGCAGAGAAGTCCTGGGAGCAGGACCCCGTGCTGGCCCCCCAGGAAAAGCCTTGGACCCATGGAGAGGGCACCAGGGCAATGAAGCTGCTTCAGGAAAGAGAGTGGGGCACGAGAGGATGGTCATTTCCCAGGTCACGTCCAAGTCCCTGGAGTAGCCACCAAGTGTGGGTTCTTGGCTTCACACAGGAAAGAATTCAAGGGAAGCCATAGTAAAGTGAAAGAAGATTTATTCAGAGAGGAAACACACTCCGCCGACAGAGGATGCCTCCAAAGGTATGGAGTTGCCATTCTTTATAGGGGTGGGTAGTTTCATAGGCTAGTGAGTGGGAGGAGTATTCCAGCTATTTTGGGGAAGGCGTGGGGATTTCCAGGAGTTGGGCCACTGTCCACTTTTTGGCCTTTATAGTCATGGCACCTGGGGTATGTTACAATGAGCTAAGTGTTACGTGTGTTACGTGCTAAGTCTTTCAGTTCTGTCCAACTTTTTGTGATCCCCTGGACTGTAGCCCACCAGGCTCCTCTGTCCATGAAATTCTCCAGGCAGGAATACTGTAGTGGGTAGCCATGCCCTCCTCCAGGGGATCTTCACCCCAGGGATCAAACCTGCGTCTCCTGTGTCTCTTGCACTGGCAGGCAGGTTCTTTACCACTAGTGCCACCCGAGAAGCCCTACAATGAGCCGACGTGCTTGTGTACCTACGTGCTAAGTTGTTTCAGTTGTGTCCGATGCTGCAACCCATGGACTGTAGCCCGCCAGGCTCCTCTGTCCTTGGGATTCTCCAGGCGAGAATACTGGAGTGGATTGCCAAGCCTTCCTCCAGGGCATCTTCCCGACCCAGGGCTTGAACCTGTGTCTCATGTCTCTTGCATTGGCAGGTGGGTTTTTTACAAGTAGTGTTACCTGGGAAACCCCCACAGTGAGCGTATACTGAGGCTCGAAGTCAAGTGGAAGTTGAGTCTGCCGTCTTGGACCTAGCTGATTCTAATCAGTTTATGTCGCGTCCTATGACCATGTCATTATTTTAAAGGTTGTGCCCTGTGTTCTTATGTCCCAAAGCCAGACACATGGGAGACCCCCCAGACCTCTCCCCGCCCACCTGGCCAAGGCTGGCAGAGCCCCCGCCCGCCCATTCTGTCTGTCCAGAGTTAAGTGTTAGTCGCTCAGTTGTGCCCGACTCTTTGTGACCCCATGGACTGCAGCCCACCAGGCTCCTCTGTCCATGAGATTTTCCAGGCAAGGATACTGGAGTGGGGTGCCATTTCCTTCTCCTGTCCAGAAGGGAGAGGCTTACCTGAGACTCCCCTCCTCTAAGGCCTTCACCTTTCTCCTTCTTTCTGAGCTTGACTCCCAAGCTGAACTGACTCAGTTCTCCTGTGGACTCCAGCCCCCAGGTGGCAGGAAAACCAGCACCTTTGCTGTGGCAGCTGCAGGGAGGGCCAAGGAGCTCCCATTGCTGTCCGGCTGACACCAGCAGCAAAGCCACCCCTGTTCCCACTCCTGCAGGTGGCTTCAACCACGGGGTGCCCTCCGGGGAAAAGTCTGGGGAGACACGCCCCTGTCCTTCAGCAAGGCTTTCTCAGCTTCATGCATTTAAGTTTGAATGAATGTAAAGTGATTCTTTCAGCTAAGCGATGCAGATCACTTAACCCTCACACAGTCCTGCTCTTTTTCCCAAGAGGCAGAGGAGACCCAGACTGCCAACAGCAGCATGAGTGTGCGCAGTCGTGCCCGACTCTTCACAATCCCCTGGACTATAGTCCGCCAGGCTCCTCTGTCCACGGGATTTCCCAGGCAAGAATACTGGTGTGGGTTGGCATTTCCTACTCCAGGGGATCTTCACTGCCAACAGCGGCAGACCTGGTATATTTGACCATTAAAGTAGATCATTTTTGAACACATTTGTGAACATTTTTGTATCCTCTTCTATACAACAAAATTATTTTCATCAAGAATCATGGAATGAAACCAATAATAAGAATGGCCAGAAAAAAAAAAAAAAAAAAAAACGACCACAATGAAGTTTGTCTTGTATTTCTCACGTCAAAGCATATATATATATGGCTTCACTTTTTATTCCTTATCAATTTATTATAAATAATGTATGATTTGTAATAGAAGAAGAAACACACACAATTCCAGTTCCCCCCAAAAAACTACATGTTTATTTCTCCACGGTCCACTTCCAACATGCATCCATATGAGCACATGTCTTTACATGGCTATAATGACCGCAAATCTACTTTATGCCTTCTTTTCTGTTGCCTGTCATACTACAAGCATTCTCAATGTGGCAACAGAAGCTTTATAATTGTGGTTCAAAGTGCCTGAATGGAAAAAATTAGAGATGTCCTAAGTAAACAACAGTTTGGGGAGGGTGGTGGTAATGTAAATGTAACAACTCAGTGGGTCTTTTAAAAATTAATTGATTAATTAATTAATCTGTTGGCTGCCCTGCATCTTAGCTGTGGTGCTTGGGCTTATTGCAGTGGCCTCCCTTGTTACAGAGCACAGGCTCTAGGCACATGGGCTCAGCAGTTGAAGTCTGCGGGCTCTAGAGCCATGGCTCAGTAGCTGCGGCCCACGAAGTTAGTTGCCCCATGGCATGTGGGATCTTCCCAGACCAGGGATTGTCCCCTGCGCTGCAAGACAGATTCTTAACCACTGGATCACCAGGCAAGTCCTCAGTGAGTTTTTCTGTGTTTGTTTCAATAGCTAAAGCAACGCATCACATTTCTCAGAAGTGGAAATATAAAATATCCGTGTTAAAAATTTAAAATAAAACAAATATTGCATTATAGAAAGAAGTAATGGATAAAACACCTTAACTACATTTACGTTAGTTATGAATCAAACCATTTGTTTCATTCTTTGAATTGATTATCTCTTCTGGGAAGAGGGTTAAGGGAGAAGATGCTAGGGATCCAATCCAGATCCTAGATTCTGTTATTGTAAGTTCCTGGTCTAGTACGCACCACACACACACACACACACACACACACAGACACAGAGTTGACTATGGAGTCCTGATCTTTCATTGGAAAATCTCCCATTTCTTACATTTCTTACTGGGATCGTTTCTTCCTCTCAGAATTAGACTATGTGCTTAGTGCGCCACCTGGTGGACAAATTGCGTTGCTTGCTGTCTCCCTGGAGTTGACATGAAGTCACAGATACTGGAAATCTCTGTAAATGTTGGGAAACAGGTTTTTCTCTCATTACCAAATCCATTTTCAGTATCTGACCACCACTCTGGTAACTTGAACATATTTATTTTTAAAAATTTATTTCTAATTGAAGGATAATTGCTCTACAATTATGTGTTCAGTTCAGTCACTCAGTTGCAACCCCATGACTGCAGCATGCCAGGCCTTCCCGTCCATCATCAACTCCCGGAGTTTACTCAAACTCTCATGTTCATTGAGTCGGTGATGCCATCCAACCATCTCATCCTCTGTCATCCCCTTCTCCTCCTGCCCTCAATCTTTCCCAGCATCAAGATCTTTTCAAATGAGTCAGCTCTTCGCATCAGGTGGCCAAAGTATTGGAGTTTCAGCTTCAGCATCAGTCCTTCCAATGAATATTCAGGACTGATTTCCTTTAGGATGGACTGGTTGGATCTCCTTGCAGTCCAAGGGACTCTCAAAGAGTCTTCTCCAACATCACAGTTCAAAAGCATCAATTCTTCGGCGCACCGCCTTCTACAATAATGTGTTGGCTTCTGCCATACATCATCATGAATCAGCCATAGATATACATATGTCCCCTCCTTCTTGAACCTCCTTCTCACCTCCCACCCCATCCCACCCCTCTAGGTTGTCACAAAGTACCGACTTGAACCCATTTCTAACCTTCACCAGGGTTTTTATTTTAATTTGAAGAAGGATCATGTGCCTGGACAATAAACTGTCCAAATGGAGCAAATAAGAATAGAGCTTGGCATTAAAGTTCAATAAATACACTGAAAAACCAGTGTGGCTTGTGTCTGTGACAGTGCAGGAGAGCCTCTTGGAACAAGGCAAGCAACACTTGACAAAATAATAATATTGCAGTTTGAATACTGCCACACTCCTGCAGGCCAAACAATACACTTAATGGACTGAGTTATTAGCTGTATACAGCACTCTGAACTGGAAAAATAAAAGGAATGCATACACTTTTTTGAGATATGCAACCTTTAAAACAGTATGTGTGTGTGTGTGTGTGTGTGTGTGTTCAGTTGTGTCCGACTCTTTGTGACCCCATGGACTGTAGCCCGCCAGGCTCCTCTGTCCATGGGATTTTCCCAGCAACAATACTGGAATGAGTTGCTGTGCCCTCCTCCAGGACATCTTCCCAACTCAGGGATCAAACGCATGTCTCCTACATTACAGGTGGACACGTTACTGCTGACCCACCAGGGAAGCCCCTTAAAACAGTAAGCCACAAAAGAAACCTCTACAAATTCCAAAGGATCCTTATCATTCAGACTGTACTCTTTGATGACAAAGCAATTAAATTAGAAATGTATAACAAAAGTAGTTTGTTTTTTTTTTAAGTCTCAAGACAGGCAAAGGTTTGTGAAACATTGATGGATGGAAATAATAACTTCATTTTTTTCAAAAAAACTTTGGTGACCTCTAAAGAATGGAAATACAATATTATGGCTTCCCAACTAGAGAAGTGTAATAGAATATAGGAAATTGATAACATTTTCAATCCAAAAGAAAGCAGGAAAAGTAAAATGAAGAACAATTAGAGGGTAATACAAACTAATAGATGTAAGTTCAAATATATTAATAATTATAAGGAAGATAAACATAATAAATTCATATAGTAAAATAATTTATCAGATTAAAGTCCTACAAATCCAATAATATCTTATTCATGACAGATATCTAACAACAAAACCAGAAAGAATATTTGAAAATAAAGGGATGAAAACCTGGCTTAGCAACCTAACACAGGCAAATAAATAAACCACGTGGTGTTAAATTTAAAAAAAAAATCAATAAGGCATAAAGAAGAAAAGTATATAATAAAGAAATACTCCATTAAGAAAAGAGGACATCATAAGTCTGGATAGATTAAAGGGCAGCTGAATTATTTTTAAGTATGCATGCAAATGCTTTAGCACTCTTTCCTTCAAAAGGTGGAGCATAACTCCCCTGCCTTAATATGGGCTGAGCTTAGAGATTCATTTCTGATGAGTAGAATATGGTGAAGCATGTGGTTCCCAAAATCACATCATAAAAGACATCACAGCTTCTTCATTGTACATTCTTTTTTTTGTAAATTAATTTATTTAAATTGGAGGTGAATTACTTTACAATATTGTAGTGGTTTTTGCCATTGGAGAAGGCAATGGCAACCCACTCCAGTACTCTTGCCTGGCAAATCCCATGGATGGAGGAGCCTGGTAGGCTGCAGTCTATGGGGTCGCTAAGAGTCGGACACAACTGAGCGACTTCACTTTCACTTTCCACTTTCATGCATTGGAGAAGGAAATGGCAACCCACTCTAGTGTCCTTGCCTGGAGAATCCCAGGGACGGGGGAGCCTCGTGGGCTGCCATCTATGGGGTCGCACAGAGTCAGACATGACTGAAGCGACTTAGCAGCAGTACATGTGTTCCCCATCCTGAAACCCCCTCCCACCTCCCTCCCCATCCCATCCCTCTGGGTTGTCCCAGTGCTCCGGCCCTGAGCGCCCTGTCTCATGCATCGAACCTGGACTAGTGATCTATTTCACATACAGTAATATACAACATGTTTCAGTGCTATTCTCTCAAATCATCCCACCCTCGCCTTCTCCCACAGAGTCCAAAAGTCTGTTCTTTACATCTGTGTCTCTTTTGCTGTCTTGAATATAGGGTCATTGTTACCATCTTTCTAAATTCCATATATATGCGTTAGTATACTGTATTGGTGTTTTTCTTTCTGGCTTACTTCACTCTGTATAACAGGCTCCAGTTTCATCCACCTCATTAGAACTGATTCAAATGTATTCTTTTTAATGGCTGAGTAATATTCTATTGTGTATATGTACCACAGCTTTCTTATCCATTCATCTGCCAATGGACATCTAGGTTGCTTCCATGTCCTAGCTATTGTAAACAGTGCTGGGATGTACATTGGGGTACATGTGTCTCTTTCAATTCTTGTTTCCTTGATGTGTATATACATTCTTGAATCACTTGCCCTGGGGAAGGCCAGCTGCCATGTCAATGGACACTCCTGCAGTCCCAGAGAGGTCTTCGTGGGGGAAGACTGGTGCACCAACTTGCCAACCATGTGAGTGAGCTTGGAAGCAGGTCCCCAGACCTGTGCTCACCTTTGCAGAACAGTGACTCCTGCCAACAACTCATGAGAGACCCTAAGGCAGAATTGCCAAGTTAAGCCATGTATGAATCCCAGACTCAAAAACCACGAGACTGTAAATGTGTATTGTTGCTTCAAGCCATTAAATTCGGGGGTATTTTGTTATACAGTAGCAGGTAATTAATAAGATGACCTTGGGCTTCCCTGGTGGCTCAGTGGTAAAGAGTCTGCCTGCCAATGCAGGAGACATGGGTTCGATCCCTGGTCCAGAAAGATGCTGCATGCGGAGGAGCAGCTAAGCAAAAGCCACAGCTGCTGAGCTCGCATGCTGCAACTATGGAAGCCTGAGTGCCTACAGCCCGTGCTCTGCAACAGGAGAAACCACCCCGATGAGAAGCCTGCCCAAGACAACTAGAAAGTAGCCCCCACTCACTGAGACTAGAGAAAAGGCCGTGCAGCAATGAAGACCTGGCACAGCCAAAAATAAATAAACAAAATTATTTTCAAAAAACAAGATGGTCTTAAATTATAGAAAGCAAAGAGTTACTTGTTCAGTTTTGTCTGACTCTTTGTGACTCTATGGACTGTAGCCCACCAGTCTCCTCTGTCCATGGAATTCTCCAGGCACGAATAATGGACTAGGTAGCCATTCCCTCCTCCAGGGGATCTTCCCAACCCAGGGATCGAACCCAGGTCTCCTGCATTGCAGGCAGATTCTTTACAGTCTGAGCCACTTGGGAAGCCCATGCAGAAAGCAAAAACTAATATAATTATAAAAAGAAATGGACAAATCCCAAGGCCTACTGGGAGGACCTAACAGCCTCTATCATAAATCAATAGGTCATGAAGAAAAAATTATAAAATAAAAAACAATACTATTAGCTAACAGTTAAGAACTTACATGCCTGGCACCATTCCAAGTATTTTGCGTGAATACAGAATGTTGCACCAAAAAATAGAGGCATCATTATGTCAGGTGTGAAAAAAGCATCATAGTTGTTGACCAGCTATAAGGTCACAAAGAAAATCTCAAGACAGTTCAAGTAATCTGTTATACTAGTCACTGTCTCTAAGAAGTACAAGGCAATTAAATTTAAAACCAGTAACTATCATATTTGAAAACTTAAAGTTTTATTTTTTAATAACTCATGGTTAAAGGGGAAATGACACTTATTTAGAAATGAGCAATGGAAATACTACTAATCAAATATTTCAAAATGCAGTTATAGTAGTATTTAGAGGGAAACTGGCAGCCTTAAATGCATTTCCTGAAAATCAAGTTAAAATAAATAAATTGTACTCAACAAATGGAGCCAAACAGAAATACTTAATAAACCTAAATTAGGACCAAAGAGAAATATCAATAACCTCAGATATGCAGATGACACCACCTTTATGGTAGAAAGCGAAGAGGAACCAAAGAGCCTTTTGATGAAAGTGAAAGAGGAGAGTGAAAAAACTGGCTTAAAACTCAACATTTAAAAAGCTAATGGAAAAGGAAATGGCAACCCACTCCAGTGTTCTTGCCTGGAGAATCCCAGGGATGGGGGAGCCTGGTGGGCTGCCATCTATGGGGTTGCACAGAGTCGGACACGACTGAAGCAACTTAGCAGCAATAATACTTTTCTAAGGATGAAATTTTAATTTTAAAAGACCTTTAGAAGAGAATGTGTTCAATAATTATTAGTTTCAGTGATATTAATAAATTCATGTGAGAGGAAGACCCTGTGAATATAAGGAATTTTTAAAAACTGTCCACTGATTTTCATTTTGTTTACTTAAATAATTAATTATGGATAAAGTCTAGTAAAATAAACTTTCACTTCTAAAATTAAGAAGTCATTTCCAAAAACTAATGTGAGAAAGAAATCTCTAGAGTTGATAAATGTGGAGATTATGAGAGAAAGCTTTTGAAGAAGCTGGGAGTGCTGTAATGCTTTTTCTTTTATAATCCATAAAGCAGACATGTTACTGTCTGCTTTTTCTGCTCCAAATCCATGATAAATTAGAAACTAACAATGAAAAGACCACTGTCTATTTGGAAAAATAAAAGAAAAATGCAATGAAAAAAATAAAAATAAAAAGCTAAGATCATGGCATCCGGTCCCATCACTTTATGGCAAATAGATGGGGAACAATGGAAACTGTGACAGACTTTATTTTCTTGGGCTCCAAAATCACTGCAGATGGTGACTGCAGCCATGAAAGTAAAAGACGCCTGCTCCTTGGAAGAAAAGCTATGGCCAACCTAGATAGCCTATTAAAAAGCAGAGACATTACTTTGCCAACAAAGGTCCGTATAGTTAAAGCTATAGTTTTTCCTGTAGTTATATATGGATATGAGAATTGGACCGTAAAGCAAGCTGAGCACCAAAGAATTGATGCTTTTGAAATGTAATGTTGGAGAAGACTCTTGAGAGCTCTTTGGACAGGAAGGAGATCAAACAAGTCAATCCTAAAGGAAATTAACTCTGAATGTTCATTGGAAGGACTGATGCTTAAGCTGAAACTCCAATACTTTGGCCTCCTGATGCGAAGAACTGACTCATTGGAAAAGACCCTGATGCTGGGAAAGACTGAGGGCAGGAGGAGAAGGAGACGACAGAGGATGAGATTGTTGGATGGCATCACTGACTGGATGGACATGAGTTTGATCAAACTCCGGGAGTTGGTGATGGACAGGGAGGCCTGGCATGCTGCAGTCCATGGGGTCACAAAGAGTCGGACATGACTGAGGGGCTGAACTACTGAACTGAACTGAAGACCAAAGAAGGAAATTTTTAAATGATACAATAACAATAGAAAGCAACAACAACAAAACACAATAGAGAGGGACTGACAAGCCCCCAGTCTCATCATATTTTTTTTTTTTTAACTCATGAACTTCATTTAAATTGGAAACTTCAGGGCTTCCCTAGTAGCTTAGAGGTGAAGAATCCACCTGCCAATGCAGGAGACACAGGTTCAGTCCCTGGTCTAGGAAGATCCCACGTGCCAAGGGGCAACTAAGCCAACATGCCACAACTACCGAAGCCCATGTGCTCTAGAGCCTGTGCTCCACAGCAAGAGAGGCCACCGCAATGAGAAGCCCAAGCACCGCAACAAAGAGTAGCCCCTGCTCATCGCAACTAGAGAAAGTCTGTGTACAGCAATGAAAACCCAGAACAGCCAAATGAATAAACAACAAAATACGAATGACTAAAAAACTGGTACATCCAGGGCCTAGAGACTGTCATACTGAGAAATAAGTCAAAGAAAGAGAAATATTGTATTATATCCCTTATATTCAGGATCTAAAAAGAAGTGATACAAATGAACTTATTTATAAAACAGAAACAGACTCAGACTTAGAGAAGGAACTTCTGGTTACCAGTAGGGAGGGGTGGAGGGGAGGGATAGTTAGGGAGTTTGGGATTGACATGTACACACTGCTGTATTTAAAAGTGATAACCGCCAAGGATCTAGTGCATAGCATAGGGAACTCTGCTCAGTATTATATAACAACTGAAATGGGAAAAGAACTTGAAAAAGGATACATGTGTATGTATAACTGAATCACTTTGCTGTACCCCTGAAACTAACACAACATTGTCAATAAACTATGGAACAAGTGAAAGTGTTCATCGCTTGGTCGTGTCTGACTCTTTGAGAACCCATGGACTGTGATCCGCCAGGCTCCTCTGTCCATGGAATTCTCCAGGCAAGAATAATGGACTAGGTAGCCATTCCCTTCTCCAGGGGATGCTCCCAACCCAGGGATCGAGCCCAGGTCTCCCGCATTCCAGGAGGATTCTTTACTGTGTGAGCCACCGTGACAAACTATGCTCCAGTATAAAATAAAAAGTTTTAAAAAATGATACATCACTTTTTTTAAAAGCTGATTACCAAACTTTGTTGAAACAAAACAAACAAAACCCTGGTACATCTGTACAATGGGAGGCTATTTGATGATAAAAAGGAAGAACTTATTGATACATGTAAAACATGGACAAAAATCAGACACATTATGCTAAGTAAAGGAAGCCAGACTCAGAAGGCTACATAATGTATGATTCTGTTTATATGATATTCTGTAAAAGCAGAAATTTTATAGACGCAACACAAATCAGTGTTTGCCTCTGGCTAGAGTTGGGAAGGGGTGGTTACGCAGGAATACAAAGAAATCTTAGAGGGTGATGGAACAGTTTTAATTGTAGTGGTGATTACGTGATTATATTAGTGTCAAAACTAAAAATGAAAAAGTGTAAATTTTACTGTATAAAACTAGCTGTTAATAAACCCAACTAAAACAAATGAAGCCAAAGGTAAGACTCTGGTAAACAGCTCTTGAACTCTTCAAAAAAAAAAAAAGGACTCTGGTGAGATTGCTCAATAAAAAGTGAAAGTCACAACAAGTAAACAATTTTAGAAATTGATAAATATTAAAGGGGTATGATTACAGATAGCAAAGTTTTAAAAATCAAAATGCTCTATGCCAACATATTTGAAAAACATACATTGAAATAGACAACTTTATAGAAAAAAAATCACCAAAATTATTTCAATAAAATGGAAAACCTAATTCAATAAATAATCATTCAGGGAATTGCACATATGGTTTTATAGGTCATCTTCATCCAACTATTAAGAAACCAATAAGCTTCCAAAAGTTAAAAAGATGGAAGTCACAAAATACTGTTACATGGGGTTACCATAGCTCTGTGGCAAACAAGGGCAAGAAAAGAACTTTTCAAAAAATGCAGAACATGAGAGCTGTGAGTTCAATTTTATTTGGGGCCAAATGAGAATTACAGCCTGGGATACCTCCACTCAGAAAGGGCTGAGGACCCGCTCTGAAGGCGGGGCCAGGGGTGGGCAGTCACAGTATATATATGATTTTAGCAAAGGAAGGAAGTAAAGGAAAGTTGCTCAGTCATATCTGACTCTTTGCGACCCCATGGACTATACAGTCCATGGAATTCTCCAGGCCAGAATACTGGAGTGGGTAGTCTTTCCCTTCTCCAGGGGATCTTCCCAACCCAGGGATTGAACCCAGGTCTTGCACACTGCAGGCGGATTGTTTACCAGCTGAGCCACAAGGTGAAGGGGGATACATACAAGCAGGCACACATTTTTGGCAGAAGATTGCTGCGGGTCATGAGAAGCAGATGCTTCTATTAAGAATTTTAGTCCTTTTCTAGCTATGAGAAGATGTGAGAAATTGAGCTCATAACATCTTCTCCTGAAAATGTCCGAGTATCTGAAGGCTTGTTCTACCAGCTTTTCCCAGAGCACAGAGGGCCTCATTCCTGATCTTTGGCCCGGAACTCCTTCTGGGGTGTGTGGAGGGTCTGCAACAGCAGGCAACAGTGGCTTCATTCTTGCAAAACCAGATGGTGATCAACAGCTTTTAATTGGCAATAGATGTCAATTAAACAAAAATAGCAGTGTATTTTAAAACACACAATCACACACATGCTTTTATCCTAATCAAGTTGGGTTTAGCAAGAATATAAGGATGGTTTAATAGCAATCAATTCTATTACTATTCAATATAATGAGTTACATTAATGGATTAAAGAAAACTATGTTAAATCTTATCTATTCTAGCGGAAAAAGTATTCCATGAAGTCAAACGCTCATTAATTATTAACAACAATTAGCAAACTAGAAATTAAATGACACTTACTTAACTACATTGAAACCTACAACCACAGCCTATGGGGGACACATCTGAAGTCACACAGATTGGATCTCTTGGTATTTGCTGCCGTGAAGGAGCTTGCACACTACGAGGGGCTTGTTTTGGAAGCATGTGTTAAGTAGTTGGGGTAAGTTTCAAGGCAGTGTGGTTTTATTCTGCACTAGATGCTCTCCGGAGAAGGCAATGGCACCCGCCTCCAGTACTCTTGCCTGGAAAATCCCATGGACGGAGGAGCCTGGTAGGCTGCAGTCCATGGGGTGGCGACTGAGTGACTTCACTTTCACTTTTCACTTTCATGCGTTGGAGAAGGAAATGGCAACCCACTCTAGTGTTCTTGCCTGGACAATCCCAGGGATGAGGGAGCCTGGTGGGCTGCCGTCTATGGGGTCGCACAGAGTCGGACACGACTGAAGCAACTTAGCAGCAGCAAATGCTCTCAGAAAATGGGGGCAATTCTGAGACTGGATATTTTCATTTTTATCCAGGACGCCCTCTAAAGCCCTTTTTCATGAGTCTCTGCCTGCTTCAGTCTCTGTGTGTGTGCATTAGTCCCTCAGTCTGACTCTTTGCAACCCCATAGACTATAGCCCACCAGGCTCCTCTGTCCATGGGATTCTCCAGGCAAGAATACTGGAGTAGGTTGCCATTCTCTTCTCCAGGGGATCTACCTGACCCAGGGATCAAACCCTGGTCTCCTGCATTGCAGGCAGATTCTTTACCATCTTCGCTACCAGGGAAACCCTGCTTCAGTCTCTACCCCTGGTAATTTTGACACCTAGTGCAGGCTTTAAAACCTCCTAAGGTGTCTGTCCACCTAGATGTAGTATTTAAAGCCCTGAGAATGGCCCACCCAGCCTTCACCATAGAGCACAGCACAGGCGCATATCCCCCACCACACACACACCCTCCCTTCCAGCCACACCAAACCCCTCAATGTCACAAGCTTCCTTCAGGCTTCTAGGTCGCTGCTCGGACTTTTAGCTCAGCCCAGAAGGCCTCTTTTCTGGGCAAACTCGAGTCCCAGCTTAAGGTCACCTCTCTGCAAAAGCTCTAGCCAGTGGTCCTGCGGCCCCTTCCCCATTTTCCCCCGTGTCATCTCCCCCCTCATCCTTCCTGCAGCCCCTCCTTCCTCTCTCCTGCCCTTCTTCCATCCTCTTTTCCTACTTCAGTGAAACACTGAGTCTCTGGACCTGCCCTGCTGGGCTCTGAGGAGTCAAGGGTGATCCAGTGACAAGACTCTTAAGGAGCCTCAAGGCCCCAGCAGTGTCCACACCTTCAGCCCCGCAAGCCCAGCCCTGGCACAGGCCTGGCCCTTTGCAGACACACTGTTGGATGAGAGGAGTCTGTTGTAGATTGAGTTGCATTTCCCACTATGGTAGGTTCAAGTCCTAACCCCCAGGACCTGTGAACGTGACCTTACTTGGAAACAGGGATTCGAAGATGTCCTCCTGTTTAGATGAGGTCATAGTGGATCAGGCGGATCCTAATCTGACGACGGGTGGAGACAGAGGGAATGCAGGAAGTACAGGAAACTAATACAGAGTTCCAGGCTCATTGCCTGTGAACTCTGGGCCACATTCCCTCTCTATCGCCCCTGGAGGCCACAGCTGCCCAAAACTCCCCTGCAGGCTGGACCCCAACTTTCCAGTTTTATCCCATCAGCCTAGCCTAAGCCTCCCCTCTGATGGGCAGAGGACTAGTGTCTCAGTTCAGTTCAGTTCAGTTCAGTTGCTCAGTCGTGTTCGACCCTTTGGAACCTCATGGACTGCAGCACACCAGCCTTCCCTGTCCATCACCAACTCCCGGAGCTTGCTCAAATTCATGTCCATCGAGTCGGTGATGCCATCCAACCATCTCTTCCTCTGTCGTCCCCTTCTCCTCCCGCCTTCAATCTTTCCCTGCATCAGGGTCTTTTCAAATGAGTCATTTCTCCTCAGGTGGCCAAAGTATTGGAGTTTCAGCTTCAGCATCAGTCCTTCCCATGAATATTCAGGACTGATTTCCTTTAGGATGGACTGGTTGGATCTCCTTGCTGTCCAAGGGACTCTCAAAGAGTCTTCAACACCACAGTTCAAAAGCATCAGTTCTTCCGAGTCTCACCAGGCGGACACTAGATGGCGCCAGCAGGCTGAGCCATCCCAACTCCCCCCAACTGTGGGCTGATCTTCCAAGGCCAAGACAAGGACCAGGCATCAACTACTTCAAGTTCTTCCCCAACAATTGGCTTTTGTTCTATCAGAGAGAGGAAATCAGATCCTTCTGCCAGCAAATCATCCTTCCCAGCCTCAGTTTGAGTTTCTCGGAGGAGAAATAAGAGGAACCAGATTACTGCCCCCACGCCCCCACGATACCCCCCACCCTACCCTCCAGATTCTGCCTTTCCAGGTTGGGTGTGCTCTGATCCTTTGGTGTTCCCCTACATCTTCCTGTGGGAGGCCAACCAGTTCTTTTTTCACCCCAGAAGCAATTCCCTAGGACAAGCTTTAGTTCCTTCCCTGAACAAGTATGATGACCCTTCCCTGAGTCCAGGACCCTCAGCCTCACTCCTGAACCCTCTGCAAGACTCCCTACACACTCTCTTTCCAGTACTCCCTTTGTGTATTTCTCTGTCCTTCCTCTTTTTCTCCTCCTCCAGTTCAGTTCAGTTCAGTTCAGTTCAGTCGCTCAGTCGTGTCCAACTCTTTGCGACCCCATGAATTGCAGCACACCAGGCCTCCCTGTCCATCACCAACTTCCGGAGTTCACTCAGACTCATGCCCATTGAGTCAGTGATGCCATCCAGCCATCTCATCCTCTGTTGTCCCCTTCTCCTCCTGCCCCCAATCCCTCCCAGCATCAGAGTCTTTTCCAATGAGTCAACTCTTCGCATGAGGTGGCCAAAGTACTGGAGTTTCCGCTTTAGCATCATTCCTTCCAATGAACACCCAGGACTGATCTCCTTTAGAATGGACTACTTGGATCTCCTTGCAGTCCAAGGGACTCTCAAGAGTCTTCTCCAACACCACAGTTCAAAAGCATCAATTCTTCAGCGCTCAGCCTTCTCCACAGTCCAACTCTCACATCCATACATGACCACAGGAAAAACCATAGCCTTGACTAGACGGACTTGTGTTGGCAAAGTAATGTCTCTGCTTTTGAATATGCTATCTAGGTCGGTCATAACTGTCCTTCCAAGGAGTAAGCGTCTTTTAATTTCATGGCTGCAGTCACCATCTGCAGTGATTTTGGAGCCCCGAAAAATAAAGTCTGACACTGTTTCCACTGTTTCCCCATCTATCTCCCATAAAGTGATGGGACCGCATGCCATGATCTTTGTTTTCTGAATGTTGAGCTTTAAGCTAACTTTTTCACTCTCCACTTTCACTTTCATCAAAAGGCTTTTGAGTTCCTCTTCACTTTCTGCCATAAGGGTGGTGTCATCTGCATATCTGAGGTTACTGATATTTCTCCCAGCAATCTTGATTCCAGCTTGTGCTTCTTCCAGCCCAGCGTTTCTCATGATGTACTCTGCATATAAGTTAAATAAGCAGGGTGACAATATACAACCTTGACATACTCTTTTCCTATGAGGTTGACTCTTCAACAACATGGGGGTTAGCGGTGCCCACGCTCAGAAGTGGAAAATCTGAGCATAATTTTACAGTCTGCCCTCCATATCCAAGGTTCCCCATCTGTGAATTCAACCTACCTCAGATCCCGTTCTATTTGTTGTTGTTCGGTCACTCATTGGTGTCCAACTCTTTTCGACCCCGTGGACTGCAGCACACCAGGCTTCCCTGTCCTTCTCCATCTCCCAGAGTTTGCTCTAACACACATCCATTGACATGTTGGATCGGCAATGCCATCCAACCATCTCATCCTCTGTCGTGCCCTTCTCCTGCCTCCAATCTTTCCCAGCATCAGGGTCTTTTCCAATGAGTCAGCTCCTTGCGTCAGGTGGCCGAAGTATTGGAGATTCAGCTTCAGCGTCAGTTCTTCCTTCTGTACTATTCACCATAGTATTTGTTGTCGTTTAGTCTCTAAGTCATATCCAATTCTTTGCAACCCCATGGACTGCAGCACGCCAGTCTTCCCTATCCTTTACCACCTCCCAGAGCTTGTTCAAACTCATGTCCATTGAATCAACGATGCCATCCGATTATCTTATCCTCTATCATTTCCTTCTCCTTCTGCCCTCACTCTTTCCCAGCATCAAGGTCTTTTCCAGTGAGTCTGCTCCTAGTATTTACAACTGAAAAATATCCATGTATAAATGGATGAGTGCAGTTCACAGCCATGTTATTCCAGGGTCACCGGTACTGTCATTTTGACCTTTCGTCTCTTATTCCTCTCCATCCAGTACAGGATGCTTGCAGTGGTCTCCTGGGTGGGTTTCGATTCTGATTCATTGTCCACCAAGTTCTTTTCTAATATACTCAGAGCCTCTCCTGCTCTCCAGAATCCTTTGATGGCTCCCACTTGCCTAAGGGAAAGTGGAAGTTAGTCGCTCAGTCGTGTCCGACTCTTTGCAATCCCATGGACTGCAGCCCACCAGGCTCCTCTGTCCATGGGATTCTCCAAGCAAGAACACTGGAGTGGGTTGCCCTCCAGGGCATCTTCCCAATCCAGGGATCGAACTCGCATCTCTTATGTCTCCTGCTTTGGCAGGCAGATTCTTTACCACTGAGCCATCAGGGAAGCCCTCTTCCTTCTGTATGTATGTGTGTGTGTGTGTATATATATATATATATATATATATATAAAAATTCTCTCTTCTTATGAGGACACCAGTCATACTGGATTATGACCCACTCTAATGACCTCATTTTAACCTAATTACGCTTTTAAAGATGCTGTCTCCAATTTCAGACACATTCCAAGATACTGGGAATTGAGACTTCAACATATGCATTTGGTCAGGGGAGTGTGGACACAATTCAGTTCATAATACTAAAGATTCTAGTAAATAGTTTTATTTTCTCCAGAAAGGCAGATGGAAATAGCAGGCAGTGAATATGGTTTATTAGTTCCTAAGCAAAGCTCTTTGGGGAGCTGTGTGTCCCTTCCCAGAAGGCAGATTACTAATTTGTAACAAATTAAAAGATCAGATACATTTTCAACATTCTTTGAGAATATCTTCTGTGTGCTTAGGTATCAGGCATTTTGCTTTTTTAAGGAATAGTTTATTGAAGAGGCAATATATTCACTTGCTACAAAATTCAAAAGTGCAAAAGGTATGGAAAGTGACCCTTCCTCCCAAGTCACTCTCTCTCCTCAAGAGGTTCTCAATGTTACCCATATCTGGAGTGATTCTCTGTGAAAAGAAAAGGTTGCACATTGACACATTTAAAAGATCTTTTTTTTGGTATACAAATGATAGTGTTCCAGCACCCTCTTCTGTGCCTGTTTTGTTGTTTGTTTGTTTTTACAACAATGTATCCTGCAGAATAGTCCAGAACTGTTTTATTCTCTTCCCCTGCCTCCTCCACCATATTCATTTAATGTTTGATGTATCATATGTAGTTAGCCTGTGTTGATGATCATTTAGGTTATTTTGAAGTTTTGGCTTTATTCAGTTCAGTTCAGTTCAGTCACTCAGTTGTGTCCAACTCTGCAAACTCATGAATTGCAGCATGCCAGGCCTCCCTGTCCATCACCAACTCCCGGAGTTTACTCAAACTCACGTCCATCAAGTCCTTGATGCCATCCAGCCATCTCATCCTCTGTTGTCCCCTTCTCCTCCTGCCCCAAACCCCTCACAGCATCAGGGTCTTTTCCAATGAGTCAACTCTTCGCATGAGGTGGCCAAAGTATTGGAGTTTCAGCTTTAGTATCATTCCTTCCAATGAACACACCCAGGACTGATCTCCTTTAGAACGGACCAGTTGGATCTCCTTGCAGTCCAAGGGACTCTCAAGAGTCTTCTCCAACACCACAGTTCAAAAGCATCAATTCTTCGGCGCTCAGCTTTCTTCACAGTCCAACTCTCACATCCATACATGACCACTGGAAAAACCATAGCCTTGACTAGACGGACCTTTGTTGGCAAAGTAATGTCTCTGCTTTTGAATATGCTATCTAGGTTGGTCATAACTTTCCTTCCAAGGAGTAAGCGTCTTTTAATTTCATGGCTGCAATCACCATCTGCAGTGATTAGACAACTGCAATGAACAGCTTGTATACATTTGATATTTTTATGCAAGAACATCTTTCAGAAAAAATTCCTGAAAGGAGAATTTCTTGGCCAAAGAATACATTGTAATATTTTTTAAGTAAATAATTTTATTTAGAAACAAATTTATAGAAAGTTTTCTGAATCATTTGGGGGAGTATGTTGATGGATCCCCTTTAACATGTATTCCCTACGAACAAGGACATGACCCTGAATAACCTCAATATAACCAACAGAACAAGAAATTAACACAGATGCATCACTACCATCTAATCCTCACACTGGACTCAAGTTTCACCAGTTGTCCCAATAACGTCTTTTATGTCAAAGGATTCAATTCAGAATCACACCTTGCATTTCTCAGTGTTTTTTGTTCTGTGTGAACTTGGCATTTTGAGGACTATATGCCCTTTTTTGTAAAAAATACTCAGTCTGGGTTTGTATCATTTTTTCATGATTAGATTTAGGTTGAGTTTGGTGGACGTGTTGCATTCTGTCAGGTGGTACATGACTTTTGATTTGTCTCCCTGAATGAAGTAATGTCTACCAGGTTTACCTATATGGATTTCAGCTTACCTATATGGATTTGTGGCCTTCTATTTTATGCAATGGATTAAAATCTATTATCATTATTTTGATGCTCATGTCATTCCTGATTTGGTCAGTAGATGCCCATGCAAATGGGAGTACTTTGGACATGTACCCATCATTTTTTTAGCACTTTTTTTTTTTAACTTTCTGATACAACAAGATATTGCAAGTTCATCTAGTAATCTTCCTGCTGGGGCTCTGGAATCAGCCATTTCTCCAAGGAGCCCAGGTTCCTTTTAGTGGAAAACAGTCTTTAAAAGCCAAGATCCAAACTTCAGGTGTGCTAGCTGCTGTTGAAGTGTCACTGATCCCAAATCCTCTGGAAAGAGCTTGGGAATATCTAGCTCATGTGTGTGTACCTGCATATATGCATTATTTATATTTCTATATTTATATAGATTGAAACCATGAAATCTTACCATTCCAACCTGACACTGCATGGTTCATTGTGTTCGTCCTGTTTCCTTTTCTGATTGTGTAATTCTGCCCTCCCTTAGTGGTATTAGAATAGAATTGTTCAGTAAATGAAGGGAAGAGGAACTGCATTGTAATTTGATGGTTGTCGCCAAATTACTCTCCATGGATAATGTACCGATTTACACTCCCACTAGATAAAGGCAATGGCACCCCACTCCAGTACTCTTGCCTGGAAAATCCCATGGGCAGAGGAGCCTGGTGGGCTGTAGTCCATGGGGTCACTAAGAGTTGGACACGACTGAGCAACTTCACTTTCACTTTTCACTTTCATGCATTGGAGAAGGAAGTGGCAACCCACTCCAGTGTTCTTGCCTGGAGAATCCCAGGGACGGGGGAGCCTGGTGGGCTGCCATCTATGGGGTCGCAGAGTTGGACACGACTGAAGTGACTTAGCAGCAGCAGATATTTTTAAGCTTTTCCTTTTGCCAAACTGATAGGTGAAAAAAATATTACTTTCGATGTTTTAACATGTATCACTCATTATAAGGCAGCTTATTTTCCAATGTTTCTAATGAAAAATAAACGTGACAAGGAAGGAGTATTGTAGTTGGATGTAACCACTGTCCCTTAATTCCGCTTCAAGGAAATGATAGAAAGGGCAAAAACACCTCTCAACATTGAAATGGCTGCCTGGCTGCTGCTGGCAGAAACTTGGTTGCAAGCACTGGGCGTCTGTTCTGTCCCCAAAGATCTAGTGAACCGGCCCTGTACTGGAGACTTGGACGCGTTCGCGCTATCTCTGAGGACGCCCCCTGCAGGCAGGAGCAGGAGCTGGCAGGTTGGCAGCAAGTCAGCTATGCTCAGTGCTCTGTTTTTGTAGGGAACAGACTGTGGGACAGGAAGTCTCAGACACTTGTCTATGGGTATCCTGGATTTCTTTCTTGTGATTAAAATAATTAAAGTTTAATCAACCTAGAGGAGAAAGGCATTTCTAATTTTGGCAGATCTTAAGTTTTAGGTTGAAATTGCTCACACTGACCTTCTTTAATTAACCTGCAGAAGTGGTGATTTCAGATGCTTCCTCATCTTATATGCTGGTGCTTTGCTCCTCTAGGTCTCTGTAGCCTGAAGAATGGGCTGTCTATGTGGCTCAGTGGTAAAGAATCTGCCTGCCAATGCGCAAGATACAAGAAACTCGGATTTGATCCCTGGAGTAGGAAATGGCAATTCATCCCAGTATTCTTGACTGGAAGATTCCATGCACAGAGGAGCCTGGTGGGATGCAGTCCATAGGGTCGCCAAGAGTAGGACACGACTGACTGACGGAGCACACACACACAGCCCAAAGGAACTGCTTCTTCACACTTCCCACCTTATAGCTCCTTGTTGACTTACTCTTCTACCTAAAGTATTAAAATAAAATTCATCCTTTATGACGTAAAGCAAATAGCACCTTCCCTGGGGAATCTTTGCTCATCCCCCAAGAAATGAACTCTTCACTCTTCACTCCCCAGGCACTTTGCGGGTGCCCCAATAGCTTCCTTTAAGTTCTGCCTTAAATTTTAGGCAGCTGTTTAATCTCTTTCTCCTCTATTAGTCTGCAAACTCCTTGAGGACAAAGACTGACTCTTACTCACTGCTGTACTCCTGGGACCTAGTACCAGATTTTGTGTAAAGCTAACTCTAAAAAAAAAAAACAGAAACAAAGAAAGAAAGTGAAAGTGAAGTCGCTCAGTCGTGTCCAACTCTTTGTGACCCCATGAACTGTAGTCTATCAGGCTCCTCTGTCCATGGGATTCTCCAGGCAAGAATACTGGAGTGGGTTGCCATTTCCTTCTCCAGGGAATCTTCCCAACCCAGGGACTGAACCTGGGTCTTCCACATTGCAGGCAAACGCTTTACCATCTGAGCCACCAGGGAAGCTTTAAAACAACAACAACAACAAAAAACTGTTGAGTAAATTGGCAAATGAATGAATGACTAGGAGTGAGAATGGCCACCCCATAAAAAGGCTGCTGCTGCTGCTACTGCTAAGTCGCTTTAGTCGTGTCCGACTCTGTGCGACCCCATAGACGGCAGCCCACCAGGCTGCCCCGTCCCTGGGATTCTCCAGGCAAGAACACTGGAGTGGGTTGCCATTTCCTTCTCCAATGCATGAAAGTGAAAAGTGAAAGTGAAGTCGCTCAGTTGTGTCCAACTCTTAGTGACCCCATGGACTGTAGCCTACCAGGGTCCTCCATCCATGGGATTTTCCAGGCAAGAGTACTGGAGTGGGGTACCATTGCCTTCTCCATAAAAAGGCTACAGAACCAAATTCTGTAAAAGTCTTCAGAGCTCGATGTTCAAGGGCTTTGAGACCACCCTAGAAGTCACAGCACCAGCCCCCGTCCTTGGTGTGTTTGTGTGGAGCCGAAGTCCTTCCTTCACACACCCGAGATCACCTCAGATGCTCAGCCCAGGTCAGCAGGCTGAACCCGCAAGCATGCTGCCTTTTGCTGGAGGCTAGACAACCCACTTCCCCAGCAAGCTCCACGGCGGGGAAGTCCATACTTGCAAAGCCTCCGCAGCTTTCTGCCAAGTTGAGTCGTCAGCCACCCCAGGCTCGGGAACAGTTCAAGTTACCCCAGACGGGCTGTTCAGGACATTCCTATGTTATGAAATTTCCTTTTCTGGTGGCCCTGGGGCATCATGGGAAATCTGAGATACCAAACAGCTGTTCACCTCTGGGCGTGGGATGGGACAGTCCCCAAGCCGTGATGCTCCCCTACCTCCACAGAGCTTAGAGCAACAACCTGGGCCTGTCATCATGGGAATGTACCATGTCTATCCAGGTACAGATTCATTTCTTGCCTCAGGAACTTCTCTCTCTCTCTCCCAAACCCGGATGTCTTGGACCTCAAACTTGGACAGTTTCAATTTATTTTAAAATTCAACTTCAGGAATAATGAAACAACTATAGATCAAAATGCCATTTTCTTTCAACTGGCTTATTTTTTTTTTTTTAAAAGATAATACCTCATGCTGGACTTCCCTGGTGGTCCAATGGTTAAGAATCCACCTGCCAATACAAGGGACATGAGTTTGATCCCTCGTCTGGGAAGACCCAACATGCCTAGAGGCAACTAAACCCCTGTGCCACAACTACTGAGCCCACGAGCCCTAGGGCCCGTGCTCCACAACAGAAACAAGGGAAGCCACTGTAATGAAAAGCCTGCACCCCACAACTGGAGAGCAGTCCCTGCTGGTGGCAACTAGAGAAAGTCCCTGTGCAGCAATGAAGACCCAGTGCAGCCAATACATTAAAAACAAAAACAAAATAACCCATGCTGGCTGGTGAGGCTGCTGGGAAAATGAACACTGCCAATGAGATTGTAATTTGGGGTAACTTTCTTGGTGGGCAATTTGAGCTGTCTCAAAAGCCTCTAAATGTGCTTCTTCTGATCTTGCAATTCCATTTCCAGCAGTTTATCCCAGAGAAGTAATTTAAAATACTATCAAACCATTGGCTATAAGAATTTAAAAAAAATTGACAACCTAAAAGTCCAGATTACCAATATGATGGAGTCTATGCAACCGTTAAAAATGGTGTCAATGAAATCTTATGATTAGAACACTGTCAGTAGAAGGTGGAATTATGGGTGATTTTAACTTTCTTTCTAAATTTTCTGAAATGATTATGTGTTACTTTGGCATATTTAAAGATATTTTAAGTAGTCTGAGAAAGCCCGGCCCTGGAGATTGTTACTTTTGTCCTTGTCTAGGAGTCTCGGCTTTCCAAATTGGGAAATGGGGGTTCAGTAGCAGGGTAGGAAATTTCTTTTTTCCCCTTCCATCTCCTTTCCAATCTAGGCCAATCACTTCAAAGACAGCCCTTCCCCCAGCAGTTCTGCAGGTTTTGTGGGCTGTTTCTTTTGTTCCTCTCATCTGTCATCAAGAGGAGGGCTGCCAACCTGTGGTTGACCCCGTTTGGACAAAACTCCCTTCCCCAGCATTCCTTACCTGATGGGATATGCTTCTCTCCTATATTCCGAAGAGAGAGGTGACTTACCTCTCATTGAAACAAGCGGTCTTGTCTGTTTTTTTTTCTCGTGGAGGAACAACTCTTGCTGCTTGGCGAATTTATTTCTCATCACATTTTGCATAGCTTAAATGCCTCCTCCCTCAACGCTATGAAGGGCACATCCCAATCCTCTGAGATGAGAGTACCGTATTGTCCTCGTGACAGAATGCCATTTCCTTGCTCTGAAATTAAGAGTTCTTCCTCTATCTGAAGCTCACTGCTGACAACAGAGACTCTGAAAGGCAGTAGGAAGGGGATGAGGGCCTTGAGAGGCAGGCAGAATCTGGTGGGGTGGGAAGTGGGCTGGGGAGGGGATCACTCCTTCAGGGCTATCTGGGTTCGAATTCAATTCTGGCTCCACCTTGGGCAAGTCGATTCACCTCTTTAGGCCTCACTTCCATTCTATGTGATTCAGGGCTCTGAGTTGGTACACATGGAACACTTAGAACCCTGCCTGGTGCAGAGTAAGTGCTTTTTTAAGGACCAGCCATTACCACCATCAGACTTCCCTGGTGGCTCAGATGGTAAAGAATCTTCCTGCAATGCAGGAGACCTGAGTTCCATCTCTGGGTTGGGAAGGTCCCCTGGAGAAGGGAATGGCAATCCACTCCAGTCTTCTTGCCTGGAGAATTCCATGGACTGAGGAGCCTAGCGGGCTACAGTCCATGGGGTCGCAAAGAGTTGGACACAACTGAGTGCCTTTCATTTCACTTCTACTATCACCATCACTCTTCAAAGCTGGACCACTCGTCTCCCACCCCCTTGCAGTTATGGCAGTGTTGCCTGGGCAGACCCTACTGAAGACAGGTGTTCTGAGCTTGAGACTGGGTGCTGGGCACAGATAACCCCTAGAATGCTTTTCCACATGACACTGTGTGTAAACACATCCTGACCATTTCCCAGGGGGACAAAACTAAGGGTGGCCTGAATTTTTATCCTGAAGTACCCGGTACATCTTTCTACTCATACCCTTACTACCTGTTGAGTACTGTTGACCTCTCCTACCTGGCAGTGACCTCTTTTCACCTCTACACCTTCTGCTCTTTCAGCTCTAGGTCTCCAGCACTTCCTCTCCCCCTCAGAGAATGGTGTTGCTGTTTACCCAGCTGCTCAAACTACCTTATTCCCCACAGGACCAACAACTTCTTACATGGTCTCTCTCTTATGTATGTTTTTATCCCCATAAATTCATTCTTCTTAAGAGACAGAGATAGCTTCCGAAAACAAAGTGGAGCTAAGTCATTCTATTAATTAAAACCATGAGGGCACTTCCTGTTGCCCTTAGGAAGAAGTGAAACGTCCCAGCGTGGCTGGCAAGGGTTTCCTACCATTAGCCTCTGTCTGCCTCCTTCAGCGGTCCCTGAGCCCTCTGCCCTCAGCCCCCTGCAGCGGCCCTAGACCCCTTTTGGTTTCTCAAACTCCAAGTGCTTTTCTGTTGCCCAGGCAGACGCTGGGTCCTGCCCCTCAGTCTCACTGTTCTGGCTTCTCTCTTCTCAGTTACATGGCCTTTCACCCATAAAGTGTTCCTGACTGTCCCCTCAACATAACTTCCGTCACCACGGCCATCTCTGGCTGCTGCTCTGTCTTCCTTCCTGGCATGTCAGGAATTCCATGCAGGCCCCCAACTCACCACCTGGCTCACTGCTGAACCGCAGCCTGAGCACAGTAGTTGGCACGCTGAGAGGACTGACCTGTTTTCACTTGTGTCTGCGGTCCCTCCTCCTTGCTCCACACACCACCTCCCTGTCCCATCTCCTATCAGGCATCTGTTCCCCTCAGAGCTGGTGTTTTCATGCCCTTCATGAGTTCCTGCCCTTGGGAGGGTTTCTGCAAAAACTTTCTGGAAGGATCACATCTCTCACAACTGCCTTCAAAAGAACTTTTTTTTTTATTATTATTATTTAGAAATGCAGTTATATACAGAGAACAATTAAAATTAAATTAAACTTTGTACAAATATTAAAATACTATCTTCACACCCACTGCAATGTACAGGATACCAAAAAATATATATATAAAATAAAATAAAGCAAACCCAAACTGATTGGGTGACATCCTGCACAGTCAGTGATGCGCGTGTCATGTGAAACCGTTGCTGAGGCTCCATGGTGGCGTGATGAGCCGCCAGGCCACCCTCAACCCTCTCTTCTCCCTGCATGATGGTCCAAGCGTTTTGCCCAGGCACATCCCCCAGCTCCTAACACAGGACTCAACCTTGGGGTTCTCGTTCGAAATTCTACTCGATTTTCAACTGGCGGTTAAGAGGAGTTGCTTCCCAGGAAAGCTGAGCCTGCCCTTCCCTCTCTGGGGAACTAGCTACTCTACCACTTGGTCTACAAACCTGCCACACAAAATCCTCTCCGAGCCCCTCACCGGACTCCAGTAACAACAGGCCTTGTGCTGAAGGCCAGGAGCCCCGGCAGGCTTCAGGGAAGCTCCTGGACTCTGTCCTCAGCAAGCACATCTGGAATGAAGCTGTCAAGCCTGTGTCCTTTCCCTTCTGGGCCCTATATTTTCAAGGAGAGGGGGGGAAATAACAAACAAACAGGCAAGGATCTAGAAATGTCTGCAGCATTTTCCATTCTCTATGTAGCGATGCTCCCTGGGAATGGAAGTGACAGTTATATGGGAAGCGAGTGGTTTGAGCTCCATAGGGGTGGGGAGGGGAAAGGTCAAGTGCTAGGGTTCCTGTGCCACCACTGACGTAGCAGGAAAAGTATACCTTTGTCTGGCCATCAGCTTCTCCACGAAGCTTCACGGCTGGGGGAGGGGAGGAGGCGGCAGGCAGGAAGAATGGGGATGAGACAGGAGTTAAGTTCTGTTTGCAAATGGAGTGTTGGGAGGATGTACGTTGAAATGCCTTATAAAACCAAAAGAACTCACAAAGTGGCCAGGACTTGGCCCATTTCACAGTTCACACCCAGTGAAATGGGAACACAGCACACAAAACTCAAAAATGGCAAAAGATAGAGCCTACCTGCTGAACTAAGGCATTGAAAATGTTAGAAAATTTAAGTGATTTTTCACCATATACTGGCCCTTGAAAGTCACTGGAATGTGACTGCAAGTTGCCAAGATATAAAACCTGCATTGAGTCAGCCCGTGTACGCAAATAGAAGAAAAAAACGCTTCTTAAAAGTCCTTTGGTGCCGACTGTTCTCCTGTACAAGTCCTCTCTCTGCTGGGTTCCCCTAGAGGTGAGCCCGGGGAAGCCAGACCAGGGCAGCTTTCCCCACTGCTCCAGGCCCCTCTGGTGGCCCCCAACACCACCTTGTCTCTCAGCCAGCCCCCACCCCAAGGCCACCGTGGAGGCCCTGATCCTTCACAAGAAACAAGGGCCAGAAGCTCTAGAAACAGCAGTTCATGGCTGATGTGGGAGACGAGAACTAACTGCGGGAAGCCATCACGGCGGGTAAGCAGGGAGGTGAGGCTGGCCCGGTACCCACATGCCAGGGGCCTCCAGGAGGCAGGCTTCATCAAAGCCAGGGACAGGGGAGCAGGGAAGGGGAGCCTCCCAACTTTTCTCTCCTCCCTCCCAGGTGGCAAGTCTGGGCTTGTGATCCCCCCAGGGTGGGCGGGCAAGGTGAAAGAAGAGTTCAGAAGGCAGGCTTTTTCATTTTTTTCAAGCGGCAGGCGGATCATCTCTGTGGCTGGATAAACCGCAAACAAAAAGTGCAATCTCATGGGGAAAACCCCCAGAGTACTTATATAAAAAAAGGGTAAGAGCCCCGTTTAAAAAAATATTCTAGACGCGAGTTCAGGTGCTGGAAGATGGGGAAACGAAAGCTGCAGGCTCAGCAGTGAGACTCTGGAGGCCCCCCAGCCCATCCCCCTACAGGGCCTTGCTCCCTTCTGGAGGAAGACAAGGGTACCACGGGTGGAGCAGAACCTGTGCGGGCTGAAGTGACTGGGGTCGTGGGGACCCTGCCCTCCAGATGGGCCCCGGGTCAGCCACAGCCGGCAGGCGCATCTCTGGACACGGCCTCTTTGGAGGCCAAGGGCAGGCCTACTCCGTTCTGCACTTTCCCTCAGGCACCTCCTCCTTGCGGGCCAGGGCTGTGGGCGCCAGGTGGGAAGGAGAGAGAGAGAAACGCTTGGCAGGCACTGCCCTTACCTGAGAGGAAGGAAGACTACAAGAGTGAGAGAGGCCAGGATGAGTGGGAATAAAGTGCGAGTGTTGAGCAAGGGGGCGGAAGGCTGAGAGAAGGCCACCGGAGCTACCCTGTTAGGTCAGGAACTGAAAACGCCCTGGGCTTGAGTATTTTCAGGCTCAGGGGGGAGCAGAGGGGCAGCGCTTCAGGAACAAAATCAACAACAAGCACTCCCTAATGCCACATCTCATATAGAGGCAGCAGCCTGCCGAGGGAGCGGCCCCAGCGAGGGCCCTGGCCACTCCTTCCACACCAGGGCCCTGGAGCCAGTCTGCTCCCAAACCGTCCCCACCAGCAAGCGCACGCGGCGGGTCGGGGTGTGTGCTGATGTCTCCAGGGGGGTCGTGTGTCAGCTGTGACGAGTGGAAGGCAGCAGGGGAGGGCGGGAGGAGGAGGAGAAGCAGCAGCGAGCAAGCGGCAGCATGCTTCCCGGGCACAGTTACTAAGGCACGTGACTGCGGTGACGAGGACCCTCAGGACCAGGCTGGAGCTGCCTGCAGCCATCTGGGGGCTCGGTCGGTGCCCCGCAGGCCCCCTTCCATCACCACGAACCCACGACAAGGCCACTGGCCCCCAACTGCCAGTGACCAGTGGGGCATCCCACGGCATCTCAGAACTCTCACATCCCATGGGGGACGCCGCCGGCCCTGGCCGGCAAGGAAGCCAGAGCCACGTGGTGTCACACCCAGGAGGCAGCAGGCACCTTCCCCTCAGGCTCCAGGGAAAGAGAAAAAAAAACCAAGGCCAGGAAGGCCAGATGCTGAAGTAGGAAGTGAGGACTTGCATATTAGGAAGACAAATCATTAACAGCCACCTTCCTCCCCTCCCTTGGGATCTTCTGGACACTTCTCAGAAACTCACCAGGGCCAGGAGCTGCCACCTCTGAGCTAGACAGCTGGGAGTGAGGATGGCTGCGGGGTGACTTTTCACAGCCTCCGTCCTCAGTCGAGGCAGCACGCCGCCACTGTCAGCCAATGGCAGGCCCAGGGCCCCACACTCTGGCCCCTCCTGAAGCCACTTTGGGATCTGCTCCTGCCAAGGGCAGTGGTGCCAGCCTCCAAAGCAAATGGGCCAGATCCAGGCCTGGCCCCCCTGGGGGGCAGCAGCGCAGCCATGAAGGCTTGTAGGACAGCAACCAGCCCGCGTGACAGGGAAACCGGACGGGGTGGGAGGAAGGCACAAGTAAACACGGCGTGCTCGGGCCACGGGAGCCGGGGGGCTGCCACCCAAGAGCTGGCTGGAGGGGACCGGACGGCTCCGGGGAGGGAAGGGGTCAACCCAGCACGTTCAGATAACGTCCCCGACACAGGTGGAAAAGCTGGGGCGCGCAGGGAGCCAGCTCCTCCAGCCGTCCAGCAGGCAGATGGCGAGACTCTTCCTGGAGTTTCCAGCGAAGTGGGCCTGCGTGCCCTCAGAGGTGCGGAGATACAGACACACAGGTGGGCAGCTCAGGTCCCCGGGCAGGGCGGCTGGAGGACGTGGTGCTTAAACCCACAGGGAGAGGAGGAAGGGCAGAGAGGAGAGAAGCCCGTGGCAGCCCTCATGCTTCTTTCAACAGTGGGATGTCTGTGGGCGGAGGAAGACGGAAAGCAGAGCGGTTACCCGAGAGGGTGATGGCAGCGCAGCTCACCCCGCTGCGGGCCCCTCGCACGCTTCTAGCTAGTCTAAACCCCTCACCCCTTCTCCAGGCCTTCCTGCTCATCTCTCCGTCTGTCTGTGTGAGAAAACCTGAACAGCCAGTCCAGTACTCAAACCCTTTCTGGCCCTGCCACCCTGCACCCTCCTCTGCTTGGATGCTGATGGTTTAGTTGCTTCTCTTTCTACCCTTATTCTCATCTTATGAGGCTACTGAGCCCTGGTAAGTCTCACCTCCTTCTTAAAGCCATCCTTCAGCTGTGTGATTCTGAGTAAATCAATGCCCTTCTCTGGGTCTCAAGTCATCTCACATGTCACCTGGGTTAGACTGATACCTGAAGGGCCTGGCTTCCTGCACAACAGTCTGCCCTGGATAACTTGGGCTTAGCCTGCAACCAACTCAATAACCTCTGTGTCTGGTTTTGCACACCCCTCATTCTGACATACCTAATTCAACTGACATGAATTTGAGCAAACTCTGGGAGATATGGAAGACAGAGGACTCTGGCATGCTGTAGTCCATGGGGTGGCAAAGTGTTGGACACGACAGCAACCGAACAATATTCTGACATGGACCCTACCATTTGGTTCCATTTTTTTCTCTAACTCTCAGGTATATGCTCCATCTTCCCAACTGACTGACAGTCCATGCATGCAGACAGCATGTTTTGTGGTTCTTTCCATCGCACCTGAAACCTATTCCAACACCAGGCACAAGATGGGCTCTGAATAATGCTTGTTCAACACGTGGAACAAAGCCAGGGGACAAGGAGAAGGGAGAAGAGCTGGCACTCCAGGGCTCTTTAGGAAGGACAAGGACTGAGGTCTACATCAGTACATGCAGACACACAGCATGTATAGCTGGCTGCCCTGGGGGCCACTGGCTTCCAACTTTAAATCTGGCCCAAGTATTTAATGGCCCCTTCCTAGCTCTACATCCCACCAAGAAAATAGGAGGCATACTGATGATACTCAGGAAACCCTAAACCTGATCTGCACTTAAAAATTTCCAACTTCTTGGCTTGCAGATATTCTAAACCTTAGACACTAACTGTGGCCAGGACTTGCAGGAAGGGGAGAGCTCTAAAGCACTTTTGGCAGAGGGGTCAGGGGGCAGTGGTGGTGGGGTGAACGGGATTGGTAAGCATGGAAGTCCTGACTTTCTAAAGGGAAACATTTAGGTTTATTCTGCATCCTGAACCACAGTGGGATTTCATGTAAAGATGGTTTTTAAAGTGACAAGAATTGACGCTCCAGGCTCCAGTAAAGGCAGAGGTGTCAGGAGGGAGCAATTTCATCCTCTGACGGCTTTACCACAAAGGCCCCGGAGTTACCTGGGAGGCAGTATGGCACCATGGATTTTAATACAGGCTTGGGAGCAGATCCATCTGGCTTCAAATCCCAACTCAGCCATTTACCAAGACTTACCCTCTTGGAGCCTCAGCTTCCCTATCTGTAAATTGGTGTTTGTAACAACACCGTGAGGTCTGACCTGAGATAGTGCAAGAAAACCGAACAGCACAGGAGCTGACATGCTCCTGGTTAGAATGAAGCAGCAGAATGCTCTGGCAGAGATACAGGCTCCAGTTTTTCTAAGACCCCACACCTCCTTGTCATTCCTGTCCTTTCAGGAACATAAGAATTATAACAAGAGGACAGGCCCCACTTTCACCTCCAACTGGCTGTCTACCCTTTGATTTAGCATTTCCCTGAGGCCATGAATAGTTTCAGAGACTCCAAACCTATTAAGACTCACAGACAATAGCAAAAAGTCTCCCAATACAGAGCCCAAAGGCCCACCTAGGGTAAAATCCTATTTTGTACGATAATCCCCTAGGTACTATCCTTCTTTGCCCCAGGCACACCAATGATTAGAAAGGCTCACGCCCTTCCTCACTCCCAGCAAGGGCCCTGGGCACCGGCACAGACCACCTACCGTCTGTGTAGTCCTCTGATGCGAGGCTCTGTATGTCACTGTTCTCTGAATCCGGGGCTTCTTTGTGTGCCGCTCGGCTGTTCCCTGAGCCGGCCACCCAGGAAGAGGTGGTTGCCTGGTGCACCATCACAGTCTCTGAGCCCCGAGAGCCCCAGGCTTCACACAGTCCAGACTGGCCCGGGGCCTCTTCCTCGATGCCTGCAGAACAGGACCCCTGGTCCTGCGGGTGCGGCTCCCTCGGCCCGCTCCTCCCGCTGGGCCCAGACCCTTCTGACAGCACAATCTGCACTCTGGGGTCTGCTGGCGGCACGCAGTGACCGGAACTGCCGTATACAGCCTCCTCGTACGACGGGAGCGCAACCTGGACTCCATCCACCATGATGGAGACCTGGTCCCCGGACACTCCCTGGTCACGCCTGCATCCGGAGAAGGAAAGGACAAAGGAAGAATCAGAATATGCACACAAGTAGGTATCACAATACCAACAATACCAACCATTTCTGAGGGCTTACTAGGTACCAGGCACGGCACTAGGGCTTTATACACTTCACCCCACTGCATCCTCACCTGAGTCCTTCACCAAGAATGCGGATGAGGCTCCGAGGAGCTAAGCAACCTGCCCAGGCACACAGCTGGTAAGGGAGGAAACTAGGATGTGCACCCATTCCACCTGCTTCCAGAGACTATGTTACTAGCCTCTGGGTATACAGGCACCTGGCCCTCTGGTCCTGTGCAAAAACTAGGAAGCTCGAGACTCAGAAATAAAGCCACGGGCTCAGCACAGCTAAGCCAGGAAAGTGGAAGAGCGGTGGCTGTGTGTACTTGTGAACACACCCTGCCTGTACACTTCCAGTGGGCACACGGTGTGGCATGTACACTCGTTGTTGTTTAGTTGCTAAGTCGTCCCTGACCCTTTTGCGACCCCATGGACTGGAGCCCACCAGTCCCCTCTGTCCATGGGATTTCCCAGGCAAGAACACTGGACTGGGTTGCCATTTCCCCTCCAGGATCTCCTCAACCCAGGGACTGAATCTGCGTCTCCTGCATTGGCAGGTGGATTCTTCACTGCTGAGCCACCAGGGAAGCAAATTACATCTCCATAGAGGTCCTTTTAAAAAGAGGAGAAGGAAAAGAAACACCGTGATCTTGAAATGGGACACTGGACTCGAAAACTGAAGGAAGAATTCTGTTCTTTTGACTCAAGTCACTTTACTTGCCTTTTATTTATTTTTTAATTTTGTAAAGTTAAAAAAAAAATCTGTGGATTATAACACAAATGTCAGACAAACACAGAAAAATGTACAGCTGATTTATTCCAAAGGTAATACTAGTGTATGGGCTTCCCTACTGGCTCAGCAGTAAAGAATCTGCTTGCAGTGTAGAAGATGCAGAGCAGCAGATTCGATCCCTAGGTCAGGAAGATCCCCTGGAGAGGGAAATGGTAAATCACTCCAGTAATCTTGCCTGGAAAATCCCACGGACAGAGGAGCCTGGTGGTCCAGGAGGTCGCAAAGAGTCAGTCATGACCGAGCGACTAAACAACAATAATGCCAGTGTATAACCTCTGTCTGGGTCAAGAAATTGAACCCTGCCAGCACCCAAGCCCCAGCAACCCATGACCATTCCTATCACCTCACCACCAAAAGTAACCACTATCCTAACTTACATTAAAATCATTCTTTTGACTTTTATTTTGATAACTTTAATGCCTAAGCATGAATTCTTCAACATCGTTTAGTTTTGAGATTTTGTGACCTTTTATGAATGAGATAGATAATAAATGTGTGTGCCTGTGTGAGAACAGGCGTGTCTGGTTTTGTATTTTACTCGACATTATGTTTGGGAGATTTAGCCGTGCAAACACCTTTTTTCTGGATCACTTTTATACACAGGCTCCCACCCCAAACCAAATAAATCTGGGGATGGAGGCCCAGGTGCTGGCGCCTGTGTTTAGTTCCCCACTGGAGCCTCTCTGTGCATCCAGGAGGGGGGACTAGGGAGACAGGGCAGCGGCCTGCAAACCCGAGCCTGCCCCAGAATCGCCTGGAGTGCTGACGAAAGGCAGAGCCTCTCATTCTGTCAGTCTGGGTGGGGCCTGGAAATCTGCATTCCTAACAGGTTCCCAGGTGATGCTGCTGCTGCCGGGACCACATGTGAGAACCACTGACATAGCGGAAATAAAACGGCACTGAAGTGGGAGACTGGGGTTTAAATCTCAGCTCTGTCGTCACCTAGAGCAGTGGCACCCAACCTTTTTGGCACCAGAAACTGATGTCGTGGAAGATAATTTTCAGGGGGTGGTTTGGGGAAGATTCAAGTGCATCACTTTTACTGTGCACCTTATCTCTAATCTAACACTGCCACTGATCTAACAGGAGCTACTGGTCTGTGGTCCAGAGGTAGGGGCGGGTCCCCTGACCTAGAGGGATGACCCTCTCTGACTTTTACCTCTCTGAGCCTCAGTTTCCTAATCTGCAATGATCCTCTGAGGATTACGATGATGGATGTGAAGCAAAAGCACATTGCCTGGTACACCTGGAAGTTTAACACACGCAGGGCCCTCCCCTTTCCCTGGGCACACACGGACCAGCAGAGGCCAGCAAGCCCACCAGCACCCCTCTGCCAGTCCAGGGCCAGCCCCCAACAGTGACGCCTGCTGCCACGGCCACTGGGCTCACCGGCTGTGATGGAAAGACTTCAGCTTTGGCTGCAGCAGCACAAACAGCACCACGAGGAGGAGAATGAGCGCCACGGAGCTGGCAGTGGAAGCCACAATGGACAGCGTGGGGACCCCGAGCGACGTGTGGGTGTCTTTATCTATGGAAACAAGCCATCATCACCAGTGTTTTGTACCCAGACACATGGAACATGAGCCCCATGGCTGACCTTCAAAGGCCCCCTGCATGGTGCCCCAGTGAGATGTGCTAGGTATGGCCAGGGTCACTTTTGGAGCAACGGTGCAGAGCCAAACGGCTTTTATGTCAAGGAAAATGGACATTTCCCTATTCTGTTCCTGAAACTAAAACTCCCTTCACCTTGGACCACTGAGGAACATCTAACACCTAAATTCACTTACCCCTAGAGATCTTACCTTTATAAACCCAAGCTGATCCTGTCCTCAACAGCAGGTTCAAAGACATGAACCATTCAAATGCACACATCTTTCCACCATCTAAAGTTCGACCCATGTGGCAGGAAACTATAAAAACAGGGCTGTAATAACCCTCTGTTCTAAGGTCCTGCATCTTTAGCTGTATATCTAAGGCTGGTCTCCACCCTTCTCCAGGGTGTCACGGTCCTGAAACTGGAGTGAAAAGCCCGGAAATGGCTGCATGTCACACACTTTCCTCAGGAGGCTGGACCTCATGTCATGTACGACAGGAGGAGGCTGAGGGGGAGCGTGCTTCTGTCCAGCTGGACTGCGGCTCTGCAACAAAACAGCGCCCTTCCATTCAGGGAAAAAAATATACCAGAGACACTACAGAAGGTGCCTGCACTGTATCCCTGTGTTAGCAGAACACAGCCAGAGGTCACCAGCCCTGAGCTAGAGCATCAAGGGACTTTGCATCGCACAGCAGATGCCTCAGTGACTCAGCTGAAACGCCGTAGGACACGCATCAGCAATCCAAAAGTCTAACCGAGATGTGAACCCCAGAGGAGGGGAGGCTGCAGGGCGCCAGAGGAGCCACACTGCCCTCCACAGCACAGGGCCCTCTGGAGCAAGTGCGTGCCACTTCCTGGGAGCCGGAAGGGAAGCAGGAGCCCAGCAGCAAGTACCCCACTCTCGCCTGCCAAACTGACCCTCGTTGAGACGGCAGCTGATCTCCATGGCTGGTTTCCACTCGCCATTCTTACACGTCAGGTATTTGTAGTCACCCTTCAACATGTAGCCTTCGGCACACAGGTACTCAATGACGCTGCCGGAGTTCAGGGGGTCTCTGCAGGGCCGGGGGTGGCAGATGTAGCCACCATTCTCTGGCTCCGGTGGCAGGGAACACACTGCAGAGATGGAGAGAGAGGAGGTACCTTGATGAGGTTTTCCAGCGGGAGTGCCGTTGGCAACACGGAGCGGGGCAGTGCTGAAGGCCTAGGTAGGAAACACCTCAGGAGCAGAGCACCAGACCCTTGGAAAGGCTGCTGCCAAACACTGGAAGCTCAGGTTGCCAAAGACAGAAGGAGGCGCCCTGGCAACAGGGGAAGCCGGGCTGCCAACACCACGCCCCCCTGCCCTCCCCCTCCCTACTGCCTGCAGAGAACCGCATCCTTCACTCAACAGTAGACTCTGACCAAGCTATATTTACAGAGACCTAGTGTGTAATACGGTTTTAATAAAACCTGCTGGAACACAATGAAACCAAGTGACAGGTGGTAAAACACCAGTAACCTGCACGGGGGAAATGTTAGCTTTGTTTCCAGATCAGGATCAGAAAGGACTCCTTTGTGTGATAAAATGTGCCTTCTTGGCTTCTGATGCGTTTCCTGGGAGGCTTCCCAAGCCCCCTGCACCATGCATTCCCTGAACTGCGTGGTCACTGGCATCACTCAACTCCATCCTACAGTGAAGCCTGTATTTTTCATTGAGGTAGGTCTGCTCAGTTTTAAAAGCACCTTCATTCATCTCTGTGGAGTAGTTATCATGCCTCCCCTTTGATGATGAGGACGCTGGTCCACAAAAGTTAAATGACTTTGAGCCAAGTTTAAGGCAGAGAGAGTCAAGGGCAGACCAGGGAACAGAGCTGGGTCTCCTGATTCAAAACCTGTGCTCTTCCCACCAGCAGACACTGCTTCCACCCCAGGAGTGAGCGGGCCTTTAAGAACTGTGAATGTCAAGGTTACCTCCCTCTGAAACAAGGAAAATGGCAAACGGTACCTAAGTGCTGGGGGAACTGGGATGGAGACAAGCTGCCGTAACAAGCTCCCTGGAGCGGCCCAGGGAGAAGGCGGCCTCCAATTCCAAGGCCTGGGGAGGACGTGAAGCGCCTGGATGGACACTGCAGAACCCAAGTCCCCAGGCAATAGATCAAAGGGTGTGCCTTGCAAAAATAGGAAGGGGACAACAGGGGCCCTCAGGGATCACTGTTTAGAAGAAGATATGCTGGCAGGTGGCCAGGCACCCACAAACTTCAGCTTACCCCAAGCCTTACTAACACAGGAAAGATGAAAGTCTCCAAAGGACTTTAGATTTTGCTGACATATACCCTGTCCCCATCAAGATATCACCAGGACATCAATATGAAAATAAGAACCGCTGGGTTTCTGTTTTTCACTTCCTCTAATAGACTGAGTTTCTGACTGTCTGAGATAAGGTACTCTCCCTTCATGGGACTGCCCACCACTCTCACCAAATAAATACCACATCCCTTCAGCCTGCAAACTGCTCTTATGTAAGATGACTGCCAACCAGGAGAGGCGGGGATATGAAGTAAAAAAAGAGATAATGGTTCCCTGCCCTCAGGCTACTTATCACTGAGATTCAGAGAAAAGACTCCATTACTTAACCTATTAAAATAATGAGGTAGGTCCACAGGTATCAGAGAAGTCTGAACGTCCTCTCTGAAACTAGTAGATGAGCCCAAATAAGCCCACTCAGCGCCCTCTAAGGACACGCGTCATCTCTAGACTCTTCCCATGCCACCCAGCTCGCCCAAAGGCTAGAACAGGAGGGAGACACAGGCATCACACCTCTCCTGGTGCCTCTCTAAACTCTGGCCAAGGTGCTCAAAGAGCTGGCCAGCTGGATTGCCAAAGGAAGCTCAGCAAACCACTTTACCTTGTACACTCTCCCTCTTTTGTTCAGGGCAACAAGCCTGCCAGAGATCGCCTGGCTCTCTCCAGATTGTGTCTAATTGGTTCATTTCCTCAGTGTAATTACTGCTGAGCATCTGACAGCAGCTCCCAAAAGCAGGCAGGACTCACACAGGTCCAGTATGCGGGGGAGGACAGTCCCAGGGGAAGGGCTGCTGATTCTCAAGTCATTCCGGCTCTGCTGGGCACTTCTGCCCAAAAAGCCCACGTCGTCATGGAACCCCTGAGAGGGCCCTGGACATCACCCGGCACTCACTGCATCAGTACCAAAAGTGAGGTCTACAAAGACGCTACGTACAATTCATTCTGGTTCACTAATATTTACTGATGACTGGGCAGGGATCACTGTGCTCTGCTCTGAAAAAGGATAAAAAGACACGCACTGCAGGCACATGTGTGCTCAGCTGCTCAGTCCTATCTGTCTTCTGTGACCCCATGGACTGTAGCCTACCTGGCTCCTCTGTCCATGGGATTCTCCAGGTGAGAATACTGGAGTGGGTTGCCATGCCCTCCTCCAGAGGATCTTCCCAACCCAGGGATCAAGCCTGCATCTCCTGCATTGCAGGCAGATTCTTTACCACTGAGCCATCTGGGAAGCCCAAGCACTCCGGGTACTTGTAGCCAAACAGGGGTATGACAAATAAGTCCACACGTGTATTTTAAAAGCTTCTTTCTTCATGGCTTCTGAGTTTTATGTCGTGACACATTTTGGAGAGTATGTTTAGGAAACTCTTCTAAACATACACTCCAATATTTTGTTCTCAAGTTTTACAGACTGGGTTTTTGTTATGTAAATAATACCTTCAGAGGGGAAAAAAAATTATAGGAAATATATACCTAGAAAAAAATTCAAAAAGTAAGAGGGTGAACACAGAAAAGTAAGCCCTCTTTCCCAGTCACTCAGTGCTTCTTCCCAGAGATACTCCACACAGATTTTACCCTATACATGTCAAAGAATGAGATTAGTGCTGCAAGAGGGGGAGTTCAGAGCAGGAGAGATCAACCTTGTGTGGGGAAGGCCAGGAATGGCTACTGGAGGAAGCAGCATTTTCAATGGGGCTTGATTCAGCAGGAAAGGAGGTGGCGGTTTGAATCGAATGCTCCAAAGTAGCAAAGTGTAGATTAAGCCCAGAGAACATGAGGTAGCCTAGGTTAGCTTGACTGCATTAGAAAATTTGTCCAAATAAATAAATAAGTAAAATAATGGTAATAGTAGTAAGAGAATAGAGTAGTAGTAGAATAGAATAATATCGTGAAGAAACCCTTTTGCAGAGGGGCCCTGGCTGCAATAGGAGGTGTTCATACCATATTCAACGGGTGAAATCACAAGAAGAGCTGACTTTGATGTAAGGTGAAGAGAGGAGGAGAAAACCTCTGGAGAAGGTCAGCAGTACAGCCACCCTCGCACGGGGAAATAAACTGGACTAAAACGTTCTAGGAGGATCATACAAAAGAGACAAACTAGGGTAGAGCAGCCTCAGCATCACAAAGGGACCGCCCCAAGTCAAAGGAAGACATAAGGAGGTCTCAGAAGGAAAAATCAGAAAAAGGCAGGATTGTTTTAAGATGCCAAGAACATAAGGAAAAAAATACAGCCCTCCTGCCCAATCAGAAAGCAGAGTGGGAGCGTCTTGGCAGGGAGCAGGCGTTGGGAGAGGACCCTCAGGGATGCCTGGGCGTCAAAGGACCGGGAAGAACATGAGGAGGAGCAAATAAATCACTCGGTGGCTTCCGGGAGCCACTGTTCTGGGCAAGAGGCTGACTTAATCTGTGCATCAGGCTTGCTCTCTCTGACAACCCCAGGTCCGCAGAGGGAGTTTCAAGATCTGTTCGTAGCCCCAAGAAGACAATGAACTCATCTGATTTGGCAAAGCTGCATAATTTTAAAAAGAAGAGGGAGAAAGCCAGAAGACAGAAATTTTACAGAAAAAAAAAAAAAATCAATTAGCTCTCTTTAGCTTCCTTCTCTGCTTCCCATTATCTCTTACAGCCACTTTTCTTGGCCTCCCATGAGCACAGGAATCAGCGAGGTAATTCTTCAGGGTGCCTGTGCAGTGCCCAGGGCACAGCTGTCATGAAGCAGGAGACACAGACCAGATGCGGAGGGAGCAGACGGAGGGGAGGCAGAATGATCTGGCTGGTACTCCCACCCCTGAGCCTAAACCAAGAGCAGAAACCAATAAGAACCCCCAGTCAGCCCTCAGATAATGTGATTTTCTTCTGCTGTTCTGGGGACCAGACTTTTAAGAGGAAGCGAGGAATCAGAGACAAAACAAATTCTAAGATTCCATAACAAATGAATCAAAACAAGCTCCAGGAATGGCCTTGGAGTCAAAGTGTCGAGTTTAACACACTGTTCAGTTCAGTTCAGTCGCTCAGTCGTGTCCAACTCTTTGCGACCCCATGAATCGCAGCAAGCCAGGCCTCCCTGTCCATCACCATCTCCCGGAGTTCACTCAGACTCACATCCGTCGAGTCAGTGATGCCGTCCAGCCATCTCATCCTCTGTTGTCCCCTTCTCCTCCTGCCCCCAATCCATCCCAGCATCAGAGTCTTTTCCAATGAGTCAACTCTTCGCATGAGGTGGCCAAAGTACTGGAGTTTTAGCTTTAGCATCATTCCTTCCAAAGAAATCCCAGGGCTGATCTCCTTCAGAATGGACTGGTTGGATCTCCTTGCAGTCCAAGGGACTCTCAAGAGTCTTCTCCAACACCACACTTCAAAAGCATCAATTCTTCGGCGCTCAGCCTTCTTCACAGTCCAACTCTCACATCCATACATGACCACAGGAAAAACCATAGCCTTGACTAGACGGACCTTTGTTGGCAAAGTAATGTCTCTGCTTTTGAATATGCTATCTAGGTTGGTCATAACTTTCCTTCCAAGAGCCCCTTTTAAAATGAGGTGTGGAGGGCAGGGATGGTGAAGATCAGCTTGAAGAAGGGAAGCAGAATGCAAATACCTAGTTCAGTTAAAAAGACTCAACAGAAGAGACTTCCGTCTGATGTCAGTCATCAAGAAAACCCTGAACTCCCACAAATATGTATAAAATAGATAATGAGAACCCCCTGCATAGCACAGGGAACTCTACTCAATGCTCTGTAGTGACCTAAATGGGAAGGAAATTCAAAAAAGAGGGGATATATGTATACATATAGTTGATTCGCATCACTGTACAGCAGAAACACAACATTGTAAAGCAACTATACCCCAACAAAACACAAAACAACACCCCCCACCAACTCCCTCACATCGTGCGTACGTGCCAAGTTGCTTCAGTCGCGTCTGATTCTTTTGTGACTTTAAGTGCCTGGGCTTAAGAAACTGTTAGTGTCCACTTGCAGGTTTGAAATAATGTCGTTTTACACTAAAACCAGTGTAGTGGCATTTATAACACAATGGGCACACAGAAATAGGTGCTTAGTGAAGGTGCTGAAAGAAAGGATGGCCAGAGAAAACTTTCCTAGGAATTCAGAGGGGAAAAAAGTGGTTCCCCCAAACCCAGCACATCAGCACAGCAGCTGTGGTCACCAAGGGACGCAGCAGAGGCGGTATCACACGTGTCCCTGCGTGGCTGTAACTCCATCACACAATCAGAGCATCCCTCCTCCTAAGATGCTCTAGCAGGGCCACAGAGCTAAGCATGACAAGACCAAACCCTCAGAAAGATTACAGTCGACAGGACACAGACATGCAGGGCTAACTCTCATGTAAATGAAAGAAGCAAAGTGCTCAAAGCTGAGCTCTTCTATTGGCCCTGGGTGTCCTTCTGAGCAGGGACATCTTTTCTGTTCATCTGAGAACTGCTGGCAACCAGAGGAAGGTGAGGGCCCAGGCAAAGAGAAGCAGGTGTGAAGAAATAGAAAGGGGAGGAAGGAATGGATGGGAAGCAAACACCGAGCACAATACTGTCCCCCAGAAATACGATGCGGCCACAGAGGTGATTTTAGATTTTTCTTAGTCACATTAATCTTAATGATATATTTTATTTAACCAAAATATGCAAAATGCATGTTTGATATCTCAATACATAATATAAAAATTTATTAATGAGATATTTGATAATATTCTTTTCTACAATTATGGCACATTTCAGGTCAAACAAATCTCATTTCAAGTTCTCAACAGTCACTCGAGGCTAGTGGCCATTGTACTGATGGCACAAATGATGGGGGTCTGAGAACAGAAGGAAGGGTTCAGACCACACCACTAGGTGTGAGACAGGAGGGTAACAGCAGATGAAGATGCCGTGGGGCACTCAGGGTCCCTTCAGGTTGTTCTTTAAAGCACTGTTGACATGCTTGCTTTCAAAACCCTTTCTCAATACACGAAGGTTTAATTTCTATTTCTAGCCCTCAAGGCTTTGTTAGGAATAGAGAGAGCCAGAGAGAAAGCAAGGCAAAACGGGGAGTGGGGGTTGGGAAAGGTATTCAAATGTGCAAATTTCTTTTTGGACGTAAGACTAGGAAAATAATAATTACTGCAAAAAATATTATTACTGTGCCAGGCACTCTTCTGAGCTCTCTCTTTACACAAAGCAGGTACTATATTTTTTTCCATTTTACAGATTAAAAACAATGAGGCTTAATTTTTTTTTCCATTTTACCGATTAAAACCAATGAGCCTTAGCTGAGTTGAGTAATTTCCTCCGAGCCGCTCATCTCTAAATGACTCAACAGGCGCTTGGCTCCTGAGCTGCAGGCTTGACAGAGAAGTCCAGGCAGACCTGCAGAGGAGGCGAGGGTACCAGTCCATCCCCCAATGGACTAGGCCTGGACCTCTGGAACATCTCGCTGCTCTGGGAAAGGTGTGAGCTCGCTAGTTCAACAGGGAGGTGATTCTCCTCAAGAAAGCCTCTCAAGGAAGCTGGAACTGGGTATTACAGACAAATGCAAGGGGCTGGGGTGGGGGTGGGGGTAGTGGTTGGGTTACCACATCTCACTGTGGTATAAAGGTTTCTTCTAAGGCCTCCCTTAGAAATCTCAGTAATAATAGCTCCTATTCACTGCTGCTGCTGCTAAGTCATGTCAGTGGCGTCCGACTCTGTGCAACCACATAGAAAACAGCTCACCAGGCTCTTGTCCCTGGGATTCTCCAGGCAAGAACACTGGAGTGCCATTTCCTTCTCCAATGCATGAAAGTGAAAAGTGAAGTCGCTCAGTTGTGTCCGACTCTTCACGATGCCATGGACTGTAGCCTACCAGGCTCCTCCTATTCACTGACCACCTACTATATGCCAAGTATCAGTCTAAGCACTTTACATGTCTTAACACAATCAAATTTCACAAAAACCCTATAAGAAACGTATTGTTATAACATTATACAGATGAGCAAATTGATGGAGTGAGAGAGGTTAAAAAATTTGGTCACGGTCACCCGGTGAGTAAAGATCTGAACCGAGGAAGGCTGGCTTCCGCTCCATGGCACTGGGCAGTAACAAGGGTTCTGTGTCCAGCTTCTCCTCTCACAGCCCACCTGAGAAAGTGAGCCACAAGGAGGGGAGCCCAGTGACAAAGGCGATCTGCGTGCTGCCTGTGGACACTGGTCTCTCCTGGTCTCAATTTCTATACATGCAGGCACTGAACCAGAAGGCCTCTGAGGTCTTGTCTGCCATTTGCAAACCTGCGTCAAGCTGGGTGGATGGCCAGCCTCATCGCCCCCTGAGATTCCTCTCCTGTTAGTCCTGTAGCCACCCCAGTTCTCAACTGAGCACCGTGTGGGAGGCTCGAGGAGAAGCATCCTATCTGTGCAGAAGCGCCTGCAGCCATGTCAGGGCAGAGTCCCACCTTGGGTGCACGGCGGGGGCGGAGAACCAGGCCAGAGGAGGTTGGCTCCTCCAGAGAGAACCAGGGGCTGCTTCTGTCCATCGCTTTCCCCCTCGCTCTGCCTTCCTGATCCCCTAGTCAAACAGTCACCAGTCTAAAACAGGCAGCATGCAGCGAGAGGGAAGAGACGATTTCTCATGCCATTTGCAACCTTCCTCTCCTCTGAGACAAACCTTCCCAGCGGTCAGACAGGAAGCCCATTGTCCAGCCAGGATCCCTTTTCTCATGAGAACTTCCCAAATGCGAGGGAGGGCCAGCTGCGGGCACTCCAGCCTTTCCCAGGGTGTGGTCCCAGAGCAAGTGGGGGTGAGCAGTAGCAGAAGCCACCATGGCTCAGGCTGCCCTCTCGCAGGGGCCAGGCCCAAGCCCCGCTCCTGGGGACTGAGGCTCACATGCAGGTCCAGCTTCAGAGGCTGTCCCTCCTGCTTCAGGCCTGCATCTTTCACTCCCCTCACCTCACAGGAGAGGGGACATGCCAGCCAGCAGGTCAGAGCCCACAAGAAGGAAGAACATTTTCTTTATGGCACCTTGCCCCAAACATGAAAACTCCTGTCATCTGAGAGCGGCCACCAAAGTCGTTCTGAAAGAAGCAGTGCTGCTCCTTGGCCTGGAAACCCTGACCTGAGAGTACACAGGGTCAGCTGGAGCCCCACCCAACTGTCAAGACTCGGCTCCCAGGTCGCCTGCCCAGGACACCGTCCCAAAGAGAACTAAGCGGCATGGGCAGAGCCTACCCCCGGCCTACAGTGAGAGCAGCCGGGTGAGCTAGGACAGTTCCTCACTACGTGGGCTTGGGCAGGTCTTCCCATTCCCCAGTTCCCTCACCTCTAAGAGGTGGACAGTAAAGGTGTGTACCTCATGGGCACTAAGCAGATTCATCACAATCATGCCTCTCACATACCAAGCAGTCAATAAACAGCAGCTCTATCACCCTCCTCTTTTCTCCACACATCTTTCTGCCTCCCCATAAAGCACTGGCTATACTGTTGTCTCTGCAATTATTTTCTCACAGGTCGGTCCACCCCAGCTCTCCACTAACCCACCCACATACCCAAGCTGTAGGGCAAGCATTTGTTCTGCTTCTTGTATTCCCAGATCTCGGTACAGAAACTGGCAGAAACTGACTTCACCTACAAAATTTTGCCCACATTTCAAGGCACTGTCTTTTTAAATGCAAAGGGTCACATGGTTTCTGATTTGAGATGAATCAGGAGCAGATAACAGCTGAAACAGGAGAGAAGTTGGCAGGCAGGGCACAATGTTTAGAATGACATAGTCATAGGACACAACAAAAAACTGGTTAGAACTAACAAGGCCCAAGATGGTGGAAGATGAAACTTCCAGGAGACTCTGAGCCTCTTTAAACACTCACTGTAACGCATCAGCTAAATGACACATCGGCCAGGGCCATGACAGCTCTGAGGCCAACCATAGAAAGCTGAAAAGCGGGTGGTGGCCCAGTTCCTGGAAATCCCCACCCTCTTCCCCAAAACAGTTGGAATAACCCTCCCACTTATTAGCCTATGAAATCAGCCAATCCATACAAAGTATAACCACACCACATTTCGGAGTCTCGCTTTCTGAGATGGCCCACACTCTTGTCTGTGGACTGTGCTTCTCTGTAAATAAATCTACTTCTTACCTATCACTCTGTCTCTCACTGAATTCTTTCTGCAATCAGACGTCAAGAACCTGTGCTTCATTAAGCCCTGAGACCAGGTGTGTGATCTCAGTTAAAAGACCTTGGGCTCCATCCTAATCTGAGCTGCGTGGTTTCTAGCAGGGAGACTCCCTCGGCATGGGACATCTCATGTTCTCTAAAATGCCATCTCCCCGTGAAAATACACTCCCAGCCACCAGAATCGGGCCATGCAGGGTCACAGCATGGTCTGATGGTGAATAGGGTCTGACCTGGGGGCCTGCCCTCTCCTGGGCCTTACTTCCTAGCAGCCAATACTCACCTTCGTGAAGTGCTTAAGGGGACGGATGAAAACTGTTACCTGAAAGTGTCTTGCATCATGCCTGGCACACAGTAGGCACTTTCTTTAAATTCTTTACATTTATTATTCACACTATAAATGTGATTTGTAAATGTAAACTGATTTGTATAAATGTAAACTAATTTCTTACCTGTGGTTTTTGGAATAGGGTAGGGCAAAGACTCCAGCAAAGAAAAAGGATTGCTTCAGAAATTTCTCGATGTCTGGAGAGGGACAGGCAGTGAGAGGAGTAGGATGAGCACGTCTACCAGGCTCCTCTGTCCGTGGAATTTTCCGGGCAAGAGTACTAGAGTGGGTTGCCATTGCCTTCTCTGGGGCATCTTCCCGATCTGGGAATTGAACCCAGGTCTCCAGCACTGCAGACAGACACTTTACCCTCTGAGCCACCAGGGAAGATTAATGGCCTCCATATGGCCTGTTACCCTTTCACCCCTTTTCTCACAGCTCAGGGACTTGAGAGACACGCGGCCACCTGGGGCTACACCTTCACCCCACCCCTACTGTACAACTGAGAAGACGAGCAGGCAGGAGGACCCTTCTCCCATTGCTGCTCCAGGCCGGGGCCTCACAGTATCAAAAACCCTCCCACCCACCGCAGTGACTTAAGAGAGCAGCACCCACAATTTTCCACCGCCTCCACCCCAGGATGGTGGGATGCCAGCAGGGCTAAGGAGACAGGCCATTCCACGTGCATTAACAAATGATATTACGTTCCCCTGAGAGCAGTAAAGGGTTAAGAGAAAATAGATGTTTATTTTTTCTCATCAGCGACTGCTACTTCCTGGTCTCATCTCCTTTCTCCTATCATTGAAGAAGCTGCCCACGTGTCTGCTCTTGCCCTCAGAATTCCCCACCTCTAGGAGGATGGAGGCTGGTCCTCTGCAGGAAGGCCCCAGTCAGCTGCTTAAGGCACTTAGCAACCTCAGAAGGAGAACTGATGAGCGAGTGATAACTGACTTCAGAGTCTGGCTGGGAGTTTACGACAGGGCTGGACTCAGAGTTGTGGTTTCATTCCCAGTCTACCATCTGATGGAAATACCTTATGCCAAGTCTGGTGTCAGGCACACACAGTAGGCCTTTGAGAAACACAAATTTAAATTTAAAACAAATTTTAAGATCTCTGCTGTCCAACAGGGTAGAAGTGATGAAGAGAATTAACATTTATCATCAGGCGCTATGAGAGGCAATTTAAAGTTACCATCCTATTTTTAACTCTCCCATCCTATGAGGAAAGTGGTGTCATACTCAATTTGTTCAGATGAAGAAAGTGATGCTCTGAGCAATTTAGTAGTGGCCTGAGATTACAAATCTACCTGGTAGTAGAGCCTGGATTGAAACTCGCATGCCTTTCTCCAGCTCCTTGACTACAGATGCCACCAAAAAAGTTACCCCAAGACCTACAAAAGTGTAGCATGGGGGTGGGGTCCATCTGACGAAAAGTTGCAGTAATTCCTGTTTGGAGAAGAATGTGGACTGGTGAGTTTACTTGTGCCCAGAGAACTCAGCTCATATCTCAAGTGGGGCCACATTTTTCCAGAGAGCTGGGGGGAAAAGGCAAGACGGTTTCCTTTAGTAATCTGTGAGCATTACAAACAATGAAGCTATTTAAGGAGCACGGATCCCAAAGCTGCAAGTAGGAGAGGGCATGGGGGCATTTTCAGCTTGGGAACACCCACCTTCCAAGAGGGATACATGACAGGAAGCCCGCCACTGAGTGCAGAACGGGGGTGTGAGCTACATTTAGACAGAGGGCTGCCCCTCTGCCCACCGCCTGGAATACAGAGGATCACCAGGGCAGCTCTGCCAAGGCCCAGAATAAACAGCCTCTGCTGCGTGCCTCCAAACAGGGAGTCAGGCAGCGCCTTGCTTATGCTGGGTGCTCAACAAGCCACTGCTGCTTGCCCAGGCTCACACACCTGCAGAGAACGAAAGGGAGCAACTGGTAAACTCTAGCCACAGACGGCGGCAGAAATCAGCTGAGGGGGCAGAAATCAGCGATGGAGGTGACCTATAACTGGCAAGCGCCACACTTCTTGGAAAAACACCCACCCAGTAATTGAGGGGTAAAGGTCTGAATCATCTTTTCTGAAGAAAGAGATGTGATGGATCTTGCTGTGACAGACAAGGTGCAAATAACAGACTACAGGTCGAAGGCCGGCCATAAAGTGAGCCCTGCACATTCCGTGGGGGTTTGTGTCAGGCCTGACCCTACCATGAAACTAGGAGATATAAAAAGGAAAAGACAAGGTGGTTCTTTGGAGGGTGGGGTGCGTGGCATGGGGAATGAAGTGGCAAGGGCCAGGGGTCATTGCCTTAATCACCTCTGAGCCAACAAAAATGAAGAACACTGTGACCAATGGGCCATGGGAAGATGGAGTCAAAAGTTACAAAATCTATTCATCTGGAGAGTCTTCCTCCATCTCGTAAGGAAGGAGAGTCTCTTCTTTAAATGCCTCATCAGTTTAACCACACTATTCATACAGCCACCACAGGAAAAGGAGCTTGTCTGGCCTTCTTGGTTTCCTCTGCACTTCCTAGAAAGGGAACTTCCCACCCTCTGCTATCATCAGCTGATCAAGGGTGCTGAGAAGTCTCCCCAGAGGAGTTTTATTCTTCTCTACTCCCAGTCAATCCTAAAGGCAATCAGTCTTGAATATTCATTGGAAGGACTGATGGATGCTGAAGCTGAAACTTCAATACTTTGGCCACCTGATGCAAAAAACTGACTCATTGGAAAACACCCTGATGCTGAGAAAGATTAAAGGCAGGAAGAGAAGAGGACGACAGAGGATAAGATGGTTGGAAGGCATCACCAACTCAACTGACATGAGTTTGAGCAAGCTCCGGGAGTTGGTGATGGATAGGGAAGCCGGGGTGCTGCAGTCCATGGGATCGCAAAGAGTCAGACACGACTGAGCGACTGAACTGAACTTTCAGCTTGTGAGTCTTTCTAAAGTTCTGGGCCAGACGGAGCCAGAGGACTCCTGGCAGATCCCTTTCCTTGTCCCAGGCAGCAGGGAAGGCCAGAGTCTCTCTCACCTCCTGTGAATTCACTCACATCAGACCCTGCTGTGAGGTCCATGGCAGGGCCCCTGCCCTCAAGCGCTTTCTCACATGTCTGGGACCTGCTTCCCCTTTGATTTTAGCTTGAGTATTTATTAGCCTGGCTGTGACAGACTGTCAAGATCCCTTGATCATTAAACAAAGCAAACACAAAACAGATTAGTGAGCTTCAGGGACAGAGTCTCAACCGTGCTTTTTGTCCATCTGAGCCCCACCTTCCTGTTGCCTCCCCTGCCTCTCTCAGGTCTTTGGGCCCCTGCGCCTGGTAAGCCACTTGTGACTGACCAGTCAAGAGTCTAGGTCAGAAGACATTGCCTGTTGCAGCCTCAATCATTTGTGCATCAGAAGATACCTGTGTCCAAACATCACACAGGTGAACAGAAAATATCCTTTAATCTTTTGTCTTCCAAAGAATGGTTTAATGACTTTCACCCATTAGAAGAGAGTTAAAAAACACTTGCAAACCTAGATTCTTATTTCCTCTGGATTTCTTTCTACTAGGAATGCTTTCTCAATATAACAAATTCATATCTATGAGCCCCAACCAGTGTGCCAGGTTGGTGATAGAACTTCGAGAGTAAATAATACATCCCTGGTGACTCGGACGGCAAACAGTCCACCTGCAATGCGGGAGACCCGGGTTCGACCCCTGGGTTGGGAAGATCCCCTGGAGAAGGGAATGGCTGCCCACTCCAGTATCCTGGCCTGGAGAATTCCATGGACAGAGGAGCCTGGCACGCTACAGTCCACGGGGTCACAAAGAGGCAGACACAACTGAGCGACTTTCACTGTCCCTGAGGAGACTTTACACTCTTTGGGGGTACAGATGAGGCACCCCAAGTAGGTTATAATAATAGTAACATCTACTCTATCTCCCAGAGTTCACCTAAGGATTGTATGTATCCCTCCGTTCTTTCAACAGGTTTTTACTAAGCACTACAGCACTGTGGCAGGCAATGGGGAAGGAGGGTTGGGAAGGCAACAAAGATACAGACCCTACCTTCTGGGAGCTTATGGTCTAATAAATAACCACAGGAGACACATGTTAGAAATCAATCTGGGCTACACTAGGAGGTTCTGAAGAAGGGTTAATTCAACGGGGGAAGAGATCAGAAAGGAAGAAAGAAATGATACCAGAACTCCAAATCTAGAGGTAAACAGGACTGTGACATGGGATGAAAGACTGTGATTAGGGGACTGTGACTTGCATAAAGGAGGGGGAAGAGCATGCAAGGGGGAGACAAGGGCATAAGCAGAGGAACAAGAAGAGGGTGTGTGTGTGTGTGTGTGTGTGTGTATGTGTGTGTAGCAGGAGATAGCTGGAAATTCAGAAAATCAGGGAGGGCCCCAAATACAAATCTGAATAATGAAAAACTCTTGGGTTTTCTTCCCTATAACGAGATTTTAGGGATCTTTCCAGTTCCTAAAATGCAAAGTCATGTTACTACTAATAAAACAAAAAGCCTGCTCTATGTTTCTAATCCAGCTGAAGAAGCCATCTGAATCTCCCTGCCAACTCTGGCAACTAGTTTTCAGTGGAGCTGGGGGTGCAGGTGTGGCAGAGCCAGGGCAACAGAAGGACCGAAAGAAAACCATGTGAGTTCTCCGGTGCAGATGCATCATGTGTCTTAAGTGTGCCAAGGTGAGGGGGCCCGGGAAAAACTGCAGGGACTAGAGCAGAGAAAAGGAGTACAGAGAAATCCTGCGGTCAATTTCCTTCCCAGGGTTCTCTCACACAGCAGCAGATGGCCTATCCCTGGAGGACTGAATCTCGGAAAACAGCTGCTCCCAGATCCCGGTCTAACAGCTGGGGTCACAGGACCTCTCCGCGCAAGCTGAATGCCAGAAATCAATGGGTTCCATTGTGCCTTAGCTCTCATGTCCAGGCTCATGCCCTAGGCCTGCCTGGAATTGAGGACTGAGAAAAATAAAACTATACACTTTGAAAGACTGCACTTGCAAATTCACGGAAAGATATAGTATTATAAAGTCCAATTTCATTTAAATTACCTTGACTTTGCTTGGAAACTATTGAGATGCTAATTATTTGAGAGATAAAGGAGAGTGGGGGCGGGGGCAGGGAGCAGAGGGACAGATCATAATCGGAGGAAAACCCCAAACTGTCTCTGGCCCTCCTCGTCTTCCTGCCCATGGCACAGAATACCAACCAAACCAAAAAGCAGGCGAGATGCCCCATGTACTGGAAAAGGGGATAAAAATCCATAAAACGGTGTGTGTGTACACAGAGGAGTGTAAGTGTATGATTACATAATTAGGCACATTAAAGTATTTATACTGCTGAGACTAAAAGCCCCCACTCAAAGGCATTCCACCAAAGTTGAAAGGGGAAAAAGAAAATAGAAAATAAAGCATCTAATTGCAATCTTCCACAAAGCCAGACATCCCCAGCTGGTGCCACAGCTGAATTCTCTTAATTAACATGTTGTAATGGCAAGTATGAAAGACACTGTATGCTTATCAATTCCATGCCTTGGCTAGCCAGGCATGGGAGAAGGCCACAACGCTGCTATAATTAAAGATTTTTCTCTTTCCATTATAATGGTACCCTGGTGTGGGATGTCAGTGGTTTTTGCTTAAAAACTTAGTTGTTTAAAGCACACATACAATAAAACTCTATACTCACAAAGTCAAGGACTGAGACTGGAGTATACAAAAGAGTTCACAGTCCAGGCACGAGTTTCTAGTTTATTTTTGGTGGTTGATTTTCTCTTACCTCCCCAAACCTGGGACTTTTCCAGTTAGAGAAAGCCAGCAGTGTTTGAGCAGCCTAGCCTTTTAAATAAACGCAGCCCATCTGACAGCTTAAAATCATAGGTTAAAAGTATCTAAATAGAAAAAAGATGACAGACATCAGCATATAAACTGCCAGGGGAAAGGCCTTGAGCGTAGGTCAATATGGACTGTGTTACAAGGGACAGATTCAGCCCCAGAAGCCCAGAAGGGCCTTGCACCCTTACAAACAGGGTTTTGTTTCTACACAATTCTTGATCACAGGGGAACCTGGTTATAGTCTTTCCATTTCTCCAGAGAGAGCCCCCGTGAAGTCAAATGATAGGTTTATATATTATAAGGAAGATGGGCTCTCAGGAAGCCAAACAAGATGGTAAAATGCCTAATTATGCTTTGGCTTTTATACTCCTGGACAGCATAACTCAGGTTTTTTTTTTTTGGTTTTTTTTTTACACTATTCTTTAACTATTTTCTTCCTCTTCACCACTGAGGAGGGCCGTTGACTTAAGAGTCAGCAAATGCTCAACCGACACTAAAGATCCCCGGCTCTTGGCATGCTGAGCTTCAAAATCTTCTCCTCAATTATTATCAGCTTTAGAAGACCTGCCCTTCTTATAACTACCATCAGCAATGTCATTTTCCCATTTTCAACTCATCTGTAGAGAATAAAGGGCCCCAAATCCAAGTTACTGCTGCAACATACACGGCTGCACAGATGGAGTCCGTGAGGCTGCTCAGAGCATGCTGCAGGCTGGCAGGCAGCCACACCCCAGACCCACCGCTCATGAGGTTTCCTTCTCAGCTGCTGCACCAAAGTCCAAACTCGTTACCCAAAAGGCAACTGGGGTGTCAATTTACAATGTACCAAAGTACAGGTTGTTTCTAAGACAAACTTTTAAAAGCTGACTGCTCAGCACTGTTTCAGAACCACCTAATGAGGTATCTGATTTGCACTCTTTTGCCCCTTACACCCTAGCCCCAAAGGCCCGAATACGAATGAGGAATGTGTCTATGGATCACTGGCACTCAGCAACACACACATACCTGCACTTCACAAAGAAGCTGCAGGACTGCAGCCAGGGTGCATAGGTTTGCACGGCACCAAGGGAAGCCAAGCTAGTCGGCACACGCCACAGGCCTGTTACTCATCCTGGGTTTCTCATTCTCTCTGCCTTGTTGATGGAAAAGGCTTGTCACATGTGCAAGTGGCGATCCTGAGTCTTCGCAGGTACTTCTTGCAGTGGAATAATGTGAGCAGAACATAGTCTCTCCCTTCCCACCTCACCCCCAGCTGCTGGGAGTAACTAGGCCTACAGGAAAGAGAATCCATGTACTTCATAGACTCCACAGGAGTGGGTGGGCAATCCTCTGGGGCTAGTCTATTTGTACTTGCAGCCCATGTGCAAAACCAAATGAAACCATACACTCCAAGATGGCAGAGAAGTTGCAGAGCAACTGATTCTGAACTGTGGGCATGCTGCTTTCTCTCACACAATCCTCTCAATTTTCCCAGCCAGCCTCACCTCTCTGAGGGACAGAGATAATAAAGAGCAAAGAGAGCTGTGTGTGTCACAGAAATCCCTTGCATTCCTATACACTAACAATGAGAAAACAGAAAGAGAGATTAAGGAAACAATTCCATTCACCATTGCAAAGAAAAGAATAAAATATTTAGGAATATATCTACCTAAAGAAACAAAAGACCTATATATAGAAAACTATAAAACACTGGTGAAAGAAATCAAAGAGGACACAAATAGATGGAGAGATATACTGTGTTCATGGATCAGAAGAATCAATATAGTGAAAATGAGTATACTCCTCAAAGCAATCTATAGATGCAATGTAATCCTTATCAAGCTACCAATGGTATTTTTCAGAGAACTAGAACAAATAATTTCACAATTTGTATGAAAATACAAAAAACCTCGAATAGCCAAACCAATCTTGAGAAAGAAGAATGGAACTGGAGGAATAAACCTGCCTGACTTCAGGCTCTACTACAAAGCCACAGTCATTGAGACAGTATGGTACTGGCACAAAGACAGAAATATAGATCAACGGAACAAAATAGAAACCCCAGAGATAAATCCATGCACCCATGGACACCTTATCTTTGACAAAGGAGGCAAGAATATACAATGCAGAAAGGACAATCTCTTTAACAAGTGGTGCTGGGAAAACTGGTCAACCACTTGTAAAAGAATGAAACTAGCTCTTTGAGGAAGACGTGGTCGTGGCTGCCGCGGACCTTTGTCCGCCCGCTCCTGCTCCTGACTCACCGCTGTTCGCTCTCGCCAAGGAACAAGTCGGTCAGGAAGCCACGCCGCAGCCATGGCCTTTAAAGACACTGGCAAGACTCCTGTGGAGCCAGAGGTGGCCATTCACCGGATTAGGATCACCCTCACCAGCCGCAACGTGAAGTCTCTGGAGAAGGTGTGTGCTGACCTGATCAGAGGCGTGAAGGAAAAGAATCTCAAAGTGAAAGGACCAGTTCAGATGACTACCAGGACTCTGAGAAAAACTACGAGGAAAACTCCTTGTGGTGAAGGTTCTAAGACTTGGGATCGATTCCAAATGAAGATTCACAAGCGACTCATTGATCTGCACAGTCCTTCTGAAGTTGTCAAGCAGATCACTTCCATCAGTATTGAGCCGGGAGTCGAGGTGGAAGTCACCACTGCCGATGCCTAAATCAACCTTTTTAATAAATCAATAATCAGTTGTTAAAAAAAAAAAAAAGAATGAAACTAGAACACTTTCTAACACCATACACAAAAATTAACTCAAAATGGATTAAAGATCTAAATGTAAGACCAGGAACTATAAAACTCCTAGAGGAAAACATAGGCAAAACACTCTCTGACATAAATCACAGCAGGATCCTCTATGACCCACCTCCCAGAATATTGGAAACAAAAGCAAAAATAAACAAATGGGGCCTAATTAAAATTAAAAGCTTCTGCACAACAAAGGCAACTATAAGCAAGATGAAAAGACAGCCTTCAGAATGGGAGAAAATAACAGCAAACGAAGCAACGGACAAAGAATTAATCTCACAACTATACAAGCAACTCTTGAAGCTCAATTTCAGAAAAATAAATGACCCAATCAAAAAGTGGGCCAAAGAACTAAACAGACATTTCTCCAAAGAAGACATACAGATAGCTAACAAATGTATGAAAAGATGCTCAACATCACTCATTATCAGAGAAATGCAAATCAAAACCACAATGAGGTACCATTTCACGCCAGTCAGAATGGCTGCTATCCTTTAAAAGTCAACAAGCAATAAATGCTGGAGAGGGTGTGGAGAAAAGGGAACCCTGTTACTTACACTGTTGGTGGGAATGCAAACTAGTACAGCCACTATGGAGAACAGTGTGGAGATTCCTTAATAAACTGGAAATAGAACTGCCATATAACCCAGCAATCCCACTGCTGGGCATACACACCAAGGAAACCAGAATTGAAAGAGATACGTGTACCCCAATGTTCATCGCAGCACTGTTTATAACAGACAGGACATGGAAGCAACCTAGATGTCCATCAGCAGATGAATAGATAAGAAAGCTGTGGTACATATACACAATGGAATATTACTCAGCCATTAAAAAGAATACATTTGAATCAGTTCTAATGAGGTGGATGAAACTGGAGTCTATTATACAGAGTGAAGTAAGCCAGAAAGAAAAACACCAATACAGTATACTAACGCATATATATGGAATTTAGAAAGATGGTAACGATAACTCTGTATGCAAGACAGCAAAAGACACACAGATGTACAGAACAGTCTTTCGGACTCTGTGGGAGAGGGCGAGGTTGGGATGATTTGGGAGAATGGCATTGAAACATGTATAATATCATATGTGAAAGGAATCACCAGTCCAGGTTTGATGCATGATACAGGGTGCTTGGGGCTGGTACACTGAGATGACCCAGAGGGATGGGATGGGGAGGGAGGTGGGAGGGGGGTTCAGGATGGGGAACACATGTACACCAGTGGCGGATTCATGTCAATGTATGGAAAACCAATACAATATTGTAAAGTAAAATAATTAATTTAAAAATTAATAATAAAATAAAATGAAGCATTAAAAAAAACACAAGAACAAAAAAAAGAGAGCTGTGTGTGTGTGTTAAGTTGCTTCAGTCATGTCTGACTCTTTGCGACCCTATGGACTGCAGCCAACCAGGCTCCTCTGTCCATGGGATTCTCCAGGCAAGAACACTGGAATGGGCTGCCATGTCCTCCTCCAGGGGATCTTACCAACCCAGGGATCAAACCCACATCTCTTAGGTCTCCTGCATTAGCAGGAGAGGGTTCTTTACCACTAGTGCCACCTGGGAAGCCCAAAGACAGCTGGGCCTTCTGCAAATGTGGGCTGGCCCATTACAGTCAAATCTTGTTTTGTGGACTACTCTGTTACTCAACTGTTAAAAAAAAAAAAAAAGGCGATTACTCAGAATGGGTTTTAGCATTTATCTACCAGCAATCTGAACAGTGTGTCTGGGGCCTTAGTTTTCACAAAAAAAAAAAAAGGGAAAAAACCACTGGTCTTTAAAAGCAGCAACATGATGTCAAAGTTAATGTCTTGAGGCTTCAAGCTAAGCCCTCGTCCCTCTCCTGCACCAGGGCCCATACCCACAGTGGCAGCTGAGCCTCTGCTGGCCTACACCCTGCCCTAGCGACAGGCTGGGATGATCCCCAAAGAGGAGCCGCTGACTTCCCAGGGTTCCAAACCTGATGCCTGCCCTGGACATGCTCTGGGTCCGTGCCAGGGAGCTTGGGGTGGGTCAGCTGGGAGGGGCAGGCCCCGCCCAGGCCCAGTGGCTGGTATGGAAACTGTCACTATGTTCCTGACTTAGGCAAACTGGGCAGTACTTCCCTTGGCAATCATTTACTCTTCCCTCTTTCTACTGGAACTTAATAGATCTTGCGATGATGTGTTTGTCCCCACTGATGCAATCTCCCTCAACAATAATTTATTTTCTCAATTTTCACTTTCTATAAACAGCAGCTACTAGTAGTCTATTAAGAAGAATACTTTCTGACTGATCCTCTTTGGTATTATTTATAGTCCAAAGCTACCCAATCTCCTTATTTACAATTGTGAACGGGTGGAGGGCATGGGTCGAGGGCACAGAACTCAGCACGGACAAGGATTCTGCACACTGTACCCCGACTCCTGATTAGGCACAAGGTGACCCATGTTGTCTGGATCTGAGCAATCATCCCTGGTCAATCCCAACCTAAAACGAGCAGCATGGAATCCACCGCACTTCGTGCCTGGCTCCACTGGGCCCACCTGGGCATAGCACCTCCACAGGGGCCCTGGTCAAAGTTTAGCTCGAGCTGGCACCTAACACCTGCTCCTACCCAGACAGCACTAACCTCGTGGCCTAAGTTGCTGTGCCCTGCCAGGGGAAGCTGCGGGTGGCCATAGGCCACGGGCAATGTGCGACCACGCTCACCCAAGACAGAAGCCCTGTACCAGGCCATCCCTCTCTCCAAGGACCCAAGAGCGGTGGACAGAGCTGGGGTTCTCCTCCTGCCCACCTGAAGGCATATTCTAGCTTACTCTGGTCAGCTAATATTCCCCAAAGCCACATTTTTCCTAATGCTGCTGCTCTCTTCTCAGAATCTGAGAAAGGCTGCCCATTTCTTTCTGTAAGTCTAAATGTTTCTCCTGGATGTGCCAGGCTCTCCACAATTTGGTCTGTCCTGTTTCTCTGACGTCAAGTCCCGCTAGGCTACCCCCACCATTGGGCTTACTCACCCATGTTCGTGGCCTCAGGTCAGCCTGCTGGCTCTTCTCAGCTCCTCCTTCCCCTCTCAAACGTCCTTTCTTACCCGACATCAGCTTAACACCCCCCTCCCCCGACAGTGCAAGGCCTGGCCTCAGTGCTCTCTTCTGTAGGAATTCCCTTTCTCTGAAATGAAGTGCCCACGACTTCACAATTTAGCCCACACTTACTACTGTTTTGTTCACCGTTGCTATGCATGAGTCGGTCTTGCCTTTCCAGGGTACCATGAGCATCTCAAAAGAACAGCAAATCCACGTTCTCCAGCCTGAGCACACTGAAGGCACTGGACAAAAACGTGATAGAGTCTGTGCCCAGAAGGGCTGATACCTCTTACAACATGGACTGTTTAAATGCTTAAAAAGACCCCAGTTCTTGCATCTCAGGGAGTCTCTCCCCCTCAATACCCCACTCCTGGACCCAGTCCTGGCAAATCCTGACACTTCTGCCTGCAGAGAGTGAGCATTCCAGCTCTCATCAAAGCGTCAAACAAAAGATTTCACAACACCCCCATCCCGCTTCAGGCTCCAAAGCTCTTCAAGGGCACCCTGTTTAAACAAGAGGTGCGGTATATTTTTGGGAAATGATGAAGCAACTTCCCATAAGAGAAAAGAAAAAAATTCCCCAAGTGCAAAAAGGCTTCTTTAAAAAACAAATATAACACCCTGCCTTGCCAAGGGCAGAGAGAAAGAATTTGACATCCAAGCTCTTCATCCTTGGCAAAGAAGCCTGCTGTGCAGGAGCAGGAGAGACAAGCCGTGGTGGGTGGGAGAGGGAAGGAGGCAAATCCTCCCGGCCAGGCGTAGAGTGCAGCAGTTCTCAGAACTGGTGGCCCTACCTAATGCCTAATTTCATTCTGCCAAGGTGCCATGGAAGCTCCCCATCTCCTCCTTCTCTTCCTGGACTCCTTCAACAGCAGATGTGACCCTGCCAAGCTGGGTGCTAATGCAGTATTTCACACCCACCAGAGACACTTCCACTTAAAAGCAACTGCACAGGGAATTCTCTGGCGGTCCAGTGGTTAGGACTGGGTGCTCTCACTGACAGGGCTCAGGTTTGATCCCCAGTCAGGGAACTGAGATCCCACAAGCTGCACCACACAAAACAACTATGGTAACTCCTTTGGAGGAGTTGCTTAGTCACTAAGTTGTGTCTGACTCCTTGCAACTCCATGGACTACAGCCTGCTGGGCTCCTCTGTCCATGGAATTTTCCCAGCAAGAATACTGGAATGGGTTGCCACTTCCTTTGGAGGATGGTAAAATCCTTTTGCAATGATCGCATTCTTCTTTTTTTTTTTAATGGGGAGGTCGGTATGTTTTGTATTTTATACATTATGTTTGATCATAAGGATTATTTTCTCACATATTCCAGAGTGTCTGCATTTCAGCGGAGGGCGCACGAACAAACTGGGTTAGGAGGAGAAAATTCGTATCATTTTGCTTGATCTGCAAGGCTTACCTAACTACTCCTCATCTTTCATCTTTATAACTACTGCTAATCAAACAGTACAGCAACATTAGCAGTACTTTTCAAATAAGAAGAAAGAAAAGCATCACCCGCAAAGGAAACCACTCAGGTCCATGTCCATATAAAGGCCTAATGTATTCATACCCAGTAACCAGTATCTGTGTGTTTAGACCTCACTTTGGCATAAGCCCCTTCTCCCTGAACTGGAGAATTCATGCCCATATGGCCTGTTTGCATGAACCAGGAGGCAGTGTGCAACGGATCAATCCTAGCTTTGCCCTTATCAGCAACACAGCAAAGAATAACTTGTCCCCTTCTGCTTCTTACTCTCCCAATCTACCTAGTGACCATTCTCAAGAACCAATGAAAGGGCCATAAACAAGCTGTCAAAGAAAGTCTCATCTTTCAGACACAAAAATGATGTGAAGAAGGCTCCTGCAAGCTCAGAGTCTCTGACTTGCAGCCCCTTCTTAGGTCCCCACCCCAACCTCCTACAGCAAGCACACAGGCCTGCAGGCGTTCATGTGGGAGCCCCCTTTCTCTAGAACCATGTGGATTCCTGCTACAAAGCTCTTTCAGAAAAGAAGTTAATCTACCTAGTCTGCATCTTTAACAGATTTCCAGAGTTTGTGAAATTTTCTTTTTTTAAGCTGCTGAAGGGGAAGCAGGAGTCTGGGTGTGGCTAAATGGAAAACACAACACCATCCAGAATTCCCTCCCTGAGCAGCGCCTTTCTGCTGGCAGCGTTATCGCATACATACAACTCATGCATCACTTTCAAAATACGCTAGTCAATTTGAAATAAATGTCAGTTTATTATTTTTTTCAAAACGAGCAGTAACTGTGGGGGACTAGGTGCTTTCATTTGTCTGTTCAGCACATTCCCGCCCTTGCAAGTAAGACATGCTGGAAGACAATTTATTAGGATGTCTACATCAGCTCCTTAACCACAAAAAAGAAATCCCCTTCGCTTGTGGTTACTAAAGAACCGGAGTGCAAAGTGACAGGAGTCAACGCAGTAAACAATTTATGGGGAAGGAACTTGCGGGAAGGGAAGGAGATGGAGCAGCTGTCCCCCAGAAAAGCCACAAGTGAAACAAAGACTAAAAAGAGGTCAACTCCAAGTCTTCATTTTAATTGGAAAGGCTGAGTTAGTAGGGATGAAAGATGAAAGGGATGATCATCTTAGAATCTGTATTTGAGTTTTGTGGGGCCTGGCTGAGAGTCAAACAAGCTCTCCCCTGACACATGGGGCACATACAAACACTTCTAAAACATAACTAAGGGGTAAATAATATAATTTATGGTGTTGCTTTACTGAAAAGATCGGCAGTCAAAGCAGCATCTGAGGTGAAGGGAACAGCATCAGCGAGGCACTGGGGGCCCATCTGATGGTGTGTCATGGGAATAAACGCCTGGTGGCGTTTCCCGGACCGAGCATAGGCTAGGGAAGTGGCTGGAGAGATTGCACAGGTGAGGGTACAGACCTTAATAGCAGCCTCACAGCAAGCTTTGAGTTTGCTTTTGTTTTAAGGGGAGAAGAATCATGCTAAGTCTGAGATTTTTTTTTTTTTTTAAATCTTTAAACTTTACAATATTGTATTGGTTCTGCCATATATCGAAATGAATCCGCCACAGGCATACACGTGTTCCCCATCCTGAACCCTCCTCCCTCCTCCCTCCCCATACCATCCCTCTGGGTCTTCCCAGTGCACCAGACCCAAGCATCCGGTATCGTGCATCGAACCTGGACTGGTGACTCGTTTCATATATGATATTATACATATTTCAATGCCATTCTCCCAAATCATCTCACCCTCTCCCTCTCCCACAGAGTCCAAAAGACTGTTCTATACATCAGTGTCTTTTTTGCTGTCTCATATACAGGGTTATTGTTACCATCTTTCTAAATTCCATATATATGCGTTAGTATACTGTATTGGTCTTTTTCCTTCTGGCTTAAGTCTGAGATTTTGAGTTATGCTGCCTGCAGGGTAGAAGACAGATTTGAGGGGAGGGAGGTAAGGAATATACTGGAAACAGAGAAACCAGTTAAGAGTCTAGTGAAAGGTGAGGCCTTGGATGTTAGCAGTACTTTTTCTTTTTTTTTTTTCCCCTTAAAGGGGGCTACCATTTATGCCCCCAACTGTAGTTAACCTGGCAGCTGCCTGCCTGCACACTGCCCCCACCCCCCTGCCCAGCCAGCCCGCCCGGACACAACCAGGAAGAAGAGAGCTTCCTGGTTCCTTCTCTAAAAGGAACTCAAACGTCCAGTGGAAAATGGGGGCTTTAGAGAGGGTAGGCGCTTTCAGAATCCCTGTCACTGGTGAGTTCTGGTCCTTGGACAGCAAGTTGTGATGAACTAATAAACACAAGGATCCAAAATCAGAGTGCACCAGCATCTCAAGGAGACACGGCAATAACCTGCAGAATGCTAGGACCCTCTCTTAAACAAAGGATCTGGGAAAGGTGACTAAATCCCTGCCTATCCTTCCATCCACACTGCTCCCCTCACCCCAAAAAGCTCAAAAAAATTCTGCTATAAAAAAAGGCATGGAAAATGTTCTATTAAGGCTCTACAAATGTTCTGAGAAGGTATAAAATTAAGTGGCTGAAGGGCCTGGGAAACGGCAGACAGCATCCACAAAAGTACACTAGTAAACTTGTAGAAGAAAGACTTATGTGGTGGTCCAGTGGTGAATCCACCTGCCAAAGAAGCAGACGCCAGTTTAATCCCCGGGGTCCCGGAAGATTTCACACGCTGCAGGGCAACTAAGCCTGTGCGCCACGACTACCGAGGCCCCACCCTAGAGCCCCTGCTCCACAGCAAGAGAAGCCCGTGCACCGCAACTAGAGGAGACCCCGCTTGCCGCAACTACAGAAGGCCTGTGCTCAGCAAGGAAGACCTACGGCAGCCATAAAGAAAGAAAGAAATTGAAAAAAAACTTCTAGAAGAAAATATGAGCCCATCTTTTATGAAATTTGAAGAGGATTTCTTAAGAAAGTCAAAGAAAACACATTTCAGAAAGAAATAATTATGAATAAAGGGGCAGTGGTTCTCAACTCTTTGTTCTCAAGTCCCCCTTACACTATCAAAAATTATTGAGAATCCTCAAAGTTGTCTCTGTCTTACATCTATCAACACACACCATTGTTGAAAATAAAACTAGTTTTTATTACTAATTTACAAATTCATTTAAAAATAAAATCACAGTGATTGTGTCAAGACATATTATGTAGTCTCTGAAACTCCACTACACACCTGTGAAACAATGAGTGCAAAAAAGGCAAACAGTATCTTAGTAGTAATGCGAAAACTGTTTTAACCTTGTCAATCACCTGAAAAGACCCCAATGACCCTTCAGAACCACTGCCATAGATAAAAGTTAAAATAATCTGCAAACTAGAAGACAGTCAAAGAAATATGAAACTCAAGAGATTCCATTTTATGTCCATCAGATTGGCAAAAATTAATATCTAACAATACTAGCTGTTGCAAAACATATGGTGCTGTGCTTAGTCACTCAGTTGTGTCTGACTCTTTGCAACCCCATGGACTGTAGCCTGCCAGGCTCCTCTGTCCATGGGATTCTCCAGCCACGAATACTGAAGTGGGTTGCCATGCCCTCCTCCAGCAGCTCTTGCCAACCCAGGGACTGAACCCAGGTCTCCAGCATTGCGTGTGGATTCTTTATCATCTGAGCCACCAGGGCAGAACTATGAATTTTCATATGCATCACTAGTGGTGAAAACTCAAACAACTACTTTGGAAAGCTACTTGGTAATACACAGAAAGTTGAATACTTCTAACAATTCAGCAATACTATCGTTAGGTGTGTATGTCAGAGAAACCTTGGACACATGTACAAGGATGTTCCTTGCAGTATTGTTTTTAACAATGAAAAACTTGTCACCTATATGTCCATTAATGAGAGAGTGGTTACAAATATTCTGGTATATTAACAGTATATCAGAATTCCAACTAAAAATGGAATGCTATACCCTAGGTAAAACAAATTTATCAACATAGCTAAACCTCAAAAACAATGTTGAGTGAAAAAAGGAAGCTACAGAAGATTACACCCACTTTAAAACACAAAACAATATTCTGTATCACCTAGGAACGCATGAGTAAGTATGTAAAACTTGTAATATACAAAATGCAAAAAAATAAATCAATGAAATCCGACTTCCACAGATTGAGGGCCCTTTAAAAAACTAGATGTAAATGCACATGTAAGTATGTAAAAATACAAGAGGCATGGTTAGAAGGATACATATTGATTTAGGATACTGGCTATATCTCTGCAGAAAAACATGTGAAGCAAATGAGGTAAAATATGAAATGCGGGGGCAAATATCCAGGTGTATTAGTCTCTGTATTTTTTTAGTATTTGAAAATTTTCATTGACTAAGAATGGGATAACAGATTTAAAGTGGCTATTAGTTGAAATATATCACACATTTACTATAGGTATTTTACAACACCCCCAAACTAAGACATATCATTCTTTTGGGCCATACCCCTAGGCATGTGAGATCTTAGCTCCCCAACCAAAGATGGAACCCAGGCCCCCTGCAATGGAAGCACAGAGTCTTAACCACTGGACCATCAAGGAAATCCCAAGACATGTTAATTCCTAACAGAGTGTTTAGTAACTTGGTAAGTTTTCTAATCTTCACAGCCACCCCAGGTCCCATCTGGTGCCAAAATACTGACAGAAAAATCATAAGATTCACCAAGACTGCCAACTCCTATGGAAGACACAGCATTACCTTTTCCAGGGCTCTCAGTGTAAACGATCCTGAATCCCAGACCAACTTCCACCCCCCCACTGACTGATCCCTGACTGCTTCTACCCCCAAGATCCACCTGAAAACTAAGCTACCACACAGCATCTATAAAAATGCTTTTCTTAAGAGTCAGAGGCACATGCAGTTAACTCCCAAGCATGACCTGTTTAAAGGTCCTCGGCCTCAAAGCCCCCACCACTTACCTACCTTCCATAGAGCACCCCGACTGACCCAGTGGCTATCAGAGTCACCTTAAACTTACATCAGTTAATACCATGCCTCCCCTTCCCCCTTAGTTAACCTAAACACTTAGTCCTCAGGAGTGGGGCTTCTATGGTGTCAAAACCCAGATTCTTAACCCCTAACGCTTCCTGCAGCGGAGGGCATTTGCTAGGGTACAGTGTTTCTAAAAGTGCGGCCAACCTCACCACCTGAAACAGTGTGTTAAATAGCTTCTGCCTCTGGAACAAATGAAACCTGCACTCTTGTTTTCTTCTGTTCAGGAAAGAGAACTGAAAGGAGGGGAGATTGTTTGATATTATTTTAAAAAAAACTTTTAAAGAATGCAGATTGCTGGGCTGCACTCCAGACAAACTGAATGGTTCTTTGTGGGCATGGGGTGTGTGAACCTGATTTTAAAAGCACAGGCAATCTGGGAAAGCATCACCCAGAGGATGTTAGTTTTCTCAGTCTGATGAAGGACTAAAATCTCATCACCATTTCTGCATCCCAGAATCTTAGGCGGCCAAATGCCAAACTCCCCTTTCCTGCTCTCCTTGGTTTGGATCCTGCCTTCCCACCAGGCCCAGCATTAAGTCTCAGCTCTCTGGAAGCCTTCCTGGATGACGTCAGGCTTAATTCTCTTCCTTCTAATAGCACTCAGTACCTGAACTGCTCAAGGGAATGAAGATGCATTCTATCTTATCTTTTCCCCCAATTAGACTGTGAGGACTTCAGCTTCTGGCAGAAGGCCCAGTGCATACGTAACAGTTTAACACTTATGTGGTTGATCTGCTAAAGACAATGACATTGGAAAGTCAGTGTTAAACACACACACACACGAACACAATGTAGTACAAAAAGCATTTCACTTGCAATGGGAGGACCTGGGTTCAAAACCAGCTTTATCCTTTCCTGGCTGTGGTAAGTCACTGAGAGAACACTAGTGTGACATGATACCCAAGAAAGCGCTTTACATTTTGTCAACTGCCAACAGCAGCAAGCAACCATTATTTCTCTGATCTTGGGAGGTGGTTCATATTATTTATTTCTCTTTAGAGCCAAGAAAGTAAAAACTGAAACAGGCATCGCTATCATACAAACATACAGAGAAAGCCTTGGAGACAATTCCCAAGGTCTGTGGTTAGTCACAAGCTCTGCTGGAACCTCACGGGCTCAGGCCTCTGTGCTTCCACCAGGGCAGGGAAGAGGGGGCAGGGAAACGCTCAGTAACTAGACCGTGCCTGGCACACCTCGTAGGTCTGCAAATGTTGAGTGACGAAAAGCTTGCACACACTACCTGGGACAAGAGAGCCCCAGGGCCCTCTCCCCCTGGGGCCCCTTCTCACAGGGCCCCCTCCCACCTGCATGCCAAGAACAAAGCAGAGTTTCAGAGGAGCAAGGTAAGTGAGCCAGAGGCCCCCAAGTGGGTGTGAACTGAAGAGCGGCAACAGTCTCGGCTTCTGGAAGTACTGTCAAAGCCGGTCATTAAAATCATCCTCAAACTGCTCTTCCAGTAAATGAAAAAGCAGAGTGCAGTATCCAGCTGCCTCAGATTAAAGCAGAGGAGTGGGGGGAAATGAGAAACAGAGTCAGGATTTCCAATTACTACTAGCGTGAGCGTGTTCAGAAGGGAGGAAATTAATGGAATCATCAAAAGGCTGGTGATTTCACTTAAAATGAGTTAAATCAGCCTCAATCTTCCCTGTTTCCAGGGAGACCTCAGGCTAGTCACTGCCTGAGCTGCCTGAAAGCCACCCAGGCAGGATCAGAGCGGTTAAGTGACAGTCAGCCAAGACAGAGGCTGGGGAGACGGGCCAGACGATGGTTCTGAGGCAGGACATGCTAATTTTCTCCAGGCCAGGAGTCCTTCAGCTTGCCAATACAGCGGGCAGGAAATAAAGACTGCAAACGGGGTCCAACTCAATCTGAAGAGTGGCAACCTCCCCTAGGATGGTGAAAACATTCTGTAACTCACAGCTCCCATAAAGTGGGCATAAGAGAGAAGGGAATAGGGGAAAGACTTGGGAGCCTGGATGTGCTCCTCACAGAGATGGCTAGGGTAGGACCCCTGGGAACTCCCCAGGCACACCCCAACCCCTCCACGCACGGTGCACAGACACTGACGGCCAGCTGCGCCAGAACACAGAGTGGGTAAAGCGAGCAGAGAGGGAGGAGAGAGACGAGGGCAAAGGAGGGCGATGAACACAACGTAAGAAGGGAGAAATCAAAGGAAAGGAGGCGCGTGGGTGCATCCCTCTATTCCATACACCAGCTAATACTTCCACGGGCCTCCCATGAGCACTGTGCTGGGCAGTGCGGAAGGGAGGCCAACATCTCTGGGTACCTGGAAATGAGAACTCAGACATCCAGAAACACTGCTGGCAATGAGTGTGATGTTCTGGGGTACAGGGACCAGCACCTGACAATGATGCGAAGTCACCCCTCTGTGGGCAGTTTTATGGGACAGCATAACTGTAGAGGCCAGAGACTCTAAAAAGTAAAGTTACTCTAATTTCCAAACTTCTCTGGTTTCACTTTCAGACAGTCAGTCCCTCAGTGGGATTCTGGTTCAATATCAACAGAAGTTTTCACACAAATTAAAGAATAAAAAAAAAAAAAAACAAGTTAACAAGCAAGCGGAAGTTCCTGACCCTGCTGAGGAAGCCATCAGAGAAGGCATTAAAGAATGCCAGGTAGGATTTCCCTGGTGGTACAGTGGGCAAGAATCCATCTTCCAAAGCAGGGAACACAGGTTCAATCCCTGGTCCATGAAGATCCACATGCAGCAGAGCAACTAAATCCACGTGCTGCAATTATTGAAGCCCGTGTGCTTAGAGCCTATGCTCTGCAACCTGAGAAGCCACCACAGTGAGAAGCCCACGCACTGCAACTAGAGAGTAGCCTCAGCTCTGTGCAGACAGAGAAAGCCCACACGTAAGCAATGAAGACCCAGCACAACCAAAAAAGAAAAAAGAATGTTGGGTATCCAAGCTCAAAGGACCCTGGAGAGCGCTTGCCCCTGAGCAAAGTGAGGGGCCTTCAGTTACTGCTCGTGAGAGGTGGTGCACAGGCTGATCCGTGGGACCCCAGCTCAGCACCCTGCTCTCCGTACCATGGACCTCAAGCTGTGGAAAGACTTAAAACACAAACTTCCAGAGCTCGCCACTGCCTAAAAGGGCAGAATAGGAAGTGGAGGGAGGAGATGCCCAAAGTGATGCCGCTGAGGCTCCCCAGGCCTGGCCCCTCCCTCTGTCGGATAGCTGGAAAGGACCAGAACTGGACTGGTGAAGGTAAGAGCCCAGCCAGCACCTTCTTTAATCATTTAACCTCTTCTCAGTTTTTAAGTTAGGCTGATCCACCTGCAACATCCTATTTCTGACCTTCCTCTATCCCCAGCAGTTTGTGACCTCTCCAACCCTCTGTTCACATCTTATCAAATTTGCTCTGGAAAGGTCAAGTGGGCTTTTTCAGCCCAAGTGCAAACTGGTGGTTCTCAGAGTGTGGTCCCCAGACCATCAGCAGCAGTCCGTAAGAACTTAGTAGAAACACAGACTCTCAGGCCTCACCTGAGACCTGACGAATCAGAAACTCTGGAGGTGAGGCAAAGCAATCCAGGCCCCCAGAGGATTCGAACATACACTCAAGTTTGAGACCCAATTGTGCATATGATCTACAAGGGTCAGCTGGCTGCTTCTCTCACAAGCCGGTGACTCTTAGCTGGCACAGTTGAATGACCTGAACTTCAAGCTAGGAGCCCACGGAGCTGCCACTGGAGGAAGGAGGAACTTTCCAACTCAGCCTGTCTTCCCCTGCTTCTAGGTTCAAGACCTTGTACAAGAAAGTACACAAACTGCCCTTGAAGCTGTGACCAGAGGCTGGAAAGCACGAGCTTGGGAAGAAACATCTTGATGGTCCTGGAGGACCTTACCTAGCAATGAGAACAAAACAAAACCTCCCTTCGCCAGCTCTACACTGCTGAGACCATACGTCAGAAGAGACAATGGTGAGTCAAAGAGCCCAGGCCTCTTCCTGACTAGAGAGCTGTCATGACTCTGATCTGCCCAGATGCCATCCTACCCAGTGGAGGCTGCAGTATTTGTTCTGCAGGAAAACTGCCCTAGGCCAGACACTCAGGGAGGTACCTGATCCCACCCCTCCCTGGGGCCTTGCCATGGGACCTGCAGAAGGCAACAGTCACCAGCGGTGGGTGCCCTGACACATCCTGGGACACGTTGGGGTGGCAAGTGGGTTTCCATGGGGGTGTACCGGGGTTGGGGGGGGGGGGGGGACTGGCACTATGGTACAGAATCTGGAGCCTCAGGTACCGCCAACCACAGCCTAAAGAGAACTCTGTGTCCAGGGTTAACTTGTGCCTGGGTTAGCCTTCTGCTTCCCTAGCTGATGCCAGGCCCTCATTCCCAACAGGACTCTGGGGCTTTCCAAGAGGAACATGGGTCTTTCCAAGAGGAAGATTTCTAGGCTTCTCAAAATCCTGACTACAGCCACCTTGTCTGACATGACTATGTCAGTGGAAATTTAAAAAAATTTTTTAAAGGATCCCTCCATTTCTTCTCTCACATTCTTTGTTCCCAGGAGTGAGGCAGTCTCACACTTGGGAGATCCAAGCTTTAGACTCCACAGATTTGGGCTTTAGATTCAAGATTTGGGGCTCTGTTGGAAACTTTAGTTTGATCTATACGAAGTGAGCTATTTAAAAGCCAGCCTTCTGCCCAGGGATGGATGAAGGATTAACCAGTTAGTGTTAACCAAGTGCTTCGAGCAATTCAAAGAAGAGATGCTCTCTAAAGGAAAAAAAAAAAAAGCATTACAGTAATCCTTTCCACTGGTTTACCCAGAACTTTTACATGTACAAACTCACCTAATCCTATCAATCCTATCATAATGTTAATTATTCCTGCAGGGCCAGGGCTTTCTGTTACCAGTAACAGAATTCTGAACAAGAGGGACCACAAAGCTTCTCAAGTGCCTGACAAGGAGGTGCTGAGAGCAATAGCATAGAGAACGGGTTCCTCTGCTAAAGGTCTCTCATAAGAAATTTGAGACACGGGGACGTCCCTGGTGATTCAGGGGTTAAGACTCTGTTCCTCCACTGCAGATGGCAGGGGTTTGATCCCTGGTCAAGGAACTGCATCCCAGGTGGCCGAAGCGGAAACACATCTCTACTAGAAGGCACGACGGTTCTCTGTACTTGGACACATCAAATCACAGGAGAGTCCTCACCCCAACAGCTCCAGGCACTGGCCGGATACCAGCTGACCAGTCTTGGATACACTTGCATGCCCATGGCCAGCTGCTCCTCCCCTCTTCTCCCTTCCCTTCTCAAGCATGAGGAAACTTCCCCATGGAATTCCTGATGTGGGACCCCGTGCAGTGCACCAGACTGGCTGAAATAAGTCATTCTTGTCAGGCAGGCCTCCCACGGGCTGGCTGGGCAGACGCAGAGGATGAGGGACCAGCCTGGAGGGGCGGCCTCACTCAGCCAGTCCCTTCCAGTCCCCACAGGCAAAGAGTCCATTCTCCTCCCTATCTTCTCCATGGACTTGTACCAAAAGCAACACCCTCTTCCAGTCCTCCACATTTCCTTGTTTAGATTCATTCAACCCTTAATCCATTAACTGGTGTTTGTTTTTTTCTCTAACCTTTTGACCTTTAACACCAAGCTTATTCCTCCACCCTCTCCCTCCTCCACTGCTCTGACAACTCGGCTAGGAAGAGCACCTACCTGCCTCCCCCAGCAGCATCCGACCCCTCTGGGTGCTTCCCCCAAACTGTGCTTTTGGTGATGTACAGCCCAACCTCTGAACTCTTAGGCTAAGGCTACGCTTCTTTTCTTTTTTGAAACCTTGGCTTCCAAACATACTCCACCAAAACAGAAGAGACCACTCACTCAACCAGTATGGTAAAGCCGCAAACGAGTTTAGAGGACCGAGTATACCAGACTTCCAAAGTTTCAACAGAAGTGATGCTGCAAGTTCCAAAGGAAGGAATAGCCCAGTGAGCCCAGCAGACACGAAATTCTCTCTGGACCTCTCCTCCCTCCAGACTGGCCCCGACAGGCTGGCTGAGGCATCACGCGACAACAGTGGTGACGGCCACGCCCTAACCCACGTGGTATGTGCGTCCTTTTACAGGTAGCAAGACTGAGGGACGCTGAGAGACGTCTCGAAAATTACACAACACGCGAGTGGCAGGACCAGGCTTCCAACCAGCCCACCTGGCCCAAGAGACTGCATTCTTAGCCTGACTATGCCATCTGTCTCCCCTATTTGCCTCAGGTCTTAGGTAGACTCCTCTCCCTCAGAGAGGCCTTTCGCAACCATCCGCACCTGAGCCGAGCCCTGCCTGTGGGTATTCCAGGGCAGCAATAGCGACCACAGGGAGCATCTTACAGAATTGGAGCCGGCAACATCGCAACCCTCGGCGGGAGCTCAACAGGAAACAGTGGACATATCAGAGTCTAAACCGCCCCGTCTGCATTCCTTCTGGTGTAGAGTCCTGTTCCTGGCTGCAGCCACCCGCCTCTCACGGGCTGACCATGAGGACCGACTACATGTGACAACTTCCAACAAGAGCCAGTCCAGTACCCAGTTCCTGAAAGTCCTCCAAGGCATTACCTATCTTCAGCTGCCCCACCCCACCCTGGCCTGCCTTATATCATCAACACACACTTGCTAAAGGAGTTGATGTCGCTTATGAAAACACGAAACCCAATCTGTTCCATGGCAACCCTGGGTGTTAGGGTCTGGAACAAGTCCACATGGTTTGTGTATCATGAGCTGCAGACAAAGGATTCAGGTTCCCCAAAGCAGGAATTCCCCAGAAGCCTTAATGAACTGTCCAGTCCCTTCAATAATCAAAGATGGTCAAGACCCTCGGAATCGGAATCCTGTTCATAGGGAAAACTCTCTGACATCCTCCCAAGAGAAAGGGCTGAGACCAAGAGCTCCTGCTTATATCATTCAGCAAATACACATGTAGCCTAACTCTCCTTCCCTCAGACCTTATTTATTCTAGTAGTAAGGGGATGGGTGCTGTCTCAGAGGAGCTGACTTTGAACTGAATCTTAGAGGATGAAGTGAAGGTAGAAGGGGAGGGAGGGGAGACAGCGGGCTTCTAGCTACAGGAAATCTAGCCACTGAAAGAACAGTGTAAAGACAGGCTTGAAGGTTCTAGCGGTCAGGGAAAGGGGAATAAGGACTTTAAGGACAGAGGTAGAGGGAGCTGTGGACAGGGAAGGGAAGCCAAATCCATCCAGCTGCCGTCTCCCTCTCCAATGTCAGGCTAAGTTTAGGGCCAGCATGGTTCGCACATGCATTACTCCACACGACGTCACTCTCACATGTAATGAAAGCCTACCTCTCCTTGCTCCTCGTCACCCAAGGGAACCCTCACTGGGTTCACAGACTCTCGCTCAGGCTGAAAGTTAACACACTGGGTGATGAACTCGTCTGGGCGGCCTACCCAGCCCCACTCCCTTCCTCTCAGAAGACCGCCCCCTCCCCCCCCCCCCCACTACATTCACCCTCTAAAGCATGAAGACACTTCCACATCCTTCTCCACTGCCAAGAAGGATGGGCAGAGTCTTACGGGGAACCATTGATTAGGCTGCTGCTGCTCACAGGGCCAGGGACTCGTCCTGCCTGTCCTCACACACAGCACGGACCATGACCCTGCACAGGCCTACCAGGAGTGACCCCTCCCACCCCCACCTCCCCAGGACGATCCCTGGCCTGGTTATAACAAAGTACAAAGGACATTGTCCCTGACTTCAAGGAGCTTATGTGCAAACTTTCATAAAGCCAAGAAGAAAGAACATGAACTAAGATTAAGTTCCACTGCATGATGGGGACAAATCAGAGGGCCACACAATCCACTGATGTCACCAGCTAACTTCATAGGCCATAAGTAAGCAATCTGGAGCAGGCATGCATCGTCATCAGGAGCCTGAGTGTGGCTGCACTGGGTCCTCTGCAATCTAGCCTCCAAAGTAATGAGACCAACTGGGAAGCAGAAACATCCAAGGCTCCTCTCCTGTTGGCCCCGCACCTCGAAGAGTCGAGATAGGTGCTCAGCAAATATTGACAGGTGGCTCCCCACGCCCCGTTTGTCCTTGTCTGGTGCATGACAATCCCAACGACATTCTCTTCAGCCTCCCACTGCCAGAGTCAACAAGGCTAAGCTGTTGGAACTCAAGCCAGTGATAATAAATACACAGGTCCCGCCTTCTCCCAGGGAGACCTGTATCTACTGAATGTGAAGAACTGATAGTCAGGACATTTGTATTATATAAAGTGTCACTCGCTGGCTACTCAGAGTAACAAAGGCCAGAGCCGAATTATTTTACAATCTTGCAGGAGTTCTTGGCGATAACTTCCTGAAACACATTTCCCCTCCTTGGCTTAAACAGCTAAAATACTTTTTGTGAATTTGAGAAGAAAAAACGCTGTGCAAAGAATAAACCTTGAAGAGAATCTGTTTATCTTCTCTGCACTACTTCCCAGAATTCTGAATGATTAAACAGTTGTACTTTTAAAAGATTTGGCTACTGGCAAAGCTAACAAGTTAAAGCAGTTAAAACAGGGGGAAAACCTTGTCTCTAGGGAAACAAGTGAACCTGGGTAGGAAAAAGAGTCTTACAAAAACTTATGCTGTCAAACACAGCTGAGGAAAGGAGGAGGAGGCAAAAACACTACCAAAACGGAGAGACGAGAAGAGAGTTCTTAATTTTTAATTCTATCTTGTATTCTCCTAGATGTGTTTAGAAATTCTGTAGAATATAACCTTTCTTTCATATCACTGTGCTGATGAAATACCTCTTTAAAGAGCAGACCCTAGGGGGACTTCCCTGATGGTCCAGTGGCTGAGAATTCACCCTGTAATTCAAGGGACACAGGTTCGATCCCTGGTCAGGGAACTAAGATTCCCACATGCTGTGGGCAACTAAAGCCCATGAGCCACAACTGAACCTGAGTGCCACAACTAGAGAGCCCATGCACTCTACAGAGCCTGTGCTCCGCAACAAGAGAAGCAACAAGGCGGGCCACAACTAGAGAAAGCCCACATACCACAATGACGACCCAGCACAGTCCAAAAATCAAAGAACAGACCTTTGGCATTCTCTATTTGTTAAGGTTTCAAAAACCCTCTGGACATTCCTAACAACCAGCAGCTTTGAGGGAATCCCGGCTCTGAGATGCCAACAAGACAGCCTCACTGAAGGGAAGGACTGACTGTGAGATGACCCAGCTGACCCTCAGCCCCAGCACTGCAAAGGGCCACCGCTGCTCTTTTCTGCTTGGCTTCACGTGTGAGATGCCAACAGGTGGCATTTGAGAATCAGGGGCATGTGAACTGGGGAGAACTCATCTGTATGTGTCTAAATATACTCAGGATGCTGCACTGAACTGAATCCAAAAGAATCCAAGAGACACGGAAGAAACAAGGAGCACCTTCCAACAGAGCTAATCAGCTGTGGTGTCAAAAGTGCAGACTGGTATCAACTGGTGCTCGAGTCTGGTCCTCACACCTGGCAATTACTTCTCTGTACGCTAATGTCCTAAGTGCTTCATATGTACCATCTTATTTAATCCTCACAACAATTGTATGAAGTAAGATTATCTACTGTCTTCCCTATTCTAGAGAAATACCGACAACGAGGTCAGCAAGATTATCCAAGGTAATGCAGGCAGTGAGGCACCGAGGCAGTACTCATCCTCTTCGTGGAGAGTTCAAACTGTAGGCTGGCTTAAGGTGAGCTGGGTAAACAGGGCAGGGAGACCCAGCAGGAGGCATCCCTCTTAGTCACAGTGCACTGTGGACGAGTCGTCGCTAAACACTGCCATTCCTCTAAGCTCCAAAGCTGAACACACGGCGGCCAAAGTCACTCCTGATCTGGCCACAGTCCAGGCAGCTGGCTACACCAGTATCAGCCACCTGGAATGGGAGGACTGCTCACACCCTCGTAGGTGCTGCTGGGGTGATGAAGAAGAAAGGAATCTCCCAGTCAGTGAGAGGTGGTGAAAGAATTCATCTACAAACCTACCTATAACAATTAAAGACTCTGAGCACTCACCTAGTTGTTTTTTTTTTATTAGCACCCTGTGACCCTCTTTTACAGAAAGAGGTGGGTAAGGATAACCTGTAAGCTTGTAATTAAGGACCAGAGTAGTGGGGCACCTTTGTTTGGGAGGTGGAATGTGTGTTTAATGAGGCTTTAACCCAGAGGAGAGCCACTGAGGTGTTCAGTCTGGTAGACTTGTGGCTTGTTTTGTTCGGAATTAACAGTGCAAAGCTCATACCATGCACTGGCGGTGTTCTAATCATGGCACAACAATCAGCAAGCAGAGGGCAATTTCTCAATGTCTTTTCATGATGCCAGGGTTCAGCCAGCTCTATAATGACCCACCCAGCCTCCTACCACAATCCCCAAGTCTTTTTATAGTCACAGGTAATTACACCATGGAGAGATTACATCACGTCCTCAGCATGGTTGGCAGCTGACAGGAAGATGCTCTGCGGATGTTTTGGGAACTTCATTTAGCAAACAATTTGCTGTGGTCCCTATTGTTCCTTTCCAAAAATAGAACTGCCTTGGCAAACCCTGTGCCTGAACTGGGACCCAAACAACCATGGGTCATTACAGAAAAGAGCAGAGACAACCACAGAGGCAGACAGGGTAACCTAGAGATGACTCCTGCCTCTTTCATCCAGAAAGGAAAACAGATGGTGTCTCTCTTCCTCTGTCAAAGTTATCCTCTGAAGGATGCTGATCTGAGTGCTCCAACAGAGAGCAGTACAAGAAACAGGTCTCAGAGAAGCCGGCCACTCAGCAGAGGTAGTGTGGTTCTCAGCAAGAGCATGGGCAACAGAGTCAGACAGACTGGGTACAAATCCCAGCCAGCTTCCCCACCTACAACTGTCTGCCGCTGTGCAAGTTACTGAAACTCCCTTGGCCTCGGTTTCTCATTTGTAAAATCGTTACAGGACCATGTAGATCACGGGCATTCTGAGAGCTTTTACGTGATAACACAGAGCCTGACACGCAAATGATGCTCCGTACACATCACTTCCCTACCTGTCCTCTCTTCCCAGCTCAGTGTATGTACCTCGGACTCCAAGTCCCTTCAGAGACGGTGAGGTGAGCCAGGGCCACCCTGCCAACAGCTCTCTGCCAGAGTGATGCTAAGGGCCAAAGTCACACCATCCCCCTGAGAGCCGAGCTCTCAACATTTTCCATCTTCAGTGAACACTAAGCACCCAGCTTTCTCACTCTGCCTTCCTTGCTTTAGGTGCTTGTGTGATTTTGAACACAGCCATTAAGTGTCACGGCAACGGAAAAAAAATCAGAAACAAAATACTAAGTTTTTTCAATAAAATTGCTCAGAACAGGGAGAGAATGGAAATTAAAAGCTTTTTATACAAGTCAGCAAGGCAGCTGGCTTGGGACCATCCAACTATGCAAACATGGAAGGCAAAAGGGATTCTGAACGGAATCAATCCTTCCTTAACTGGTCAGGTTTGACACTTCCTCCCAATCCCTTATCCTCAACCCAAGAAGTGACTCTACATCTCTAGTTTTGTTTTGCTTTTTAAATATTTATTTACTTCATTTGGCTGCTCCAGGTCTTAGTTGTGGCATGAGGAATCTTTAGTTGTGGCATGTGGGATCTAGTTCCCTGACCAGGGGTCGAACCCAGGCCCCCTGCATTGGGAGCATGACCATTAGACCACCTGGGAAGTCTCTCCGGTTTTGTTTTTTAAAGATAGAAGAGGACGTCATCCACATGAAGCCTCCCGCCCAGAGTGACTCAACAGGAGGTCACATACCAAATCTGCTGTTGTTATTATTTAAAATTACACAGAGCACTTTATATGTCAAGCGCCTTCCAATCATTTTTATTAGTCCACACAACACCCACCTAACATCCTCAAGTGTTGTATTTCCGTTTTATAGGTGACACCAAGAGGTCAAGTGATTTACCTGAGGTCATACATACAGCAAGTTTCTTAAAGTCACAAGCAAAGAGACCTGGGAGAGGCTCCTACACAGCAGGGATCCTAATTCCTCTCCAGCCCAAGAAAGGCAAGTTGGGTAGCATGAGCACAAGCCTTATTTTTAGACCTGGTCTTCCCCTGCAGACTGTGCCCAGGTATGAGAAGTAAGACATGCTTCCTTTTGCCACTCTGAAAAAGGGAACTTTCAGTAACTCTCTCCGTCTCTGCTAAAGATATGACCAATGGGCAAGATGAACCCAATCCTCTGTAACCCTATCTCCATTATAACTCCAAATCGATGGCTGCCGATAAGAGAAACCAGGACAGAAAACTGAACTAGGGACATGACATACATCACTTTACATAGAGCTTTACCCCAGAACTCTCAAGTGCCTCTTCATGATGCTTTTCTTCTAAACCTGAGCAATTACGACCAATACTAGGCATGCACGTGGTATTTACAACCAGAGACTATGCAGACCAATCACCTCCAGAGGATGCCTGCTGACCTCTGCCCAGTGAGACTCTTGCAGTCATGTTTGTGCCAGGACACATGAACATATCTACTAGAGCTCTCTGGGTAACAAGCATCTCATTATAATGCCTCTGGAATGGGTGTTTAAGAGCAGCTATAGGAACAGGTAAGAAATGCAGGAAGAGACCTTTCCTGACCTGAATGCCTTTCCTCGACTTCAGATTATCTGAGAGTCTTGGTTTCTTGGCAAGCTTGCCTGACACACTGCTCATGGCAGGCTCGGCCATACAGGTGTGTTCTGGGTCTCAGGCCAAGCTGTGGGCACCTCCTTCCACCAGAAACTACTCCAGAGAGGAAAAAATATCACAACTTGGTGCACTCGAATGAAGCAATGGTGAAACCCCTTCCCCTGTCTGCACCCTGCTCACGCCAGTACACAGGTTTTACGGGAAATAAAAAGACTGGGCGGAGGCGGTGGGACAGCAGGGCAGGAAGGATTCTTTGCAGATGGGGAGGGAAAGAAAACAACAGAGCCAATTTTCCCATCCCGGTCTGAGCCCACACTACAGACTTATATTTTTTCCATACTGGAGAATAATAATCCCTTTATCCAGCCAGTCTGGGACCATCAGTCCCTGATAATTGATTTCAGACCCTGAATGGAAGGCTGGGAAGGTGTGGGTAGCTGGAAAATGGGGTGGGGAATGGGAGGGTGGGGGGAAGCCCATAAAAGAAAGTGGGGGGGTACAAGGGATGGCCCGATGAAGCTAAAGAGGCCGAAGGCAGAAGCTCTGCCCTCACACGGCCATGGGACGCAGGGACACCTCCCCAGCGGAGCCGGGAAGAGCACGCGTGCTGGTGCGCCAGGCACTGGGCGGGGCTCTGGCCCCAGGGCTGCCGTGAGCCCGACCCTGGGCCAGTGCACAGCCTCTGAGGTCCGTCCTAGCTCTGCCCAGTCCCTTCTTTCTTCTTACTCTGACAGCCACTCCATTCATACACATTCTTAGTGAGCATCGCTTGTTCTGGGCTGGGGGTAAGTTGGCAAACCTCCTCCATAAAGGGCCAAATATCTTAAAGTGTAAATATTTTAGGCTTTGGGGACTATCTGGTCTATGTCACTATTACCCAACTCTGTCATTATAGCACAGGTGAGGGACCTGAGGCTTACAGAACAGAGACTCGCTCTGGGTCACAGAACTAGCGAGAGCAGGACTGGGCCCTGAACACAGGCAGAGGATTCCAAAGTGCGCATCCTTACCTGCACATCACACTCTGAATCCTACACCTCGGTCCCATACATGACTATGGCTAAGGCAGGGGGATGGTTAAGTCACCCCTGGTAGGCTCCTACACCCCCACTTCCGGCTGGCTCCCTAGGTCCCTTGGAGCACCCCCGCCCTCCAGGACTGGCTCTCAGCTGTATCGCAGCACCAGCACTGAAGCCACCACCCTCTGCTCTCCCATTAACTGCTCCACAAGCAGAGAATCCCCTCTCCCAGCCTTTGGGAAAACAATGGTACTCAGTCTTTTCCTTTGCATACTCAGGCAGCAGGCAGGGGCTTACCTGAGGCAAGTCCGTCTCCAAGGAGGGTGCTAAGAATCACCAGGGGAAGGAATATTCCATGTCCCACGGAGGCCACGGCAAACGCTGAGGTGCTCTTTGGTGCTATCCTGCCATGGCACATCTTTTATCCTTCCAAGTTATTTTTAAAAGGAAAAATGTAAAAGCCAGAAGGAACAACTCTGAAGTCAGCCTCAGGTGGATTCACCTAGTTAAAAAAAAAAAAAAGGACATAAGTGAAAGCTTTAACCTATGTTAGTTATAATAGGCCTTCCTTTATGATAAGGGAAGCCTTGGTCACATACAAAGTTGAAAGAATTCTAGCAACTGAATCCCTACTGCCAGGAGAAGAGACAAGCATGAAAGTGGCTTTTCAACTCCTCCCTGGGGAAATGCCAAGGCCCATAGTAAGCTGCCACAGGCGTGCTTACCACCTGGGAGCCAGATCCTTGTGACGAGACAAGCAGACCAGAGCCGGCTCACCTGGGGTTCCGTCAAGCTGGGTAAAGCTTTCAGAAAGTGCCCTGCTGCCTGCCTGCCCTGGGGGCTCCAGCAGAGAGAAGGAAAGAGATGGTTGTTCACGTGGAGAGTGTTGCACCGAGTTTGCCTCTGCCTTTGCCACTGGACTCAGAGCAAGTTCAACTAACCGGAAAAAATAGAGAGAACACGTGTCTAAGAGGGAGAAACCACCACCTAGAGAAGGAACGCCACAGCCGGCGCCAAGAGCCCCTGGCTGGGCCTGCTCAACCACCAGAGGCTGCAGGAGCCCCTGGGGACCTGGCTCCCACCACCAATCTCAAAAATGGACTAATTACTCAAGGCTCACCCAACACACCTGCACCCCCAGAGGCCGCATCTGTTGGCTTTATGTGACAAACACTGAGGGGAGAACAAGGCATAACTGTTGACTAGCCTGACCATCCACTCTGGCTCAAAGACTTAAAGAAGAATAGGAACCAGTATCTTTAAAAAAGAAAAAAAAAAAAAAAAAAAAATCAGGGATCAAGACTTCTAAGGGTTTTTTCCCACTTGCTTTCAGGAAAGCAGAAGGGTTGATCATATAGATCTATTATATTTTACTTAACTCATTTGGTATTATTTATCCTAATTTATAAAAGATATTCCAAATATAAGGTTATACTTCCTCCTTAAACGTCATACACACCTCTTTCTCCAGTACGGCTTTATGTAAACAGATACGCGAGCCTGCCATCTACAATCATAATAAAGGATGTCCCTGAGGGATATCACCCAGCCCTGACTTTAATCCATGCATGAAGCCTTTGGCTCAGGCCTACACAGCCCTTCTAAAGAGAAGTACTGCAGATAGCAATATGAACTGCCTTAGTCTAAAGGAAAAGCAGCTATGAGGGTCTTCAATGAGCATGACCAAGGGGCTCATGAAGAGAGCTAGCCACTGGGTCTTCACTCACCACCCCTCAATGGCTGGGACTGTAGAGTCCTCTGTTCCCAGCTTTTACCCAGACTCCAACTTGGGCCTTCACAGCTGTAGAACAGGGATGGTTCGTGGAGAGGTCTAGGGATGGAGTCTGCTAGTGACCCAAAAGGGTACACAAAACCACGTGTGTGTAAATGTGTAAAAAGAGTTATGTAGCTAAGAATGGTAGAGTCAGAATGCCAGAATTCAAATCTCTTTCCTCTATTATGACTTGTGGCCAATTTACTCTCTGAGGCTCAGTTTTCTCAACTGTAAAATGGAGACAGTAACCATACAATCATCTTCATAGGGCTGATGTAAGGATTCAGTTCAGTTCAGTCCCTCAGTCGTGTCTGACTCTTTGTGACCCCATGAACCTCAGCACGCCAGGCCTCCCTGTCCATCACCAACTCCCGGAGTCCACCCAAACCCATGTGCATTGAGTTGGTGATGTCATCCAACCATCTCATCCTCTGTCGTTTCCTTCTCCTCCTGCCCTCAATCTTTCCCAGCATCAGGGTCTTTTCAAATGAGTCAGCTCTTCACATCAGGTAGCCAAAGTGATGGAGTTTCAGCTTCAACATCAGTCCTACCAATGAACACCTCAGGATCAGACAAAGTGCTCAAAACAGTGCCTGGCACTTTGCAAGTCCTTAGTAAACAATGGTACCTGTTGCTATCATAATTATGAATAAGATCTGAGCATCAGAAGAGACCTTAGAGGTCATCAGGCTTCATCTCCTCTTCTGAAAGAAGCCAAAACTAAGGTTCAGAGAGTTAAAGGTTATGCCCAGGCCACCAGCCAGTTAGCAATGGATCCCTGGTGCTGCCACTGTACATGCAGCCACAGCGGGTAACCTGGGCAGGCACTCACCACCCCGCAAGGAAGAACAAGGGGATCATGGAGAAGGACACCTGCTCTTGCCACATGACAGCACGTGCAGAAGCACTTCTGCAGAGAATGGACGAGGCCAGATCAGGGTGGTGCTCACTGTTCCGTGCACGAGTGGAGGCAATCAGGAAAGACTACCCAGGAGAGGGGATGCTAGACAGACTACTAAACGATGTGTCCAGTGGAGAAGGAACACATTAACTACAAGTGACTGGGAGCAATGGAACCCTACACTCCCAGGAGACGCTAGAGGCAGGTGCTAGGCTAAATTTAAAATCGATCCTGAAGACAAGGACTTCCCTGGTAGTCCAGTGGCTATGACTCTGTGATCCCATGCAGGGGCCTGGGTCCATCCCTGGTCAGGGAACTAGATTCCACACGCCACAACTAAGACCTGGTGCAGTCAAAGAAATAAAAATAAATTAAAAAATAAAAACTTTATCATTGAAGACCATGTGGAGCTTACAAGGATTATACACAGGGAAGTTCTAACACCAAATTCTTTCAGGAAGATCACTGTGGCACAGATTTTAGAGGACTGGTTACCAAGTGGGAGGGTAACTTGGTATGAGGGAGGGTTACCAAGTGGTAAAGAATCCTACACTTAGCATTTTATAATTAATGTAGGGGATTCCCCATTGGCTCAGTGGGAAAAAATCTGCCTGCCAAGAGGGAGACCTGGGTTCAATCCCTGGGTTGAGAAGATCCCCTAGAGGAGAAAATGGCAATCCACTTCGGGACTCTTGCCTAGGAAATCCCATGGACGGAGGAGCCTGATGGGCTATAGTCCATAGGGTCACAAAAGAGTTGGACATGACTTAGCAACTAAACAACAATTAAAGTAGAGCTCTCTGGAGAACCATGTGACAATATCTAGCCCCCAAATGCACATATTCTCTGACTTATCCATTCTACTTCTATAATCTGTCCTCAGAAACCACTTGTGTGCAATGATATATATGCAGGATATTCAGTGCATTATTTATACTGGCACAAGACTGAAGGGACTAGTTAAATAAGTTACATAACAGAATACATGCAGTGGTTTAAAGAAGAACTGGGCAGTTCAGTCCGTACTAATATGGAATGACTTTCAAAGTTAGTACGTGAAGAAAACCATGTGCGTGTGTGCATGTGTTTTTAAGATACACACACGTGCACATGTGTGTACACACACACGTGTGCATACACACACACATACACACACTCTTGTATGCACTGAAAGTCTCTCTCTGGAACTGATGCACAAGAAACTGACAGCTACCAAGTGCTGTTAGGGAGGGGATCTAGGGGTGAACAGGGCAGAAGGCTCACTGTTCACTGAACGTATTCCCTTTTCATCGCCTTGAGCGTTGTACCTTGTGTATTACCTAATCAAATAGATAAAATACAAAATAAAATTAATGCAGCAAGGCCTTCCCATAGGCCACCCACCGCCTTTCTCAACAAATGAATGGACACGCCAGTAAATCTGATTTTCCCTGCGAGGAATACAGTGGGTTGCAGGGCTCAGCACAAGGGTCATCTCCTGGGGGAGTTCTTTTCTGACATGTCACACCCACCTCCAGTAGAAATAACCCTCTTCTTACTCCCCAAGTGCCCTGAGCACCCTACTCTGACGTTACCTCTATCAGGTGATTACATCTGTTTATCTGTCTTACCTCACCAGGCTCAAAGTTCCTGAAGGCAGGGACCGTGAATTACTCAACAGGGAATTTTCAAAAGCCGTCACAGGGCCTGGCACCAGACAGGCAGGCAGCAAATGTCTGCCGAACTCATGAATACTATGGGGAGAAGTGAGTATGGAACTGGGGAAAAGATGCATACATATAAGCCCATGTTTTGTTTTGAAGAAACAGCTGGTTCCTCCCTTACTGTTAAGCAGCTACCTGGGACAAGGGACTAATTCCACCATGAGTCAAAGACCTGATCAAGTGCAGAACAAATGGGGTGATGGAAATTAGGGCTCTGCAAAGAGAAAAGATGAACAGAGGACAGTCAAGGAACGTTCACACGCAAGGCTGAGCCAAGGGTAGTGCTTTAGAAATAACTTGGAGAAAAGTGAGTCCCCACGGCCCCAGAGTATCCCAAAATGGGAAAACTCAGCTATTATAGAGAAAGGGTCACGCTACATCTAATCATTTTAAGAAAGGATCCGCTTTGAATGCAGAATTTTAAAAAACTGTCCTTGAATTGTGGCTTTAGACCAAGTAAAAAGAAAAACACTGAAAAGAAATTAAGATTGAGTATTCATTACTATGCCTAGAAAAAACCTATAGGTGAAAACTTGGGGGAAAAAAAAAAGAATTCATTTCACTTCAGTATTTTTGGGGGGGGGGGGATGTTTTAGTGACTACTTCCCCTGATTAAAAAATTATGATTTAGAGAAAGAAAGTAGAATGGTGGTTGTCATGGTCTGGGGGGAGGAAGGAATTGAGAGTTACTATTTAAGGTTTTGTCAGATGAAGAGAGTTATGGAGACAGACAGTGGTGATGACTGTTCGACATTATGAATGTACTTAATACCACTCTTCAAAATGGTTTAGATAGTAAATTTTATTTTATGTGTGTTTTACCACAGTAAAAAAAAAAAAAAAAAAAAAAAACTGGGAAAAAACTATGATTAAGAGGAACTGGGAACTAATCATGCTTACTTCCAAAGCCTGCGCTCACACCCATCCTTACAAGGCATGTAGCATCTAAACCAGACGTGAGGAGAGAGGAAAGGATCTGGAGGACCAACTGCCACCAACCAGCCTGCTGGTCAGGAACGCTCTCTGGCTTCTGTTTTCACACCTAGAAACGGCTCTAAAGCCTCTCTCAACCACAGAATCCTCCAGAGCGCATCCATGCTTCTCTTTGTACAACTCACTTATTCCTCCAACAGCCAGCGTTCCCTTCCAAAACGTGAGGTGAGGAAGAGTCATGGAAAAACCTACATTCACCCTTTTGATTCTCCTTCTTGGGATTCTTGCTGCCACCTCAACAGCCTGTGGTAAAAGGAGACCACCATGATCTGGACTGCCATCGGGCCCCTCCCACTTCTGTGAACCCAAAATGTCAAAAGCTTCAGTGACTGCCCTGCTGAATGTGATGGTCATAAACATTCATTTCCTGTCCAGAGCCAAGAGGAAGGACACTGCCTTCACCTCTGCTTCCTCATCTGTAAAATGGAAGCTGTGAAAACCAAGCTTGAGTTATCTCACTGCTGCTGCTGCTAAGTTGCTTCAGTTGTGTCCCTCTCTGTGCGACCCCAGAGACGGCAGCCCACTAGGCTTCCCCGTCCCTGCGATTCTCCAGGCAAGAACACTGGAGTGGGTTGCCATTTCCTTCTCCAACGCGTGAAAGTGAAAAGTGAAAGGGAAGTCGCTCAGTCGTGTCCGACTCTTCACGACCCCATGGACTGCAGCCTTCCAGGCTCCTCCTTCCATGGGATTTTCCAGGCAAGAGTACTGGAGTGGGGTGCCACTGCCTTCTCCGGTTATCTCACTAGTTTCTAGTTAAGGCTCAAAAGAGACAAAATGAAAGGGACTGCTTGCTCTGTGAACTGGTAAGACTCAGACCTTCTATTCAGTCTCAGCCTCTAAGCCAAGACAGCAGGTGACCTGAGAAAACTGCTCATAAGAACGATGACAATAAGCATGGCACGCCTCCGGGGCTGAGGACAGCCTGTAACACGAGCTCCGAGTTCACACAGTTTGCTTACTTGTTGTTGCCATAGATGCTTCCAGATGAACCAAAGAGCCTGCTAAGATTAAAGGTATCCTAAGAGTCGCTCACAGCCTAGACAGGCAGCAGCAGGGGTCAGGGGGAACCTTGGAACAGCCGGGGCACCCAGGACCCAGCCCCTTGTAGCCCCTGTGCCTGGGGCCCATTCCTGCACACACTGCCCCATTCTCCCTGCTCCTCAGGTCGAGGATGTCACAGTCCTGCTGCAGGCGCGGTCAGGTGACACTCTACTGAGCCCTCCTCTGTGGAGGCTAAGGGTTCTGACTCAGCCCTGCCAGCCTCCCAGAGGCTACCTGGGTTTCTCTACGGCTCAGACTCAGTTTACATGAGTCACTCAGGACAGATTATTTCCTAAGTCATGGCCATCTCTCCCTTAGTTATAAGAGGTAAGTGAATAGGTAAGACCAACAGAAATCCTTTCCTTGCTTCAGACTAGTCTGGAAAGGGGATGGTGGTGATGGAGAATCTAGAATAAGTTTGTTCCTTTGATTAACCGTCTTCACCAACCCCCATACTACCATGTGATGGGGGGAAGACAACAGTTCATGAAGTCAGAACAGAATTTAACCCTTGTATTTCAGATTGTACGGAAAATAAGTGTTAGCTTTGTGGAGTTCAGAGCTCCTCAAAGGGTGTGATAAGAGCAGGGAACGTGCCGTGGGGCCCTCCTTGCTTCTCCCTTTCTCCCAGTGGCGCCTCCCGGCTTCACTCATTCATCCTGATTCGGCTGGGCCAAAGCAGCAAAAGATACCTAAATGCCTCCCACTCCTCCCCCATAAAATGTCAAAATTACATTACTTTTAGATGTCTTCAGTTCACTTTTTTCCTCCCTGGGGATAAATGGCTCCTTCCAATTTTGCTAACCTCTGTATCTTCCCCTTTCTTTTATGCCACCAACAGCTGAGTACTTCAATAGGCACGAAGTTGTCTTTTGAACTCTGAGATCCTTGAGAGTCATAATGTTACTTTATCCATTTCCTTTTCATCTCCAGTCCCAAAGCCCAAAGGACACAAATATCAGAGGTCTTGTTAAAATTTACCTCTTACAAATCACAAAAAGAATCCTCAGGTTTTCTCAGAAAAACTTCCTGGTGCTTCCCTGGTGGCTCAGATGGTAGAGTCCACCTGCAATGCAGGAGACCCAGGTTAGATTCCTGGGTCGGAAAGATCCCCTGATGGAGGGCATGGCAACCCACTCCAGTATTCTTGCCTGGAGGATTCCATGGACAGAGGAGCCTGGCGGGCTTCAGTCCAAGGGGTCGCAAAGAGTCAGACACAACTGAGTAACTCACACTTTCACTTTCTCAGGAACCACTGAAGCCAGGGTAAGGCAGGTACTGGAGACTTTTCTGAATTGCTCTGATATCCCTGTATTCTTGTCTTTCTTCCCCAAACTGCTCACTACAGCCTCTTGCTGTTTTGTTCTCCCTACCCTGTTCCTCAGGCTTCAGACAGCAGAAACACCAGCAGATACATGGCACCTTCCCTGTAATCATCTCTAATGACTCTTTTCTAGAACCCAGCAGGATGACTGCAGCATGGACCTGCAGGCAGGAGACATCCCTCACGTCCTAGCACCACCACCCAACAGTGGCTGGGCCTCAGATGAGTCATTCATTCTTCCTGGCACTCAGGGCATGGGCCTGGATGATCCCCCAATGTCCTTTCAGTTTTAAGCGCTCTGGAATGTCTTCTAGGGAAAAGGAGGAGCCCCGAAGTATTTCCTCTGAAACAGAAGTCAATAAAAGTTCTGAGTAGAAGGAAGAAATGTGAAATCCTTCCTCTTTATTCCCCAGAGCAGACACAGCCTAGCATCTACCTCCCTCTGCACTGCAACAAACTCAGGAGATGCTGCTTTTCCATTTAGAGCTTAATCAATCCATCACCACATTTGCATAGGCCATTTATACCCAGTGTTCCTAAAGCCCTTTCCAAAAATAACAAACAACTAACAACAACAACAAAAAACCCAGCCTCCACACACGCAAAGGCAAGGATCACCACAGAGCTGTAAGGGCCCAGAGAGAAACAGAAAAACGCAAGAGAGGACGGAAAAGAACAAAGACAGACAGATTCAGGACAGGAAAAAGGAGAGACCAGGCAGAGCGCCTTGGCTCAGGCCATACATTTCCAACCCTGAAGGCAGGAAAGTATCTCTTCTCTGGACTGATGGCCTGAACCAAGACAAATACTTTGCCTCCCGATGCCTCTGTTTCCTCATCAGTAAAACGGAAAGTTTCATGTTCGTCTCACTCAGAGAGGATGGATCCGTGGAAAGATTCCAGCAGACTGGGCAAGAACCTCTGGTCTGCATGGATGTTGCTAGTTAGGTGGTCCAGGGCAAGTTATTTTCAGTTCCCATCTACAAAATGGGTAAATAATACCCACCTCATTGGGCTGTTGGGAGGTAGAAACAGGATCAACGTGAAGGATCAGAACCGCGTCTGGAATACTGGGCCCTCAAATTAGCGCTGCTGGAGGCCCCTTCCTGCTCTAACAGGCTGTGACTGAGCCCACATGAAACTCCCAAAGGGCACTGTTGTCCTGAGACAAGGCTCAAAACACAGTTAGTTTAGAAGAAAGAAAAGCCACGAGGTTAAACAAGTAAACCTCCAGAGGTCTCTCCCATGAAGTTCTAAAAATATATATTTTTAAGGAACTGAACATGCCTCTCTCCAAATTATATAACCTTGTACGTGAGCATCCTGAAGTGACATGTGTCTAGAGGGACCAAGGAGGTTTCCCTAAATATGTCCCACAGTGTAAACATGCTGTAGGACAGGATAAGGGGAGAGTTTACATGACTGAGATGCACGCACACACACTCTCCCTCTCATTACCTCATTACATAGGTGCCATTGTGCCATTATTTTACAGATAAATGCAATCAAAGGGGCCGAGAAGTCTTTCCTCCTCATGCTTTCATACTGCAGAGGGCTCCCTGCTCTTTTTTCCCAACACAAGGTCAAGCTTATTTGCATCTCCTCTGGGAAAACTCATCAACTGAGCCCACAGCATGGGACAGCTCTTCTGAACCCCCAGCAACAATGCATGAAGACTGGGAGAACTAATCATAACCTTCCCTGTGGACCACTCACAGTTACTTAACTGTTGTATACTACATTTACTGCAGGTGGCAAATTCCTGCAGACCCCACCAACTACCTCTTTCTGTGCCCCAGAGTGTTCAACATTTATTTGTTCACAGAAGGGGAAAATAAAGATAAACCCCAAACCCCATAATGTGTGTAGGAAATACAAGATGGCAAAGTAGCAGCAGATATAAAATAGGAAGAGAGGATAGACAAATCCTAGAAGTTTTGCCAGGCAGGAAAACAGATGCTTGACAGACATGGCTGTCATTGGTTCCTGGACCCAAAGACACATCTACCTGTCATCACAGCCCTCTGCTTGGTCTCCCTCAGAGCTGAGCAGAGCAGGTTTCAATACTAACTTGGCAAATAAAGGCTGGGAAGCTGATTTGCTAAATCCTATTTCTCAGGGCTCTGTGTTTGCAGTAACTATACTGCAATTCAGCAAATATTTACTGGCTGCCTTCGGTGCAAGGCCTGGGTGGTCACAGAGATGATGTGGGGCATAGTTCTTACTCTCAAGGAATTCACAATCTCCACGACAGGAATCATATGTTTATCCATATAGCACTGTGAAACTATTACTAGGTTTTTTGGTTTTTTTTTTTAATTAAAAAAAGTGCTATGAGGACACAGAGGCCATAAGAACAAAGGATTCTGGTTGGGAGTAGGTGGAGGTGAAAGAGGAAGCTTTGAGCTGGACCTTGACGATCATGCACAGATTTAGTGAGCTCTCTGGCCCGTTCTGCATCCACAGGTCTAATTATAAAGAAAGAAAAAGAAACGGAAGAACAATTCACCGAAAGGATGGCAGAGGGAGAGAGGAAAAATAAACAGTGATAATTCTTTCTGCCAAGAGTTGCTGACTGCTGCTGTCTGGCAACAGGAAATAAATATATCTATATATCTTCACTCAAGGGGATGTTTAGGTGCTAGATTTTGGTCTTCTAAATACATACTCATGGCTGTGCAGGAAAACACCTCCTCCAGGTCAAAAATAGCAAACCCAAGAGAACTGGCTGAAGCAGTGGTGTTTACTTTTTACCATCCCCGTGGATCACTTTCCAAAGGCTCTCACGCGGGAGGGTATAAACAGGTCTGTGTCACTTCCTGGTTCTCAGGCCTTCTGCTACATTCCTAGTCAGTCTGGGAATGCTGCCTATTTAAAAATAAACTGTAAAAACTCACCCAAAACCCCCAACTCCAAACCACTCTTTACTTTGCTTCATTTGATTTCACTGGAATTAAAAGGGGTTCAGCAAGCAATGAGACTAAAATGACCACAGAGAATGGATTCTCAGGTGAAAATGAAAATACAGGCTTATTGAGTTCAAGGTCAGGAGATTTGGATTCTACTCATGTTCTGCCTCTAACTGGAAAACCTGACCTTGAAAAAGCATGATGTTTCACCTCTCTGCACAACAGCCGCTTCAGCGTTAACCCCAAGATAGTTATCCAATCTTTCTGGACCTCCATTATCCTTATCTATAAACTAGCACTAACAATAGCTACCTTGTAGGCATCATATCATGTAACACATGTTATCATATGGCACGAGTATGGTGTAAGTATATCATATGGTGTAAGTATCACATGGGAATTACATGTAAAGCACTTAGCACATTGCCTGTATTCAGTAAGTCGTCAAAAATAGGTGTTCTAGTTTTCACAATCTATTATTGTCATCATAATCTGAAAATGTAAAAGGCTGAGCTAGATGGATCACTACCTGAAGAGCCTCTCTGGCTTCAAAATCCTCTGGTTCTTTAAGAAGAATTCACCTTCTCCTTCTTTTTTTCTTTTCTTTTTTTGATGTGGGCCATTTTTAAAGTCTTCACTGAATTTGTTACAGTATTGCTTCTGTTTTATGTTTTGATCTTTGGGCCTCAAGGCACGTGGGATCCTAGCTCCCTGACCAGGGCCAGGGATTGAACCCACACCCCCTGCAGTGGAAGGCACAGTCTTAACCACTGGACCGCCAGATAAGTCCCTTCTTTTTTTTCTTTTCAGGCGGTTAGATGGAAAGGAAGGGAGATCAACTTGGAGAAGCATGACAGTTACCAATATATCCTCAATGTTTATATTAGATACACTACAACACAATTAAGGAAATTCATCAATGAGTTGAAAGGGGCATCTTCCGCTCCCTGGGGAAGAGCCTTGGCTGTGACTCACACTGAAGCCACAGCATGGGTACAACTGCTGCCTCTACGGCCTTGTTCATGAAGCACAACACCCTCCAGGGCCAGCACAGTGCAACTTCATCCACCTCATCTCTACCTGTTGTGCAGCTCCTTGTCCTAAAAGTGAGCACGTGGCCAATCAACACACTTCTAGTAATGACTAATCCCCCCTGCAAAGCAGTCCTGTTTTAAACAAAAAAGTGCCTTCTCCTTAATATAATTTGCATGTGGTCAAAAATTTAACGCCCTTCCCCAAAAGTTAAGAGTGTAATCAGGGTATAGTAACAAGATCGAAGTGCTAGACTGAAATTAAATTCAGATGAAATTAATAGGCATTTTCTTGTATTCGCTCAGCATTCCCAACATGCTAAAGACTATAGAGGATGCCAAAAACTAATAGGATGCGATGACTGAGAACCACAAAGGATGACACTGAGGTTTCTGGCCTGTGACTGGGTGAATGGTAGAAGCTACCACAAGAGGAAAGAATATATGTGGACAAGCAGGTGCTGGTGAAGCATGTGATGAATGTAGCTCAGGTTATGTTTGGAAGGACTGAACTACAGGTACTTGGAGAATATCCAAGTGGAAAGGTCTAGCAGGCAAATTAGAAACGAGTATGAAACTCTGCAAAGTGCTCCAAACTCAGGATATAGCCCTGGAGTGATTGACCTGAAAGTGATTGGCTGAAAGCATGCAAAAGAGATGAGAGCTCATCCTGGTGAGAGAGCTAAGTGAGAAGAGAGTCAAGACAGGATCCTTGGGGGAACACTAACTTTCTAAAGCAGAATGTGAAGGAAAGAGAGATCATTAAAGACCCTCCCAAAAGTACAAGGAAACCAGGAGCCTATGCATCAGAGCTGTCACGGGAGGGACACGGTGATTCAAGGAGAATGTGAGGGTGAGTGGCAGACGCAACAAAGGTCCCATAAATGAAGCCTAAAAGACATCCATCCATTGGATCTGATCACGAAGTTATCACTAGTGACCTCCTCAAGAGCGGATTTATTAGAGTCATGAGGGAAGATCATGAATTCAAAGTGAGAAAGCTCAGACAATAAGGGCAAAACTACTGGGGGGAAGGATGGTGGAACTGGAAAAGAAGAAAGAAGAAAGATGGGATGATGGCTAGAGAGAATTTGTGTACTACAAATTCTGAGAGTTGTACCTTCTCAGTTAACCTAAAGTTTTCAGTTAAAGCTTCTGGAACTGCAGCTCTGAGACCCTCCCCCCACCCCCACCCAATCAAGACACTGTCTTCTAGTCCAAATGTTCTTGTGTTAAGTTCCAAGAAGCCGCCTAATTTATAAGCAAACCATGACTCTTCCCATCCTCCTCACAAATTACCCAAACTTCCTGTAAGTTGTCAAGGTTGGACTGTGAGGCCCCAAGCAAGAAGGAGAAGCAGGAACTTGCCTACTGTTCCTTCCCCTTTGATTAGTCCCACGCCCCAACACCACCTCTGCCCTAACATGACCCTCTCACGGTACAGAGCCATCCACCAAGGCCTGCATGCTCTAGGTCTAGCTCCAACCATACCTCTGGTTCTCTCAATGCGGAGTTCAAAGTCAGGACCTGAGAAGAAAGGATCTGATTAATGCACAAGAAGGAATATTCCCTTAAATCTCTAAATACAGACTCAAAACTTATTTCAAATTAGTCAAAATTCAGGCAGAGGTATCAAATGAAGAATCTCATCAAGTCCATGTATCATCTAAGATTATGTTAAGAGGGACTGTAATAAAACTCAGCAGATGAGAAAGAAGCATCGTAATTTGATGAGGGAATCTGATAGCTCCCCCAGTCTTAACACATATCTTACTGACTTCATTCAACACATATAAAAAGCACCTCCTTATACTGGATTCCACAAAAGGTATAAAAATGGGGGAAAGCTCATACCTTTAAAGAGTTTACAGTCTACAGGGGAGGTAAGACACATACACAAGTAACTACAATGAGGTAAAATGTGAAAACCCAAGGGAGATATATAGTCAAAGTGCCAAAGAGAAAACAGGGAAGTAAGGTGGAGCCAGCAGAAGGAAATGAAACAGTCAATGAAAGAATTAATCACAACATGGATTTTAAAGTCATAGGGAGTTCAATCCTGATTCTGCCTCTTGTTTTTTAGAGGTACCTAGGTGTCCTGCGTTACCTGCTGTGAGTCATATACGAAGTTGGGGTAGCAATACCGAGTTCGCAGAATTGTGAAGAGTCCGTGATTCACACATTTCTGAAGAGTTGAATACAATATCTGGCCCAGAGTGAGACTAGAGAAGCTGGCAGGGCCACCGCACACAGGAATTTAGAGCTCCTGTGTCTGCACAGAGCTGTCTGGACCCTCTCTCATGGACAGACAGCTGAGCATCCACTATTTGCTCATCAATTGTGCCTATTAGTTCAATCAGTCACCCAGGTTGAATGGCACTATGGTCAGGAGGCACAGGAATGAGGCTCAGAGCGTATGTATGCGTATGTTCACGTCAGGATAAACCTGGAACTACACACTCAGTGTTCAGCTTGGAAGCATGGCATCACAATACAGGTGAAGTTTCAGATTATACACCACATACTGCATGACACTACAGCATGCTGTTCCTTTGGACACGGTAGCTGTTCAGTAAATGTTTGGTGCAGTGACATGACCTGAACCTGGTTGAATTCCCAATGAAATCTGTCTCCCTGGATTAATTTTTCAACAAGTGAACACAGGAGGCAAAAGACACCTAAAAATTAGCCTGAGGGACACAGAAGTCATAATGGAATAACAGAGACTAGATTTACGTTTTCCTTAAACAACTAGAAAGTCAGATATAATATATGAAATAATGGTTTTCAGACATTTAAAAATAGGTAGCACAGGGCAGTGATCCTTGAAAAAAGGGAAAGAAATGTAGAGTCCTTCTGGTGCCCCAGCAGGGCTAACCTGCTAACTAACTCCCTAAAGGCATCTTCAGACCAGAGAGTAGGCAAATAAAACCCTGAGAGTTCAATGATTTCACTGAGTTAGAGAGACAGCTGGGAACTGGGGGATGTCAAGGAGACTAGAATGTGCAGGGCAAAGTAACTGAGAGGAGGGAGCTCCAAGGGAAAAAACTAACGATCTGCCGAGGCTGAGTGTTGATCTGTGCACGTGTTAGAGGAAACTAGAAAGGCTAAGGAAAGAACCAAAGGAAAGAACTAACCCCCAGCGCTCACAAAGAGCCAGAAGTTTACACGTTCCCATGGGCCAAAGTGGAAACAAAAAATCTCCTGGTTCACAGGGCACCAGAAGGGATCTTCACAAGTGTTGGCCTCAGTAGTGGGACCATCCTAGACCTCAACTAAAGGCTGTCTGCAAAAAAGAAAAAGAACAAAAATAAATAAATAAATAAAGGCTGAGAACCAAGCCTTGAAAGGATCAAACCAATTCTAAGTAGTAACTGAATTGCTTCTGAGAACAAAGCCAAAAAGTTTTTAAAGGAATACAGAAAGTTTCAGCACCTAACAACATACAACTCACTATGTCTAGTTTCAAATCAAAACTGAGCAGACATGCAAAGAGGCAGAAAATTATGACCATGACCTATGGTTACAGGAGAATAAACAAACAGAAATAGACCTAGAAATGACACAGATGATAGAACTGGTGGACAAGGATGTTCAAATCTCTGTTACAAATATACTCTGTGTGTTCAAGAGAAAAGAGGAAGGGACGGGCATGAGACCACAAAGACTCAAATGTTTAAACTTCTAGAGGGAAAAATACGAATACCTGAAAATAAAAATATACAGAATGGGATTAACAGATTAGACACTGCAGAAGAAAAAATTCAATGAACTTGAAAACACAGCAATAGAAACTATCCAAAGAGATATACACAGAACATAAGTCAGAAGTATGACTGTATCAAGCAGCCTAACACATGCATAATTGAGGCATGGGAGGAGCACATACGTACGCACAAAAAAATTTTTTTGATGTAAACTATAAACTCACAGATTCAAGAAACTCATCAAACCACAAGAAGAAGTACCTCAACAAGAAAACACAGCATGGCACACTGTAATCAAAATGATCAAAATGATCATTAAAGAGAAAATATTAAAAGCAGCCATGAGGAGGTAGGAGGAGAGACAATGCACCCAGAGAAACAAAGAATCACAGCAAGTCTCCTGTTATAAACAATGCAACCCAGGAGGCAACAGAGCATCATGTTCAAAGTATTGGGGAAAAAATCAATTTGACACTGATTTCCTAAGGAAAAGCTGACAGGAACTATGAGTTCCCATCACTAAGTTTTTTGTGCTCTGCAGTAATATTTTTCAGAGAGGCCTGTGCTGAGCACAAGACGTAAACTCAGTGGTCTTACAAACATCTGCAAGTACTTGTTGTTGTTTAGCCACTAAGTCATGGCCAACTTTTTGTGACCCTCATGGATTGTAGCCCACCAGGCTCCTCGGTCCACGGGATTTCCCAGAAAGAATATTGGAATGGGTGGCCATTTCCTTCTCCAAGAGATCTTTCTGACCCAGGGATCGAACCAGCACCTCCAACATTGGCAGGCAGATTCTTTTAACACTGAGCTACCAGGGAAGCTCTTTGGAAGTACAGTATTCTATGAGGAGTAAAAAGGGGTAAAGACCCTTTCTTATTTTCGTAGAGACACGTTTTATACTCTTGTACTCAGAACATTACAAACTGAAGCTTATTTATACAGTCATATTCCTTAAGACACTGGAAAAGAGATAAAAAAGGTCTATTAGAGGATCCATCCCTTAGATGAAGAAAATCAAGGAAGAAAGAAAAAGTAAACCCCATCATGGAAAGAGTCAGCTTCACCAGCATTAGGCCTGAAGAGGCCTCCCTCCCTCAAGTGTACACATCTACTGGTTAATGTGTCTGATGGACCTTTACAGATTCAGATAAAATATTTTTTCAGAATGAAAGAAATATTCCTTAAGAAGAGGTAAAAGTAACTCAAGAAGTGACATAGAGTTACTCAATTCTTAGCTATGCAACCCAGTCCAGGGTAACATAATCTTCTTCTCATTAAGTACCCTGGGCAGGCACCCCATTCTTCAGAGTCCAGCCTGGGGTTCTACCCTGGAGGGACCATTAAAATGGCAATTTATCTGTTTTCGACATTGGCTGGTCTGGTCTCTCCAGTAAACTGTAGTTAATAAACTATAAGGTCCCGGGAAGGCTGGAGCTCTATCTGTTTTTTTGTGCTTTCTTTGTAAACTCTGAGACCATCACTCTCTCAAAAAACCCTAGTATAGGTGCCCAAGAGGGACTCTCCTTCCCAAAATAACTGACTGCCTGAACAAGTGGTTTTCAATGGGGGCAATTTTACATGCCACCCCAGTCCCAGGGTTTCTAGCAACATTTGGAGGACTTTTTGACAGTCTTAACCTGGGGGATGCTATTGGCATCCAAGCGGCAGAGGTCCAGGGTACCAGCAAACATCCCATGATGCACAAGACAGCCCCCCAGAACAAAGAATTTGGCCCCAAATGTCAAAAAGGCTGCAGCTGAGAACCCTGGCCTGAGTGGATCAGCATGGTGCTGAGCAGGTATCAGCAGAAGTTGTGCATGTCTTGTAAATTCCCTGCCGCCACTGGCAAGTCTCTTCCTATCACCTGTCTCCAGGCAACACTTTGATCCAGCTGTTGTCCCTAACTCAGGCTTACAGTCCCTCAGAGAGAGGAATTTAGTAAGAGTTTAGATGTCTGGGTTTTCACCCCATCTCGGCCACTAGCTGTTGGTTCTGGCTGTTACATATCACAAAATTTTTCTGGGCCCATTTCCTCCTCTGTAAAACAGAAGGCTTGGAAAAGACGACTGAGGAGTTCTTCCAGCTCTAAAATTCTATTTGAAATGCTATCTGTCCTTATCATGAGCCAAAGAGAAAGGATCCAGCTTAGTATGCACATCCACCCCTTAAGGACAGAGGTTCTGCTATTGTAGAGACAGAATCTAGCCAAGGGGGAGCGCCGGAGAAGCCAGGAGCTCAGGTACAAGCGATCCAGAAAAGGCTCTGCAAACACTTGCTTAAAGCCCAGCCCAGGCTCTCAGGTTTAAAATACATAGGAAAGTCTCCCTTCTGCCTTTTCAGGTCAATCTTATTCATCAGTGTTAAAAGGAGGAGGGGGAGGCTTGGGCCACTGAAGAGCAGCCCTGGAATCACTTGGGAGCTTAACAGAGACACTGAGTCTCAGGGTCTGCTCCTAAGTCACTTCAGTCGTGTCCTGACTCTGTGTGACCCCACAGATGGCAGCCCACCAGGCTCCTCTGTCCCTGGGATTCTCCAGGCAAGAATACTGGAGTGGGTTGCCATTTTCTTCTCCAATGCATGCATGCATGCTAAGTCGCTTCGGTCATGTGTGACTCTGTGCGACCCTATGGACAGCAGCCCACCAGGCTCCTCTGTCCACAGGATTCTCCAGGCAAGAATACTGGAGTGGGCTGCCACTTCTTTCTCCCTCATCCCTGATCTACAGAATGAAAATCTGCATTTTAATAAGATTCCCCCAGTTTGAGAAGTTAGAAAAGTTTGAGAAGCCCTGGTTTAGGATATACTGCCCTTTCTATTCCCTGCTCTGTCATCTCCTCACTTGTAAAGATGACTTTCAAGACTGTCCACATTCCATCCTAACTCCACCTCCTTGCACAGCTTGTGCACATGTACACACACACACACATACACACCAGTTCAGAACTTCCAAACCCAGAGTCACCGACAGTCACGAGGACAAGTTCCTTCCTCTTTGCCTCTTGCCTACATCCACTGCTGCTGCTAAGTTGCGTCAGTGAGATCCCATAGACGGCAGGCAACCAGGCTCCCCAGTCCCTGGGATTCTCCAGGCAAGAACACTGGAGTGGGTTGCCATTTCCTTCTCCAATGCATGAAAGTGAAAAGTGAAAGTCAAATCACTCAGTCGTGCCTACATCCACACAAGGCCAGAAAGAAACAAGACTTGAAGCACAGGCTAAATCAGAGCTTTTCTGAGCGACTGATTCAGCCCACCCCTGCCGTTCAAAGACTCCTCAGGAGGTGGGACAGCGAACCCAAAGGTACAAACTCTGATGGGAAGAGACTCGTCATTTGCATCTGAACAGAGACCGACCAGAGTCCAAAGTTTCATTGTTTTCCTGCCGCCGCTGCTGCCTCACATTACAGAAAGATTCTTGGGACACAGGCTAAAGGGCAAAGCACACACACCGAGTAAACAAAAACACAGCAAGGGTTCTCCTGGGGGTGCGGGCAGCTGGAACAAAGCAAGACCACGGTGAAGGGTAGCCTAACAGAGTGCTGGAACACAGGACAGAATGTGGGGAGAAGGGGGTAGACTCTGCTGAGCGGCTAGTGCGGGAGAGGAGATTAGGTTGGGGCTCAGCCCCCACCCCACCCGCGGGCCTAAGCAGCAGATGGCTCAGCCCCAGGCAGCTGGCAGAGACAGCCAACTGCACGTGCCTGCCCGCCCCTCCCCAGGGCTGGAAATGAAAGGAGCAGGGGCCAACCCAAGCATCACCTCCAAAGATCACCCTGGGGGTGGGATGGCAAAGTCACCCAATGCTCTGCCACCAAGTGATGAACCTGGAAAACATCTCTAGTGTCATCCAAGGTTCTTCTGCACCCACCTTTGCTGCCTCTGGTCACCTTTTATTAGGAGCAGACTCATGGGGTCTGTCTTGGGATCCTAAAGTTCAACCTATCCATGTTAAGAGAGGGAAACTGAGGCCTAGAGGGGGACCACGGCTTGCCCCAGGAACACAGGGCTTGTTAGTGGCTGAACCAAAACTCAGCTCTCCCAACTCTTCACTCAGCAAGGTTCCCCAAATACCTCCCACCGAGCCCCCCAGACTGAGTGCCAGCCCCAGCACTGTTCCCAGTGCTCTGTCCACTGAGCCCTCCAGGAATGGCTCCTGGCCAGGCCTCTGCCAGATGAGAATGTCCGGTAGCGCTGAGTCTCCAGGAACTCCAATGCAGCCAGAGCAGCTCAGGGGAAAAAATTCACGAGTAGCTACCTGCCTCTTCCAGAAAGGAAGCAGAAGGTACACACAGTTAACACTCAAGGAAGGCTGTAGTTTGGGGGGCGTGGGGGGCGGTGTGTGTTTGGAAACGAAAAAGGCTTGTTCTGAGAGCTGAAGGGAATTATCAGCCAACACAGACTTGGAGGCGAGTCGGAGCTAACTGCCAAACTAGACTGGCTTAATTAAGACTCTCCCACCCTCTTCCCCAGGAAACCCACCCCCTCCTCTGGCCGGTCACACTAGCCATAAGAAGCAGTCATTTCAGGGAAGCTGAAGCCCTCTCTGGCGACCTGGCCCTGGGGGATGGGCTGTCAGCCAGGGGGCCAGGCCGCTGGAGCTTCAGGGCCCAGCTGCCCTTACTGTCAGCTCAACATCTGCCTTCAACAGCACCTGCGCTGCAGCCCACTCTGGATCACTGTGTGTGCAGAGTGGAAGAAAACACTCATTAGCTTTTCAAATATAACCCTCTACAGAACCTAAATAGAAGGCATAGTTACTCAACTGCAAAGCAGAAATCCTCTTCTCCTCATCAAACAAAGGTGCACGTCCACAACCAGCTATGTGGTTAAAACTGGGCGAAAAGAGGCTAAGGAGTACTGGGGTGAAGTTCGTTGACTAACTGCACCTAGAGACCTGGCAAACCCCAGCTCCAAGGCCTTGAAGCATCAGTATAATGAAAGCAGCCTAAGGATGAGAGGTCTTTCCTAAACGCTTGTGGCTTTGCTGCTGCCTCCACACTCCAGGGCAATCACCATAGGCTCCTCCTGCCCTTCAGGCCCAACATCAGTCCAGGACCCTGTACATGGATATGTGGGGCCAGAGAGTGGCCTGCCAGAAAAACCGCCTTACTCAGGGGCTGAAAAGCAATGTCTGATCTAGTACAACCAAGGGGTCATAATGGGCCCTGTGCTCAAACCCCTTCACATCTGTCACAAGCACGCTGCGGGTGGAGGGGCGCGGGGGTGCAGTGAGGGCAGGGAATCAGGACACTACAGCCGGACTTCCTTGTCTTCCACCCCAACAACAGCCCCTCAAGAACTTGCCCTCCTGAAGGGCAAACGCGGTTTTGATTTCCAAACCTCACTGTTTGAGAGAACTTCTTGTTTTCTCTCTCAGTTTTTTAAAACAGATGAATGCTCCCCTAGGGAAAAAGCAGCTGTAAATACAGTAGAGGGCAGAAAGAGAACACTGCTAGGAGTTCCAGAGGAACCATTATACTATTGTAAAAAGGCTTCTCAAAAGAATGAACACACCCCATTCCAAACAGAAAACACACAATTTCCTGTAAAGGACTTGTCTGAAGGGTAACCTTTGGGCAGATGGTTTCTCTAGGCTGCTCCCTGCTCTACTCAACACTAAGACCTTGACATGAAAAGTGAGTTAGTGATTTTCTTCCTGGGAACCTTAAAGGAACTAATTCACAACTCAGTCAGCCTGCTTGTCTATTACTATCATCACTACCATCATCATTATCATGAAAGGGCTAAACTTCATCACCAAACTGCTAGAGACATTTAAACAAATTTAAGCCGTTACATTTTTAGGCAGACTGATGCCACAGTATTCACTAGTTGAGATGAGAATGGGAAGAGGGTATAAATCTGAGACGGGCAGCCTGGTTTCTGCACTTCCAAAAGGAACTGCAATGTTCAAAGGCTCAGGATTCTGGGAAATCACCCACTGGCTTATTTTACCTCTCCATCACAAGTAATGAGGCTGCCACCCCAAAACCCATTTGCCAAAAATAAAAGATCTAAAGAAATGTTTCAGAGAAAGTTTGTGAGAAGAAAACTCAAGCTGGTTTTATTTTCAAACAAGCTGCAATTAAATGGTTTTGCCTCCGTAACCACACTTCCTACCTAGAACTCCAGTAAGTTAGATGTGCCTCTCAGATGCAGACTGGATTACAGGGAATTCAGCTGGCTGAAACTGGTCTCAGCCCACAGATATACCAACCTGTCTGCACAGTCCGGGTTGAATATAAGAAATAAAAGCAGGGTAGGAAATCAGCAGTACACTTATAATTCTGTCTTGAGTCAGAAGAGGAAGATACTGCTTTTAATTTCACATAAGATTCTATTATTAGAAGGAAACATGTAACGTAAGCCATAAACCTCATCAGTGACAAAGCAAAGAAAAACATGTATTTATAGAATATATTTAAATCCCTAAACTTCCCAGAGGAATCAATTTGCCACTAATACAAACAAATCGAACTGCATCTACTCACCACTGCCCCAGATGGTCTGTTCCCTTAAGCTACGAGCTTCCCTATGGCCAGGCACCTTTCACATCCTCCTTTAGAGAGGATTCATCACACATGCACCTCCCCACAATTTCCAAGAACACTGGCCAACTTCTGGAACGAACACAGTTCCATGTGAACTGGAGTTTCAAGAAAATCTCTGAGCGGGACAAACTCTTGGGGGACAAGCTGGACCCTCTCTGATCTTTCCATCTTCTCTCAGGTCTTGGTTTCCAGAGCCCTAAAAAAACTCCTTGACGGTCTTCCAGCCTCAGGCCACCCAAAATCCTGTCAGGAACTACACTCTCAAGCACGTCACATTAGCTTCCACCTCTGTCTGCTCTGTGCAGCACCATGTCCTACATGAAGCCTACAAAAGGCACAGAAACCACAGGCCCCAGTCCACTTTCAGTGGAGATGGAGAAGCTGCCTACCCTGACAGCAAACAATCAAGGCACCCAGTAAGGCAAGAGTGTCTATTTCAGTAGTCTATGTGGGTGCAATAAAACACTAAATCGTGAGGTATGCATTTCAGAAAATAAGGAAGAATAAGCAGCAACTACTTGTGAGTTATGGACAGAATAATGAAAAAAAAAAGAGAGAGAGACAGAAATGGACGTGAACCAAGACAATTAAAGAGGGCCTTATGGACTTTCCTGGGAATCCAGTGGCTAAGACTCTGAGCTCCTAATGCAAAGGGTCCAGATTCAATCCCTGGTCAAGGAACTAGATCCCACATGCATGCATGCTCAGTCGCTCAGTTGTGTAAGACTGTTTGCAACCCCATGGACTGCAGCCAATCAGGCTCCTCTGTCCATGGGATTTTCCTAGCAAGAATACTGGAGTGGGTTGCCCTATTCTCCTGAAGAAGATCTTCCCGACCCAGGGACAAAACCTGCATCTCCTACATTGCAGGTGGATTCTTTACCATGGAGTTACCTCGAAGCCCAGATCCCACACACCCAACTAAAAAGATTCTGCATGCTGACACTAAAGATCCTGTATGCCACAACAAAGACCAAGCACAGCCAAATAAATATTTAAAAAGAGAGAGAGAGGACCTTAAAAAGGAAGGAAGGGAGATTTGACCTGAAAGCCTTGAGAGCTGAATTAGTATGTAGACAGGAAGAAGGAATTTCTGGGGCTGAAAGGCATAAATAAGCATGATAAATTGGGAAGGCAGGGGTGGGGAAAGAAGCCAAGAATCAGGGAAGAACAGAAAAAAAAATCCATTTGAGATCCTTCAGGGCAAGGCACAATTCTTACGGTTTCCCTGATATCTATTACTTAACAGACTCTGGTTATTCCACAAAGTAAATTAAGTATTCCACTGAATACTTACAATAAGGCCAGACTGTACATCTATGAAAAACGGGCAGAGAGATTCAGCTTTGGATCCATAGGTAGTAGGGAACCAATGAATGTTCTTGAGTAGGAAACATGACTTCATCCAACTCAACAAGTATTTACTAAAGGCCTACTATGTAAGAGGTACCAGACTACTCAGTCTTCGCCCTCAAGGAGCATGGGGGAAGGGACGGTAATATGACCTCCTGCACACATAGGGCTGCATTCTCTTACCTAGTCTTACTTGAGATAAGAAAAATGTTCACGGGACATGAACCTGGCAAGGGAGACTAAAGCAGCCTGGGAGGCCAGACAGGATGTTAAGGTCTGGGCCAGGGTGGTGGTGACAGAAACCTCCAGCAGAAAGAACTGGCAGGAGCTCGTTATTGATCAGACAGGAGGGGCTCAGAAGAGGGGAGTCATGATGACACAAAGTCAGAAAGCAGCAAGATTCAGTGTCAATTTCCAGATGGTGAGAGCTTCAGGCCATGCTTTGGCCCACTGATCGCCTAAGGCTAAGGTCAGTCAGCTCCAACATTCTGCCCATTTTTGGGAATAAGGGTTACACATTCCATCCTTCCCACTCGCCCAGTTTTTTATGCTAGTTGTGATTTCCTGTAATTTCCATTTGCAAGGGGGTGAAGGAGATGGATGAGTTGACAATTCCTTTGTCCATCACACAGTAATAAACACATCTCAATGGTCAAGCACTAAACTTCTACTGGCAGCTCTTATTCGGGAAGAGAACGGGGGGAGGAGGCATTACATTTTAAAAGCCATGAGGCAGTGTTCTCCTTACCCAGTGAGTTCTTCTCCCGGGCAGAGCCTTCCCAGAGACATTTAGCAAGGCAGAGGCAAGAGATGGAGCACCACCAACCCTAAGAGCCAGCACCAGTTCCTACAGAGAAGAGGCCCAAGACCCCACCCCACCTGGCTATGTGAAAACTGAATGCACAATCAGGAGGGCAGAATCAACATGAACAAGGCCCAGAACGCTTGGGTACACAGCATCAATGGAAACTAGCAGCTGGCCTCCCACAGTAACTGCTCTCAAGGCGGGAGGACACCTGAGGACTTGCCAAGTGCTTGTCCCAAAGCAGAGCTGCCCAGTGTAAGGCTCTGAGCCACAGGAGGGCCAGCCCGGCTCTCAGAAAGGCAGTCCCTCCTCTGAACCCTGACACGCTGCCGGCCACTGCTGTCCCCGGCCATCCTAGACACAAGTAGCACAGTTAACAGGTGAACAGTGGTGACTTCTGGAATGGAAATCACAGGTGATTTTCTTCTTCCATGAATCAAGTAACCTGTATTTCCTAATCTTTCTTCAAGAAATAAGTAGAGGGGATTTCCTGGTGGTCCAGTGGCTAAGACTGCAAGCTCCCAGTGCAGGGGCCTGGCTTTAATCCCTGGTCCGGCAGCTAGATCCCACTTGCTCCACGTGTCGCAACAAAGATCAAAGATTTTGTGTGCTACAACTAAGACCCGGCACAGCCAAATAAATAAATAAAAATATTTTTTAAAAAAAACTAATAAGTTCATTTAAAAAAAGAAAGAAGTAGAAATTGTGATTTCTTAAATTTTTTTAAAACAAGTTGGTGGGAGAAATGAATTTGACATGTGTACCATTAAAGCATAGTCCATAGGTCACAGAGAGTCAGACACGACTGAGCGACTAACACACACACACAAATACACACACATCATTAAAGTGAAAGCGCAGCTTAGCCCTCTTTCCTAACCATTAAACAAGAATAAGAGGAAAAAGAGAGTGCAGACTGAATGAAGAACAAACAGCTGCGGGTTAAAACAACTCGGTGGATCCCGACATTTTCCAAACAAGTGCATCCCTCCCACCTGTGACAGATCCTGACTGCCTGAGAACAGCCACCCATACCCTCCACACAGGGGCTCGGAGAACTAAAACTGGGGTGCTGAGGATATGTTAGCACAAAACATTTTCCCAGTAATTGGTTTAGGCTTCCTATGGACGGCAAAAGGCCTTTTAGAAGTCCGTGACTTGGCTGTACCAATGGAAGAGGGATGTTTTGTTATCCTGCAGGACTCGACTCTGTAACTGGGATGGTCATATTCCCAGTGACATGGAACCTCAGGATAAGAAAAATAACACATCATTATTACTACCTGGAATCTAACTGCCTAATCACTGCACATGACTCTAAGCATTTTCCATCTAATATCTGATTTAATCCTCATAAGAACCTTAAAAGGTACTACTCCTATCTCCAGGCTTCCCTAATGACTCAGATAATAAAGAATCTGCCTGCAACATAGGAGACACGGCTTTAATCCCTGGGTCAGGAAGATCCGATCCCCTGGAGAAGGGAATGGCAGCCCACTCCAGTATTCTCACCTAGAGAATTCCATGGAGAAGCCTGGTAGGCTACAGTCCATGGGATTGCAGAGTCGACCAAGCAACTCTTTCTTTGGAGAGCAACTCTCTATCCGGACAAGGTACAGAGAGGTTAAATAATTTCCCCAAGGCCACAGAGATAGCAATTCACGACAGCAAGATTACAAATGAATCAATCTGACACCAAAGCATATAATCTTGGTAGAGGTTCAAATCAATTGTTAGATTATGTAATTCATTTCAAATATTAAAATTATCCTAGATGTATTATAGAATAAAAGGAAAAATTCCCATTCACTCTGGGAAGAAAAAAAAAAACAGGAAGTTTTGAAGACTGTTCACACTGCGGCTTGCAGCTCTACCCCTTCTTGAGTGGACTTGGACTTGGATTCCCAGCTCTACTTCAGAACCTCAGCAGAGCAAAGTGTTTTAACTTGCAGACTGATTCTAGGTAAGAATTCCTCAGTTAGAGGTGGATCAGGTGACTTAGCACACTTTGAGAAATACTGCTTTGGGGGTATTCTACGAAACTTTCTGAAGCCACTGAAGAAACTGAGAACTAGGTCATTAGATGTTGACGGCTAATTCCCCCGAACGGCGAATGAGACACATCACCTCAGTCACAGGCGCTGCATGTGAAGAATGCTGTTGGCAGAATGGAGTGAAGGGAAGCGGGAATTCAGAGACTTTAATTCCCAAAGCTCTCTTTTCTTTACAGACCAGCATCTGAGGAAGCCATCTGCCCCACACCTTCCACAACTGAAATAACCTGGCTAGAAGCTGCCCCATAAAATGAGCCTGATTCCTCTGAAAAGTAACTGCCAAAGATGGATACACTGCGTATTAATGACCAAATTCAGATATCCTTTATAGAAACCAACACAAAAAGGCTGACAGGAGAAAAAAATTTTTTTTAATGTCTGTTTTTTTTAAAGTCCCAATACAGGGCATGTTGCCTGGGTCTTGGCACTCATTTGTAAACTGAAGACAGAGGCACTTGCGGGGGGTTTTGCCTCTCAGTGTTTTACAGTTAATAGGTATCCATCCACATATGCAAGCTCACAAAGTTTGCCCTTCCTCTTTGGCTTAAATTATCTATGTCAATTGCATTACTATCCAAGAAAGATGGCTCCAAGTTCAGGACTGCTTTCGGTAATATGATTAGGTTGTACAGAAATGCTAATGCTTTTCTGGGCACCAGGCTGACCTTTCCCTGATCCTTTCTGGTCTCTGAGGGTAAGTCCTGGCTGCCGCCTCCCTTTGAGGAGGGACACCCACCCCCATTATGATTCCTTGGGGTTTTCAGAAAGGTCACACAGTGCAGCCAAGACTTCAGAGTGTCTGCTTCTGCTGCTACTTACCAGTTGTTCATCCTAGAAAGGTGTTTTTTATCCTCTTTTGGCATCAATTCTCATAACTGTAAATCGGGTATAATATAAGCAACCTATTTTGAAGCTGCTGTGAAGATTATATAAACTATATAAGTCACTTAGATCATGAGTGCTTGGCACCCAGAAGGCACTCAAGACATGTCACCTTTTATTAAGACTCCACCGTGTAATATTAACAAGGTTTTGCGTGAACCTAGAGTTTTGTACTTCTGAAGCAGTCTCAATTCATTATTGCTACAATCAGCCCTCACAATAATCGTTTACGATAGACAGGACTGAAGGTTTACGGACACGTCCTGCTATAAGGAAAAGGAACTGACCTGATCTTTACTCGTGAGCTGCATGTTCATCAGTTCCAGGTACTGGGTCAGAGACCCATCTCCGTCATCTTTGGTTACCACTCCCCACACTCACGCCAGCAGGTATCAATAAATCAAGGCTGGGCTGGACTGAGGGTTTATGGCAAGGGCTGCCCATGCTATAAACCAAGCAACCCCAGGCTTATGGCAAGGCGCTGGGGGAACAAATCAGAATCACTGTTGTAGGGAATTCCTCCTAGCTACCCTGAACACACAGACAAGAGGGCTGACTTCCCCAGTCCTGACTCCCACCTCACCCCCGAGAGGAAAAGCAGCAGCTGCAGGAGAGGGGGCAGCCAGAGGTCACTTAGAGGGAAATGGCAAACTGCCCTTGCACAACCTCTGTGGCAGCCGGGAATCAGGACAATATGACGCAGCATTACCCAGCCCCTCCCGCTGGGCCAAATGGGGGAACCCATAAATGTGGCACTTCAAAGGCAAGGTAATGCTGCCTTCAGTAACCGAAATGGAGTTGCTTTAGAGTAGAGTACAGGCCAGTCTATAAATACCAGGGATTAAAAGGCTTCCTGCCGGGCCCAACTGCCACCGGCCTGAAGACAAAAGCTCTCTGGTTCTCCAGACCCCAAACAGACTCCGAGACGAGTCCTTCAGGTTAGAGCTGCCATCGGCCAATGGTCAACCCCTCCAAAGCGATACCCAAAACTTTTTCCTTCTTTTCCAGCTCGGCCAGCCTCTCCTTTCCACATCCTTCACCCAGGATCATCCACTCCCCAGAACCCCTCCACAGCAGCTCCCCCACGCACTCTGGTCTCTCCAGGCTCCCCTTGTCTCCCTCACCACCTCATCCTCCACCCCAACTTCCTCATCAGTATATATTTTTATCTGCCATGAAAACAACAAAGACTTTGGAATCATTTTAACCTTGGTTGGAGGTACACACAGTTACTTACACTACTTTTGAGGGGGGGGGGGGGGGACTGTGCCAGAGTCTTCACTGCTGCGTGGGCTTCCTCTAGTTGCAGCAAGCAGGAGCTACTCTCTAATTGAGGTGTGTGGGCTTCTCATTGCAGTGGCTTCTCTTGTTGCAGAGCATGGGCTCTAAGGGCTCGTGGGCTTAGCAGCTGTGAAGGGCACAGGCTCAACAGTTGATGTGCATGGGCTTAGTTGCTCCACGGCACATGGTGGGGTCTTCCCAGATCAGGGATCAAACCTGTGTCTTCTGCATTGGCAGGTGGATTCTTCACCACTGAGCCACCAGGGAAACCCCAGTACTTAACGTTTTTAGAGCCTGATTTTCTGATGTATAAAGTGGATACAGGCCCACCTAGGAACAGCACCCAGCACAGGGCCTGGCACAGAGCGTGCGCTCAGGACCTCCTGCCTTGTCCCAGTCCCCACAGGATTTTTCTTCTTCCCTCTTCCCTGGGCTCTGTGACTCTGATACAGTCACTCTTTCTAGGTATCATACCTGCTACATCCAAAGGTCTCAACTCAAAGGAGTGACTCAAATGACGAACGTTTTAGTCACTGATGTTATCTGTGGAGCAGACACATTCTGGGCAGCCGGTGCCATCAGCAACCTTCAAATTACACTCAAGACAGGCCTGGTCACCCTCTATCTCCTCACCACAAAGGACCCATCTGGGGAGGAAAGCAACCAGAGGGGACGGGAGGACACGGAGTTGGGAGTCACTTCTGGCCAGAGGCAGGAGATAAATAAAGGCCTTGTTAAGATAAGGGTAGCACTTCCACACGCAACTAAAACCCCAAAAGAAAAATTCCCATAATTCCACATTTACATGTAAAACTTTTAAATTAATTCTGACAGCAAGAACATCTGCCAGTTTTGCTAGAAACACCATCTGGTTCACTTCTGATAAGGCCCAGGCACAACTTCACACGGGCCAGGAACTGTCTACAGTCTGGTTCCCAAAGGGTGGCATCCTAGATGACAGCTCCAAGGCAGGGTGCCACTCCCCCTCCCTGGAGCCCCAGAGCCGTTGCTGCCAGCTCCTGATTAGGCCTGAAATAAACCCAGAGTTTGATTCTTCCCTAAGTTTCTCCTCTAAGACCTCCAGGCACTACCCTCACAACCAGGATTAATTTAAGCAAGTCTGTCTTCAAAAACCAGATAAATACTACAGCAACATGACAAACGACCTGAACCACTTGAGTTTCAGAGGGGCTTTTACAGAGTGGGTGGGAGGGCTGCTTCTTCACTCAAGAGTCTTAAATTTGTGATTAGCTAACTGTAAGAGGGTCCCCTCCACGAGGCCTTTAAGGTCCTCCAAGTGTCTTCCTTTTACCGAGCCAACAGGAAACACTTTGATGCACTTCATGAGGCCTTCACGCCGCCATAAATAAGGAAAAGAAAGCAGCCTGGGAGTCAGAGCAGACTTGTCTCAAGGTGCAATGACTTGGCTGGTGGTAGCGCCACAGCAGGCCCACTGTTCAGATCCTGATGGGAAATTAAGCATAAAATATGAACTCAACACCCACAGCAAGGATACACTCCAAGGAAAAATGGACTACAAGGCTCACCAGCCACCATCAAACGCAAATGGAAAAGGGTGTGTTCGAAACACAGGGTAACAGGATAAAAACTATCAAGGGCAAGACTCTGCACACGTATGCACACGCTTTCTTCCGGTACACCAGACAAACCTGGGTTGCCAAAGCTGCAAACACTGCAGCGCCTCTACTGTTCACCAATTCTGGGTAAGGACTTCGTGACCCCTGTGAAGAAGGGAGCAAGGCAAATGTGGTCACGCCTGTTATGTAAAAAGAGAACTGAAAAGGGGAGGGTGAGAAGCATACTGTACAAACCCAAGGTGAGAAGCCAGGGCAAAATCAGCTCTGGCCCCACAAGTGGGTTCGGTGACTAGAACCTCTCACTCTCCTGAAAACAAGACTGGGCAGAAATCACTCAGGGTCTTTTTTTTTTTTTTTCCCTCTCAAAATGTGAATACACAGAAAAGGAAGCTCAACACTGATTTCCCACCAAGTCTGGCTTCAGCTCACCCAGTCAGCCGCACAGACAGGCAGCTAGCTGAGGAGCAGGTGGAAAGTCACCAGCAGCCCCCAAGGGGTGTGGAGAGAGAAGCTGAGAGGCCTTGTGCTAGCCTTCCAGGACAGGAGGAGGAGGCCTGGGAGGCTGTTGGTGTGGACTAGCAGCAGGGCAGGTTAGCAGAGAAGGCTAGACTGAAGGAGCTGGGAAAACTGAACCCACTACAAGGGCAGTGTTCAGGAGTCCCCCATAAGACAAGCAAGAGGATGTGAAAGAAAAGCAAGAGGAAACGAGCCCCTCCCTTCTGTCAATCTGGATGCAGTCCATGTGCCTTGGAGAGTGGAGAAAGGAAGTGGTCCTAAACCAGCCTCTGCCCTTCTCGGACAAACTGACCTTCAGTAACCCCTGCTGCCCAGGCCAGCGGCGTGTTTCACATCCACGGCCCTGGCCAGGGCTTCCCATCTGCCCACTGGTGAGACCTCTCTGGTTTGCAAGAGGGGCCAATAGGCCACAAGAGCATTGGCATCACCATTTCTGCTGCTAACTCAGCACTTGGCCTTAAGACAGGACACCTGGCCTAAACTATACTCTATGCCTCACATTCTGAAGCTTTCAAGTGGGCATCACTCTCTCCTCACTTCCAGGGTGACTGAGAGGATAACAGGCTAACAGGCAATAATTATTGAGCACTGACTAGGAGCCAGGCAGTGGGCTAGCTGCTTTGTGTGTCTCCTCCAAACCCCTGTATGTAGTAGATATTGACTTTAACCCCATTTTCAGTTGACAAACTGGGGCTTAACAAAGAGACTCACCCAAAGTACGTAAGCCAGACAGAAAACCTAATGCTACAAAAAGCAAGGGTCAACTACTAAACATCACTTCTTTCCCCAAATAAAATGCCATGAGTTATCTTTTAATTGTCAGACACCATACCGAGTGTTTTAACTATCCCATTTTATTTTCATGACAATCCTAGGAGGGGTTACTTTTCAACATAATTTCAATCATTTAAGTTATCCATGCCAATGGTGAAAATTCAAATGAAACAAAAAGCAAGTTTAAGAAGTTATAGTTAACCACTGTAAAGCAATTATCCTCCAATTTTTAAAAAATAAATTAAAACAAAAAGAAATTCTAGTTTCCTGTTACCCTTTATCACCCCAGAACTCCCCATCCCAGGTAATTATTAATATTCTGGTGGCTACCCCTCGAGAGCCAGCCAGTGGTAACATTATCACCTCCACTTCACAAGGGATAAAACTCCACGTCTGAGAGGTTAAACCCGCTCAGGGTCATGAAGCTGGGAAGTGGCTGAGCAGGGCCAGCATGAGGGCAAGGCCTGCTCCGCGCCTCCCACTCATACCCACTCCCCCAAACAATCGTCCATTTTCATTCGCCATAGGAAAGGGGGAAACTCAGCCTGGCCCGCAGCCAGTCTCACTCCTCCACTTTCCTGACCAAATGGAAAAACAGCCAGAGCGGTCTGAGCACACCCCGCCCCAGCAGCGTTAGTGCTGCTTCGTATTTTCAAATCTAAGCTGTCCTGGGCGAGGCAGGACCTTCCCCTCCAGCCCGCTCACTGTCCACACAGGCTCTTCTGCCTCTAAAAGGGAGAGAGGCAGGACAATGGGGAAGAGAAGAGGAGGTCAGGCCAGGCCTGCAGGAGACCCTGGATCCCCATGTCAGCAAGAAAGGACACTCTTCAGGACAGCCTAGGAGTGGGAGGCGTCTCAGGGGGGCTCTGGACCCACAGTTGGTGTCCCAGTCAGAACACACCTACAGAAAGACAGAACAGGACGGCAACAACGCTGATACAGGATAGAACTGCAGAGCCCTCAAGATCCCCACACAGAGTCCTAGGAACTTAGAATTTCTGCTCTGGCTTACCCCCAAATGGACCCTCTATTAACCCCAAAACTGCACAGGCTTCTAAATACCAGGGTGTTGCCCCTGTGGCCTCCCTGCTCCTCTGAAAAAATAAAAGTGAAATCTTCTCAGACTATACAGCAATGCTTTTTCCTTAGTTAGGAGATGCAACGTGCCCTTTTGAATTACACATACTTTCACATCTCTGTCCCACTGATACACAAAAACATACTGACATACTGATCTGGAGAGCACCCACGCCGACACAGGGGTAGGGACGAGGAAAGGGGTTGCTACATTGCTTTTCATGCACAAGTTAAAATCTACCAAGTCTGCAATTCTAGGAGTTTTCTTGTTTCCCAGCAGGATACCAATGTTTGAGTCAGCCTCAGCCCCAGCTGACTCAGCGCCCCTATTTATCAGCACAGTGAATTCTAAATGCCCACTGGTCAGCAAAGGCCTTGGCTGTCCCACTTGTAAAATGGGACTGAAATCTTCCTCACAGTAATTATCTGATTCCTTATGTAAAGTACTTTGTAAAATAAACAGATCTTTATTGCTATTAATATGAACATTCAACCTGCCTAAGTAAATGAGGAAGAAACTTAAACCAGCCCTTCTCTCCTCTAGGGGTTTGAAATCTATGAGAGGAAAAGACTAACCAAATACTGACAAACGATTCAAAACCTCTGTTATACTGTGCTGCAAATAATCCCTGTGGGTAGATGATTATGTGGGAAAGAGCATTCAATACTTGTTCAATTAATAAATGAGTTCCAATGCACTGCTTGAAAAATATCTACTTGTTACCATCCACAGAAAGTTTTACCAATACGAAAGGTTGGTAAAACTGTGAAATCTGTTCTTGCACTGTCTCACATACATTCCAAGAAAGCGGTCAGCATTTGCAGAGAGCAGACGTTCTTTCAAAGACGTGATTTTTCAAACCACACACAGATCTTCAAAGCAGATGACCCACACAATTCTATTTTATAATTCCAGGAGTAAAAGTACCAACCCAGAAGAGCTCGGGTTTCCCTGGTGGCTCAGTGGTAAAGAATCCTCCTGCAATGCAGGAGATGCAGGTTCGATCCCTGGGTTGGGAAGATCCCCTGGGGGAGGAAATGATAACCCACTCCAGTATTCTTGCCTGGAGGATCCCACGGACAGAGGAGCCTGGCGGACTACAGTCCACAAGGTCACAAGGAGGTGGACACGACTGAGCATGCACCCAGAAGAGCTTGGTTCAGGAGAATAAACAGAAAACAAGCCATCTTATGTTAACCACTTCCTTGCCTGCAGCCAGATGTGCAGTGGATGTCATGTATCTGTAAAAAAAAAGGCCAAACAAGTAGATGGCACACGTGTAAATTGGATTAAGGGTGTGACTGATACCTCTTGAGGCTTTTAAAAGAATGACAGTTTTCCAGAAACAAAGTCCTGCACCTGAATATCAGAAGGGGTAACTCTCTGATCTAGGATCAAAATTCGTAAGGGGTCCTGTAATTTGTTTTTGACTGGCCTCACTGAAACATTCTGGACAACAACCAATATCCTCTCTTTCCTTCCCTCCCTCCCTCCACCTCCACAGGTCCTGAGCTCTCTTCTTTTCCAGCCACCAGTCGGAATGAACTTGATGAATGTTAACAGCTTCTTATCACCCTGTTTATATTTGTTTTCCACTCAAGCCAGGCCTCCCTCAAAATGTTTCTTTTTAGAATTTCATCAATAATGCCACTCTTACATTCCTTGTCATAAAGGTTCAAAGTCACCTTGCCCTCTCACCCTTTTTACTTTAATCCTCTACATCTGGTCAATTCTGATCAACCAGTTAATCCAGGAGCTGAGTATAAAGAAGTGCACGAGACAAGCACTGACCTTGGGGAACTTACAATCTTGGCCAAGAACCTGAGCCTACATGGGAAGTGTGCTTATTGGGACCCCTATCTGCGCCAGTAGTGTACGAGGGCCTTTACCACCCTGGCAGGTTACAAAGCCAGATATAACAGGAAGTGAAAGTGAAAGTCACTCAGTAGTGTCCAACTCTTTTCAACCCCATAGACTGTAGTCCATGTAATTCTCCAGGCCAGAATACTGGAGTGGGTAACCTTTCCCTTCTCCAGGGGATATTCCCAACCCAGGGATCAAACCCAGGTCTCCCACATACCAGGTGAGCCACCAGGCAAACCCAAGAATACTGGAGTGGGTAGCCTATTCCTTCTCCAGCAGATCCTCCTGACCCAGGAATCGAATCAGGGTCTCCTGCACTGCAGGCGGATTCTTTACCAGCTGAGCAACCAGGAAAGCCCCATAACAGGAAGATATACTGCAAATTAACATTATTTAAAACTGAGACTTAAAGGAAATGGAGAAGAAAAGATTCCCTAAAGAATGCACACCACTGATCCTACTTCCCTCCCAATTTCTCACTGTTAAACTCACACAGGCTTTTCTCTCTAAACTAAAAGAAAGGTGGGGGAACGGGTGGAGGGAAGATACTTCAGGGTCAGAAAACATCCACACATTAAAAACTGATTGGGACTTCCTGGCAGCCCAGTGGTTAAGATTTCATACTTCCATTTCAGGAGGCACAGGTTTGATACCTGGTCAGGGAACTAAGATCCCACAGACTGTGCAGCACTCAAGTAAAGCCAGAAAATGGGAGTCCAGACTCCAAATTCCTAGACCGAGCTTGCTCTACAGAGAAAGGCAATTTGCTCTCTTGCTAGGGAGGCCAGGTAGAATTCTCCAAGAGAATGTTTCAAGCCCTCCTCCTTTCCAAGGTGATTGTGGGTTTGGAGCACAAATGTCCCTGAAAAAGCCAGAGCCACTCCTCTTGAGCAGCCAAGCTGAACGCCTGCTTCACACACCAGACCCCTCCAGCACTACTGTCATAGTAAATAGCCCCGGGTATTGCCCCGGACTGTTAGCCTCATGAGGGCAAGTACTGTGTCCATTTTGTTCTTTGTTCACAATGCCTGAGCAACCACAGGCATTCACTAAGTACCTGCCACACAAATGACCTGATTCCTTCCTTCCTCTTGGTTTCTGTAGCAACCCTCTGCCTACCTCCCACCAGTCTGACATCACAGCCCAACCAGACTTTCAGCTCACAAATGATTAGGACTTGAGGGAGCATGTAAAGGGGAAACTAGGATGGACCAATGAAATCTTATGAAACCCAGAGCCTGTTTTTCTTGCCATCCTGCTGTGTAACAAGCAAAATCCCCCACAGGACCGAAACGAGGAGGTAGACCGCCTTCCCATGGCACAGTTTCTACCTAGGGGTAGATGAGAATCAAGGATTGATAAAGGTGTGGACTAGCCAACACGCCATGTGTTAACCCTCTAGAAATGCCCTGAGCGTGCCAACTGAAAGAACAGCACCCACTGAACACAAAACTGCTCACTGGCTATCTGGAGAAAGATAGTATATGCGACAACTCAACCCAAGAAGTCTGTTTCCTTCCTCACTGCTTAAAGACATAGTTAGAGACCTTGTTCACACTGCATGCATGTGGACGGGTGGCTGACCCACATGAAATAAACCTGAGGAAACCAGAACCACGGTTGCAAAGGGTTTCGGTCTGCTAACAGGGTGGGAAGGAGAGGCAGTCAGCTCGCCCAGACAGCATGTTCTCAAATACTGGGCAGTCCTCCTACATCCAGGATGCCACCAGTACCTGCCACCGCCTCACCTGGGTGAGAGAGACCGCAAGGGGAAAATGACTCAGAGAACACATCCCGTCGGCCTGGAGTCAGAGTGTTTTTTAAATTGTAAGGAAGTACAGTACAGAGATAGAAGAGTTAAGCAGGCCAGGCTAAACACAACAACTCCCATTTCAAGAACAGTTCTTCTTCCGAAGAACTGAATTTAGAGGCTCATTCTCTTTTGTAATTTCACTACTAAAGACTCAAAAGCCACAATCACAGAGGGATATGAGTTTGTTCCTAACGATATGAACCACATACCCTTTTGGGCTCCAGCCCTCTTTCCTGGAAGAGGCCCAGGGAAAAGAAGCCGATCACACTGGGACAGAAAATGCACCAGACTAGGAATGTGAAGCCCTGGCTTCTGCCCTGGCCCCGTCAGCACTCAAGGAAATGAGCTCTGAGCAACCATATCCCATTTTTCTCTATAAAGTGAGGTGGTGAAATGAGACCATCCTCAAGTCCCATTGTTCCAACTCCGGCATTTCACGAGCTCTCTCTGGTCACATGCCTGACATACTTTGCAAGTATCATCTGGATACTGTCTCCTCACTCTTTTGAGGCTCCTAGTACTTAGGAACAGAATTTAAATTAACAGGTAGTGAAAGTGAAAGTGTTAGTTGCTCAGTGACTCCATGGATTGTAGCCCATCAGGCTCCTCTGTCCATGGGATTTCTCAGGCAAGAATACTGGAGTGGGTTGCCATTCCCTTCTCCAGGGGATCTTCCCAAACCAGGGATCAAACCCAGGTCCCCCCAATTGCAGGCAGATTCTTTACCATCTGAGCCACAAGGGAAGCCATTAACAAGTAAAGCCTACTCCAAATCTAAAACTTTTGGCAGTGAACAGTGGCTGTGAAGTTATGGCTGCACTCACACACATTTAAACACACACACACATACACATACACGAACTTTCTGGAAGAACTGGTCCGGGGACTTAGCTACAGGTACAGGAACCTGAAACAGGTACAAGGGAAAATAACTCAACTTCCTAGGTTTTGTCTGGCTTGTGGACAAAAGGCATGTGGCCTGTGTCCCACATATTTTTGAGGTAGAACTTTCTGGACTCTCTGATCCTCAGGTGCCCTATACATGCACACTTCCAAGAGATTCTGGTAGGAATCTAGGAGCAGGAGAAGCAAGACCAGCTACTGATCACAAATGCTAGGAGTTCCAATTAAGACAAGGGCGAAAGTAGGCATGGCACTATTTCAGTACTGAGGCTGCTATGATGCAAAGCCACCCAGGGGTAGATTCTGTAGAGGAAATGACACTCCCAGCAGCACCATCTGTTCCTCTTTGTGTCTGGCATGATCTATATTTTAAACCTTGGGTGCAACTAAGGTCTGCCTGTAAGAGCTGTTCTAAAGAATATTTTTTCTAGACTTGTGTTTACACAGCCCCTCCCCCTCCCCCATCACTGGCTGGCTTTCTCTTCAGCGGGCACGCCACTCCCCTGCCCAGCAGCAGCCTCAAGCAGGTGCACAGAGCCCTTGCATGCAATTTTTCATACAGAGAGGAAAAACTTTTGAGAACTATAAATTACATTGATAAGGAAGGCTCTGTGGGATTCATGGTAACTCTCTCTCCAGAAGACATGATGATGTGATTTAGAACTGGGAGGCTTCATGCTAAACCACCACCCCATCCCTCCTCCCCGCTCCCTTTTTTTTTTAAAGTAGCAGTACATGTGCACTGAATTTAAGCACTATTGCATCTATTAGCTCTCACTACTGTTTATAAAGTTCTGCACCAAAGACCTGGAAACAATGCTACTGGAGAGTTCAAACTTCTTAAATATATGATACAGACAGAGAGACAGAGCACCTCTTCTTAAATTCAGGGCAATACCTTCAACATCTTTCGACAAGAGATCTCACTATACTGTTCTTACCCAAACAAACAACATAACCAAGTAGAACATTAAATCCAAAATAAAAATACAGATGCAGCTTTAAAAATAATTCCCTGAGAAATGAAAAAAATCTATGCCTACGCAAAAACCATGAGTTCATAGCAGCACTATTCATAATCACCAAAACATAGAACCAACCCAAATGTTTTTCTGCTGATGAATAGATAAACAAAATATGGTATATCTATACAACAGATTATTCAGCAATAAAGCAGAATGAAGTAGTGACATATGTTACAACATGGATAAGCCTCAGCAACATTATGCTAAATTAAAGAAGGCAATCATTAAAGACTGCATAATATATGATTCTATTCAAATGAAATGTCCTAATACGTAAACTACAGACAGAGCAGTGGACTGGTGGTGCCCCTGAACTAGAGGAACTGTAGAGAAATAGGGAGTGATTACTAATGGAGTTGCTTTGGGAGGTGATGAAAATGTTCTAAGATTAGATTAGATTATGGTGATCGCTGGACAATGCTAAATATAGTATAATCCATTGTTTGTACATTTGAAATGGATGATCTTTATGATATATAAATTATGTCTCAATAAAGTTGTCTTTTAAAAATGTCATGACAAAATAAAATCACCCTCCAAAAAAAAAATCTCCTTGAGCCAACTTAGAAATAATCTAGATGTATAAAATGAATGAAAAAAAAAAAATGAAGTTGCTCCGTCGTGTCCAACTCTTTGCAACCCCATGGACTGTAGCCTACCAGGCTCCTCTGTCCATGGAATTTTCCAGGCAAGAGTACTGGAGTGGGGTGCCACTGCCTTCCCCAGGGGATCTTCCTGACCCAGGGAACAAACCCAGGTCTCTCGCACTGCAGGCAGACACTTAACCATCTGAGCCACCAGGGAAGCAGATGTATAAAAAAGGGTATTTAAATCACAGCTGATCTAGTTAACGGAATTTTATAAAGCCACTAAAAATAATTATAAAAGTTATGTGTCATTACAGGAAAATGTTTATGCTGTAATGTTGGATGATAAAAAGAAATAGAAAATCGAATGTACAGGACTACCACAGAATACATACATGGGCATGATGTTTGTGTTAGCATGGTAGAATCACAGTGGTTCCCCTCCTCTATTTTCCAAGTCTTCTGTAATCTTGTCCCAGCCTATTAACAATTTAAAAAAAAAAAAACCTCAGTCTCCCCTCTCCCCTCAGTTTGTCTTGACAACTTAAAATGCAAAATAAGCAAAACCACCTTGTTCTCTTTTTCAAGTTCTCTTTTTTAAACTCCCATCAACTCAGTTTACTGAGATCAACCAAGAATAACCCAAAGAAGGAAGAAAGGGATGAATACTCCTTCTTTCCCATTCCCAGAAGCAAGTTTCATTGGCCTCAGTTCAGTTCAGTTGCTCAGTTGTTTCTGACTCTTTGTGACCCCATGGACTGCAGCATGCCAGGCTTCCCTGTCGATCACCAACTCCCGGAGCTTACTCAAACTCATGTCCACTGAGTCAGTGATGCCATCCAGCCATCTCATCCTCTGTCGTCCCCTTCTCTTCTTGCCTTCAATCTTTCCCAGCATCAGGGTCTTTTCCAGTGAGTCAGTTCTTCACATCATTAGCCTAGTCTAGCCAAAATTTCAGCAAGGAGAGTCTACATATAGGGCAATTTACACTCTAGTCTTCAACTTCTGTGAATGAAGGCAAGTCACTGCTGGCAGGAGGCTGGATTTGGAAAGATTAGACGTTCCCCTTCTTAAAAACGGACAGAAAGAGTGCTTTAGCAGCACGTATACTAAAACTGAAATTATACAGAGAAGATTAGCATGGCCCCTGCGCAAGGATGACACGCAAATTCGTGAAGTGTTCCATAAAAAAAAAAAAAAAAGGACAGAAAGAAAGGGGAAATTGGGGAAAAAACCCCTATCTGTGTCTCTTCCCTGAGGTTCTGTGTTCAGTCACCAACTACAGGAGGAAAGAATCCTGAGTCATCAAATTTTTCACCACACAAGATCCTCTTGAGTAATAAGGAACTGTCAGTCACAACCTCTGCATCTACAAACCCAGGCTAACTTTGATCAGGAATCCCAGGCTAACTTTCCCCAGATTAAGCAATGAGGCTCTGCCAAAAATAAAAATAATAATAATAATAATAATGCTTGTATACGTGTTGGGGGGTACACTTAAGGGCACAGTGCTATCAGGTAATTTTATAAGGATCCACTAACACTGGCGACACTAACAGGGAACTACATCTGTTTCTGCTTGAGAAAAATGCTTCAATAATATCCTGTTTCTGGAGGACTGCATGAATTCTTGGCACGCAGCTTCTGATGTTTCAAGGGTGGCTATTTTCCTCTTTTGAGATGGAAGAGTCAGGGAGGCAGAATACATCACAGGCAACAACAGAGTCTGTGAAATCTACTTAGTTTTCACCATGGTCGCTGCATTTCCTGCTCCTGCTGTACCAGCACCTTCACAGAGACTCAACCGTCCCCTAGCCCTGACGGCAGCACAGGTGGCCTTCCACAGCTGCAGCGACCCAGCTCAGCACCACTGCAAAGTCTACCAAAGGAGTGGAGACTTCCACACTCAGGTATGAACCAGACGATCAGAGAGCAAATAGAGGAATCCTGCCGGTTTCTAGGCCAAGGAACTAAGAGGGAAAGAAAAAGGCCAGCACCACAGACACAGGTGAGTACAAGAAAAGGGAAACATCCGTAGGTGCCCACAGGCTCTGCTGCTAAAACCTAGCCCTTGTCTGAGGTGCCTCTTTCCAGCATCTCTACTTTTTCTGATAAAGATTTTACAGAGACACCGGAACTCATAGCCATCTAAGGGTAGAACAGCTGCTGCCGTGAATCCTAGCCAGGGCAGGAGTAAACGTGTCTTGATGCTCAAGGATGGTCCTTGAGCTGTCCTGAGACTGCTTCTTTGGTCTCAGATCCATAGTTGATAGCAGCTTCCAACACCCATCACATATCCCCCAGCCCCAGCCTCGAGCTGCAGCCTTCATTCCAACCAATAAGGAAACAACACTGGCATATCACGGGCCTTATTTCTCACTGCTCTAGTTTCAAGTTTCCTGCAACGTGGCAATGTAACTTAAGAATATTAATTTTTTTAAAACTCATTCCATTAAGTGAAGCCTCACCACAGTTGGATAAGTGAGTGGACCCTAGCCTGAAGCCATCCTCGACCAGGAGAAAGAGTCTCTATTAACATACAAGCATTCGTCCCAATGCTTACTCTTAACCCAAGAAGCAAATTTGCACTCAAGTCTGCACCACAGTAATATCTGCCTGCAAAGTTAAAAACAGAAAAGGCACTGGGCTTCTCCCTCTCCTTGTCCCTTCTCCTGTTTCTCCTACTGCCTGAGGGAATACCCCCAGACAAGACTTCCCTACTGTCCAGGAGAATGGAAGAGGGAAAAGGAATCCTGCTAGTCAGCTTTCATTAGGAGATCACATGTCAGTTCAGAAGCTCAGGAAAGTGCTTCCTGCATGGCAATTACACAACTGGGCCTGGTGGGTCTGCAGACATTCAGGCCTCCAAGTGGGCATGTCAGGCCTGGACACAGGCATCATGTCCCTCTCTGCAAATCGCCCCTTGGTAAACGGAGAACTAGAGAGGAAGACGAGGACATGTGCTCTCTGGCCTTCCTTCTCCGCCTGCAAGAGGCTCTGCTACAGACATTCTCCCCAGTTCAACTGTTTTGGAACAGAAATAAGGAAGATTACATGACTCACGAATTTTTTCAAAGACACAGTACTATAATTCTCCGGGCCACAGACAGATACCAGTAGTTATCTGGTTATCAAAGAGCTAAGAATGTGGAAAAAGAGAACAAGGAAAGATTTTAAACATAAGGCAAATTTTTTTCCTGGAGGATGGAAATGCATAATGCTGAGTAGCAGTAAACTTGAAATACGTTCTTCCTTTTAAGAGTCAGGTGAATAATTCCCTTTGGAGGGTGCATACATGTGTTATGGGGGGTGGGGAGGAAGCTATAGGGATTGCTGCCCTGGCCATCGCAAGGGAGGAAATCCCCTAGGAAGAGACCATTACATGACAGCACATGTTCAACCACCACATGATGGAGACCAGCCAGGAGACCAGACAAGAGTGCCGAGGGCTCATCGTCTGCCAGCCTGCATCTGCAACAGCTCATTCTACCTTTCTTCCTTTCGTTTCTATCTGCCCAAATTCTGACCTTTGAGCAGGCAAGCCTCAAGCAAATAAGCTGAACTGTGCCATTTGACAACGGGTTTTCTCTGAGGGTTTAAGCACTGCAGGGTGGTGGTGGCGGCGGCGGTGGAGCCCTGGGATGTCTTACTCTGATCAGGGTCCTGCCCCATCTAGCTGTAGGTGAGGTCTGGTTTCACAGAACACTTCTACTACAGTATCCAAAAAGCCACTCCGTGGACAGGGATTTCTATTTATCAGGTCTTGTACCAGTACTGTCCCCTATTACCACACTGGGCAGAACTTCCTTAAGCAGCAATGGCCACCAGTGAAAATTAACAACATAATCCAAAATGAGTTGATTTAAAAACTGTGAACTCTGTAAGGAATGGCTGGGTTCTGTCTTACTCACTGTAGTAACCCGAATACCTAGCACACAGTGCCTGGCATATATCCTATATCACAAAACTTTCATGAAACTAAAGAAAAGAAAGAATGTATGAACAAGCGAATGTTGTGCAAACATACCATCAATGTGTACCCTGGAGAAAAGAGATAAGGATGCAAGTGATCTGAGAAATAGCCGGAGGAAGTACCTACCACCAGAGGACATTCTATGGCAACAGCAGCTTCAGGCCTCCTTGCTGAACTTCCCTCGAGCCAGCTAAAGATGTGTTTTCGACGCTCTTCTCCTGGGTCTCACGGTGCCCCAAACCACCTCCTTCTCCTGACCTCCCTTACGGGTAACTTTTCCCACTTCAGCTGCCCCCACAGTCACAACCCTGTGGGAGGGTCAGACCGACACCAATATTTGGAGCTTCTAAAAACCAGAAATTTAAAAAAAAAAAAAAAAAGTCTACATACACAAACAGGAAGTGGTTTCGGTGCGTCTCAGCCCTGATAATAATGAAGTTTTGAGATTAAAGACCAGAGACGCGGGAGCTCCATGAAGCTCCGGGGCTTGCACACCTGGGCTCCAAGGTTGTCCTGCGAAGTCCACCATCGCTAAGCCGACCCTGCCCCAGCTCGGGACCCGCCGCTTTCGTTGACCCTGACGCGAAAACGGTTAACAAGTAATAAAGAAAAGAAAGCCTCTGCCTACCTCCTCTCCTGAGACCTGCAAAGTGCGGTCTCCACCCTGAACTCCGGTCTGGAGCGCGACCCCGCACTGCCGGAGAGGCCCCTGGGCAGCGCGCCCCGGTGCCGGCCACCAAGCTCCCGGCCGTAAGCCTGCCGGTCGGTGCTCCTCCCGGCCTCGGCACACAGCCCACCCCGCCAGCCCTCCCGGCCCACGCCAAGCACCGGGGCTCCGCCGCCCGGGGAGTTGGGGTGACACCCCGGGGCGCCGGGCCAGGAAGCGCGGACAGCAGCCGACTCGGGGCGGCTGCCCGGGCTCCCCAAGCCGTCCCCCTCCTGGGCTGTGCGCGCCGGCCCCGCGCCCCTGACAGCCGGCCCGGTCGGGCGCTCCTGTGACACAATGCCCGGCCCTGCGCCGCGCCCCCGGCCGCGGTGACAACTCACCGGGGGGACGGCGCGGCGACCTCCGGGATGGGGGCGCTCGCAGCTTCCGCGGCGCTGGGATCCGCTCCGTCGCCCGCGCGCGCCCGCAGCCCTCTCGGGTCTAGGCGAGCCCCCGCGCGCGTGCCGTCGTCTGGCCGGCGCTGCGTGAGGAGGAGGCCGGTGGCAGGGGGACGAGGCTGTCGCCGGCTGAGGAGAATGGAACACCGCGGCGGCGGCGGCAGCAGTGGCAGTGCTCGCGTCACTGGGCCAGCTGTACGGTGCGGGCGGGGGAGGCCGCGGAGGGGGGAGGGGAAGGGGCGGGCGAGGGGCGGGGCCACGCGCGCGCACGTAACGAGCGCCGGCGTCGGCCGCCGCGATCGTCCCGTTGGGGAAAAGGCCCGGCCGGTAGATGGCTGCCAGCACGCACGCGCCGCCGGCCGGCCCGCACGCCCCGCGGCAGGCGAGACCCAGGAAGAAAGGGAGTTCTTAAAGGGACCGTCACGCCGACTCCGCCAGAGTAGACTGGGAGGAGGTGTTGCGGGCTGACTGCGACGGCTTTGCGCTTAGCCTCTCCAGTTCTTCTGCTCTTATTGTTTGTATTATTATTTGTATCATTCGGCTATGATTTGGTTTTTTGGAGTACTGTTATTTGCAAAGGATTGGTTTGCTCTCCGGTCGACTAGGCGCTTTCGTTCCTGCTGCCTTAGCTTAGGATTTAGGAATCTCTCTTCAGGCCCGTCGCTAAGCTGTTGTTTTTGTTGTTGTTGCGAAGCCTACCAGCGTCAGATTGTCCCCGGGGTAGGGGTGTAAAAATGCAGATTTAGGGTCCCTCGTTCAGCCATTCTGATTCAAAAAGGCTACGACTGGAGTCTTTAAGCAGGTTAAAAATCTATTTTAACAGGCTTTCCTAAAAGGGATTCCTCAGCGTTCTAAAAGCACGCAACGGATCTCAAAGTTCAGAAAACAAGTTCAGCGCGAGGGCTGTCAGAGTCGGCTCTAGTACCCCGCCGCACTCCTGGCTTTATTTCCCAGCCTGAGCTTTGTCTCCCAGGGCTATTTTCCAACATACAGTATGCAACCAGTTTGAGCACTTTATAGTTATAGCATCTCTCTCTATATATAGATGGTCCCCCTGCGGCCATAGGAGATAAGTCCTCTGCTTGTGTTTACAGGGCTTTATTGTTGTTTTAATAGCTAAGTCGTGTCCCACTCCTGCAACCCCATGCACTGGAGCCCACCAGGCTGCTCTGTCCATGGGATTTCCCAGGCAAGAATACTGAAGTGGGTTGCCATTTCCTTCTCCAGGAGATCTTCCCAACCCTGGGATGGAATAGCATCTCCTCTATGCGCATGCAGATTTCTTTATCACTGCGCCACCAGAGAATAACCCCTTAATGACAAAAAGTTTTGATTTTATATCTTTGCGCCCCAGGGTCTTGAACAATACTTGTCTCAGAGGTGCTCAATTAATGTTGAGGCGTTCCTACTTGATAGGCAGTGCCAGAGTCTGGGCTTGGACTCAGAGCCTCTGCTGCAGCTTGGGTCAGGCAGACTCTTAGGGTCTCTCACCCAGCCCAATTCTACTAGCTTCTCTAAAAAAGTGCTGTGATTAACAAGTCAAATGTTTGAGGTAGTTCAAACAAAGCAAGCAGAATGTCCACCACCAAGCATACACACCTATCCCAAGGAAACCCTGGAGAAGGCAATGGCACCCCACTCCAGTACTCTTGCCTGGAAAATCCCATGGACAGAGGAGCCTGGTAGGCTGCAGTCCATGGGGTCGCTAAGAGTCGGACAGGACTGAAGCGACTTGGCAGCAACAGCAAGGAAACCCTCCCATTCTGGGGCCTGCATTACCGCTGCTGCTTCCTTTCCCATAAGCCTGTCCTTGTTCTGCCTTCTTTACTCCCTAAGTTCTGTTAAAGAGAAAACCCACAGGCCCAAAATGGCGTCACTTGTGCTAAAGCCCATGATTCCAAAGCTAGATTTAATACCGAGCCCAATTGCAGTTTCAATCTTTACCATAAATGTAATCTTAACGAGTTTGGAATTTTCTGGTCAGCACCAATGAGAAGCTGTCACATAATAATCTGTCACAGGGACCCTCTCCATTCCCCATGAGAAGAAGAAACAATCTACATAGTAAACCCCTTGGCACTTCTTCCCTCCCCGCACTTTCATTTCTTTTAACAATAGGTCCCTTGCCCCACCCTTTTTCCTGTAAAAAACCTTCCATTTTGTACAGCCCCTCTGAGTGCCCTTATAGTTGCTAGATGGGGTTCTCCCTGATTCCTGAACCATTGAATAAAGTCAATTAGATCTTCAAAGTTATTGGGTTGAATTTTGTTTTTTAACATTTCCGAGATCCAGACTCACTGCAGAAGGTGGACACCCTCCCTCCCTGCTCAATTTCCTCTTCTAACAAACTGGAAAATTCTTAAAGAGGTGGGAATACTGGACCACCTTACCTGCCTCCTGAGAAACCTGTTAGAAAAGGCAGAGGAACCAGAGATCAAATTGCCAACATCCACTGGATCATGGAAAAAGCAAGAGACTTCTAGAAAAACATCTACTTCTCCTTTATTGACTATGCCAAAGCCTTTGACTGTGTGGACCACAACAAACTGTGGAAAATTCTTAAAGAGATGGGAATACCAGACCACCTGACCCGCCTCTTGAGAAATCTGTATTCAGGTCAGGAAGCAACAGTTAGAACTGGACATGGAACAACAGACTAGTTCCAAACAAGGAAAGGAGTATGTCAAGGCTGTATATTGTCACCCTGCTTATTTAACTTATATGCAGAGTACATCATGAGAAACACTGGGCTGGATGAAGCACAAGCTGGAATCAAGATTGCCAGGAGAAATATCAATAACCTCAGATATGTAGATGACATCACCAAGCAAAGAAGAACTAAAGACCCTCTTGATGAAAGTGAAAGAGGAGAGTGAAAAAGGTGGCTTAAAACTCAACATTCAGAAAACTAAGATCATGGCATCTAGTACCATCACTTCCTGGCAAATAAATGGGGAAACAGTGGAAACAGTGACAGACTTTGTTTGGGGGGCTCCAAAATCACTGCAGATGGTGACTGCAGCCGTAAAATGAAAGCTCCTTGCTCCTTGGAAGAAAAGTTATGACCAACCTAGGCAGCATATTCAAAAGCAGAGACATTACTTTGCCAACAAAGAGCTGTCTAGACAAAGCTATGGTTTTTCCAGTAGTTGTGTATGGATGTGAGAGTTGGACTATAAAGAAAGCTGCTGCTGCTGCTGCTGCTGCTAAGTTGCTTCAGTCGTGTCCAACTCTTAGCGACCCCATGGACGGCAGCCCACCAAGCTCCTCTGTCCATGGGATTTTCCAGGCAAGAGTACTGGAGTGGGGTGCCATTGCCTTCTCCAAATAATGGCATTTACACTACACTAAAACAAAAGTTTTAAACTAACACACACTCAAAACATATCACTTCCTAATTTTACTACATTGTACTCTTATCTACGCTTTCAAGTTTATTTACATCTATTATGCATGTATGTTGGAAATACTATATCATATTATGCTATTTGGGCTTCCCCAGTGGCTCTGCAGGTAAAGAATCTGTCTGCAATGCAGGAGCTTCAGGAGTCAGGGGTTCGATCTCTGGGTCAGTAAGATCCCCTGGAGGGGGAAATGGCAACCCACTCCAGTATTCCCACGGACAGAGAAGCCTGGCAGGCTACAGTCCATGGGGTTGCAAAGAGTCAGACACGACTGAGCACATATGTGTGATGATGACTGTGCTATTTAGCATCTCTTCCCGATTCCAGGTTCAGTGACATCTCATTAATAACTGAAATCAGACATAGTGAAAGTATTTACATCACAGAAATTAGTAAACACTACAAATTACCCCCCAACTCCCAGAACAAGCTGGTAAACATTTACCAGCATGTGTGTATCTATAGAAGTCACCATGTAGGAACAGTGAATCCAGCAGAGATGGCCCAGGGTTGGATACACTCCCCATTAAAGCCAGTGAGTGAATGAGGACAGAGAACATGGGTTACCCCTAAGAGACAGCCAGACCCTAGAGAGTCTCCATTTTACAGGGAAGGTTGGGTGAAAAAGATTTGATGCCCCCACAGTGTGTTGATTCCATTGCCTCCTCTGAGGTACACTAAGAAGATTTTGTTTAAATTCCCCTGGCAGAGTTGGAGCCCCAGTTACCAGGGATGAAGGGACAGGAACCTGAAAGGAAGGTTGAATGAACAGGGGCCGCCAGTCCCTGTCCCTTGTGAATGCCTGACCTCTAGTGGTGGAAGTGAGAATGCAGGTCTCTGCCCTTCAGTCTTTTATTTATTTGTTTATTTTTAATTAATTTAATTTTGGTGGGGAGTGCTCTTGTCTGGAAAATCCCATGGATGGAGGAGCCTGGTAGGCTGCAGTCCATGGAGTCGCAAAGAGTCGGACATGACTGAGCGACTTCCCTTTCACTTTTCACTTTCATGCATTGGAGAAGGAAATGGCAACCCACGCCAGTGTTCTTGCCTGGAGAATCCCAGGGACGGGGGAGCCTGGTGAGCTGCCATCTATGGGGTCGCACAGAGTCGGACACGACTGAAGCAACTTAGCAGCAGCAGCAGCAGTAGCATGCAGCATCTTGTTTCCCCAGAAGGGATCAAACCCATGCCCCCTGCATTGGGAGCACAAAGTCCTAACCACTGGACTGCCAGGGAAGTCCCGGCCCTTTAGTCTTATGGCAAGATTCTCAAAACTCCCTCTTCAGAGCTCAGCCACAGCACTCCCTAGCAGAAGCACATGACAGCGGGGACAATCTCTGTGGGACAGAAAATGGGCCATGGACAGAGCCTCTGCTTCAAACCAGAGTCTCAACTATTCCCTCAAACCGATACCTCCTTTGGATAGTATTTTGTAACACCCTCTTACTGCTAATACTTTGGCCACCTGATGCAAAGAGCCAACTCACTGGAAAAGACCCTGATGCTGGGAAAGACTGAAGGCAGGAAAAAGGGGTGACAGAGGATGAGACGGCTGGATGGTATCACCAACTCAATGGACATGAGTTTGAGCAAACTCCGGGAGATAGTGAAGGGCAGGGAAGCCTGCCGTGCTGCAGTCCATGGTGTCGCAAAGAGTCGGACAAGACTTAATGACTGAACAACAACTTCCTACTATGAGATGAAAATCACAGATACCATAAACTTCCTACACACATACTTGCAGAAATTAAATGTATACATGTTACCAAAAGACAGCTATCAAAAGAATATTCACAGCATCATTATCTGCAATAGCACAAAACTGGAAACAACTCAAAAGTCCACCTACAGCAGAAGGGATAGATCCATGTGGTATGTCTGTCAATGGAATACTACACAATGACAAGAATGAAGACTTTCAGTTCACACAACCATGTGGCTGAATCACAAGTTTGAAAGAAGCCGGACACTAAAGAAGCATATACTACCTGATTTCACTTATATAAAGTTCAAAGATATATAGGCAAAATGAATGTCAGGTGTTAGAAGTCAGGATGGGAGCTAGTTACCTTTCGGGTGCATTGTGACTAGAAGGGACTTAAGGAGTGCTAAGAACATTCTGTTTCTTGATCTGAGTCCTGGTTACACAAGTGTTCATTTTGCAAAAGCTCGTAAGGTGTATACTTATGATTCATTCACTTCTTTGAAGTTCATAGTTATTCAATACGAAGTTTACTAATAGAAAAAAATCAATCAATCCAGTGCTTGCATCTAGAATCATCATAACTTTGGTAACTGTGAACACAGATGGATGTAGGGATATGGGTTTAGAGACCCAGATGCCTTGAGCAATGTTGCTGCCTGTTGATTTTTATGAAATGGTGAGCTCTTTTCAGCAGTTAGTAAAAATAAAACTCTTCATTTATGTGATTGTTGTATTTCTGATGGTCATAAACAGAGGCTTTTTTTTTCTGCATAAGCATCCAATGGAGCATCCAAGAAACTGCAGTTTCTTACGATGCAAGGCTGCTCTGTCCGTTGCCGACCTACTAGCCTCCCCTCACCCACCTTGCCAACTGTGAAATGGGTATGATGACAGTATTTACCTTGTAAGACTGTTGTAAGGATTAAATAAGTTCCTTTCAATAAAATACCTGGAAGAGAGTGTGGCACACAGTGAGCACAAAATAAGTGCTTAAAATTACTTTCATCATTCTGACTTGCGGTTCAGTCCCTCAGTCGTGTCCGACTCTTTGCGACCCCATGGACTGCAGCACACCAGGCTTCCCTGTCCTTTACCATCTCCCGGAGCTTGCTTAAACTCATGTCCATCGAGTTGGTGATACCATCCAACCATCTCATCCCCTTCTCCTCCTGCCTTCTATCTTTCCCAGCATCAGGGTGTTTTCCAGTGAGTCAGTTCTTCACATCAGGTGGCCAAAGTATTGGAGTTTCAGCTTCAGCATCAGTCCTTCCAATGAATATTCAGGACTGATTTCCTTTAGGATGGACTGGTTTGATCTCCTTGTAGTCCAAGGGACTCTCAAGAGTCTTCTCCAACACCACAGTTTGAAAGCATCAATTCCTTGGTGCTCAGCTTTCTTTATGGTTCAGCTCTCTCATCCATACATCCATCCATATTATTCTGACTACCCCCACCCATTAAATGCCAATGGTACTGTTAATCCTTATAACAACCAAAAATACCCTCACAGTTGTCCAAACAACTCCTAGGAGGTGACACTGCCCATACTGAACCATGGTTTTAAACCCACCAGATGACCACAGCTTACAAGAAGTAGCAGCAGCATTCATTCATTCATTTACTCACCCACCATATGCTAAGGACAACTTGTTTCAGGCCTCACCCTTGGGTTGCTACCAGGCTGAGTGGGAAGACAAAGATGTCCACAGATAGTGACAACACAAGATAGCAAGTGTTTACATAGACTAGCAAATTGCCTATTGGCGATGCTAGCCTCCTGTAGAGGAGTGTGGTCAGCCTTCGGTTTGTTTTAATTTTTTAATTTAGTTACTAGTATTTGAAAAGGAGATTTCGCATAAAAAGTAAGACTTTCTGCTTCTCTTTTAAAATGCAAAGCTGTGTACACACTGGGCCTGCGTTTGTGTGTCTGGCTGAGAGCTCCGCATGTGCCACAGCCTCAACCTGGCCTTCATTTACTTCCCGTGTCTCGAGGACCCTGGAGCTTGGGGCCACCGTCATAGATATCGCTGCTGGTAGCTATGGGAACCCCAAGGAAAATGAAAAGTCGCCAGGATAAGCAGGCGAGTGAGTCTCGAATGCTCGTTGCAGGCACGCTTAGTCATGTCTGACTCTTTGCGACCCCTTGGACTATATATAGCCTGCCAGGCTCCTTTGTCTGTGGAATTTTCCAGGCAAGAATACTGGAGTGGGTTGCCATTTCCTTCTCCAGGGGATCGTTCAGACCCGGGGATTGAACCCAGGTCTCCTGCATCTCCTGCATTGGCAGGCAGATTCTTTACTATTGAGCCCCCTGGGAAGCCACCTTGAATGCTTGTTGGAAGGCAAATAAAGAGGGAAAGGATAGGGATTTCCCTGGCGGTCCAGTGGCTAAGAATCTGCCTGCCAGTGCAGGAGGACCCAGGTTCTATTCCTGGTCTGGGAAGATCCCACATGCCACGAAGCAGCTAAGCCCATGCACCACAATTACTGAAGCCCTCGAGCCTAAAGCCTGTGCTCCACAAACTAGAGACGCCACCGCAGTGAGAAGCCTGCACACTGCAACGTGGAGTAGCCCCTACTCCCTGCAGCTAGAGAAAGCCCACATGCAGCAATGAAGACCCAGCACAGCCAAAAATAAATAACTATAAAAGTTAGAAAAAAAAGAGAGAGAGAAAGGACATTTCACTGGAGAAGGAAACGGTGTGTTTAGCGGCTGTGGTCTGCAGCAGGGGCGTGCCGAGGACCAGTCGCTAGGACATAGAGGCCTGTGGCAGAGTCCTTGGGCCACTGCAACAGGGGGTGGCCTGGGACCAGCTGGAAGCCAGGCCAGAACTTGGAAGTTCCCAGGTCTGAGATCAGCCTACTGTCTTTCTCTGCATACTTGCTTGACTTGAGATAGTCCAAAATCAGAGCAAGTGCCAGGACTGAGGTGCTCTCAGACCCTGACCACAGTGTCCTTGCCCCTGGGATTATCTATCACATGTCTGGGGACTGGGGCTCAGGAGATGAACAAGAAGAGAGAATAAAGTGGCAGGAGCAGCATAGTCCTTGGAGTCCTTGCAGGGCTGGTCTAACCTGGCATGACTGAAGGGTTCAGAGACAGCTTCTCAGCTCCTTTCACATGTCTAAAATACACCATTCATGTCCCCTAGCTCAATGCTTCTCAAGCTTTTCTGTGCACACGAATCACCTGGCTATCTTGTTAAAAGTGCAGATCCTGGCTTAGCAGGTCTGGGGTGGAGCCTGAGAGTTTGCATTTCAAACCCACCAGGGATGCTGTTCTGCTGATCCAGAATCACACATGGAGACCCCAGATAGGAGTTTCTCAACTGCCCCGCTATTGGTATTGTGGATCGGATAATTCTTTGCTGTGGGGAGCTGTCCTGAACATTGTAGGATATTGCAGCATCCTTGACCTATACTCACTAGATGCTGATAGCAGTGCCCTAGAGTTCTGTGCTAAGTTGCTTCGGTCGTGTCCAACTCTTTGTGACCTTATGGATTGTAGCCTGCCAGGCCCCTCTGTCCATGGGTTTCTCCAGGCAAGAATACTGGAGTGGGTTGCCACGCCCTTCTCCAGGGGATCTTCCCGACCCAGGGATTGAACCCACGTCTCCTGCACTGGCAGGTGGATTCTTTATCACTAGCACCACCTGGGAAGCCCACAGTCCCCCAGTTGTGATGATTAAAAAAATGTCTTCAGATACTGCCACATGTTGCCTGAAGGAGGGACAAAATAGCTCTTGGTTGAAATCCTCTGATCTGGAGTCTGGAGAAACTCTTAAAATGTAGAGTTTATATGTCTATGGGCTTTGCTGAAATTTAGAGAGCCTTCAAGGTACTGAGCAGGGAAGACTGCATAATTTGTAGGGCTCAGTACAAAATGAAAATGTGGGGGTCCCTGTTCAAAAAGCAAGAAAAACATGCCACTAAAGGTACTAGAATGTAAAAGTTCTGCCTTTACAAATATTTTTATTACTTATGGAATCTATCTGGGGTAATAAAGATACATAAGTAACAAACTAACAAATTGTAAAAAAGTATTTTTAGTGTCATATTTTATATAATGCAATCAGTTCAGTCCAGTCCAGTTGTTCAGTCATGTCTGACTCTTTGCGACCCTATGGACTGCAGCACACCAGGCCTCCCTGTCCATCACCAACTGCCAGAGTTTACTCAAACTCATGTCCATTGAGTCGGTGATGCCATCCAACCAGCTCATCTTCTGTCGTCCCCTTCTCCTCCTGCCTTCAATCTTTCCCAGCATCAGGGTCTTTTCCAATGAGTCAGTTCTTCACATCAGATGGCCAAAGTATTGGAGTTTCAGCTTCAGCATCAGTCCTTCCAATGAATATTCCAGACTGATCTCCTTCAGAATGGATGGTTGAATCTCCTTGCAGTCCAAGGGACTCTAAAGAGTCTCCTCCAACACCACAGTTCAAAAGCATCAATTCTTTGGCGCTCAGCTTTCTTCACAGTCCAACTCTCACATCCATACATGACCACTGGAAAAACCATAGCCTTGACTAGCCGGACCTTTGTTGGCAAGTAATGTCTCTGCTTTTTAATATGCTATCTAGATATAATGCAATATATAGTGATAATTCATTAATGTTAGATCTTGATTGAGCATAAGCATTTTCTGCCTTGTTTATCTGCAAGTTCATTTATTAGGTCACCAAAATTTATAATTTTCGTAACTTTATTTTCAGTCAGTATAATGGAGAGTGACGTTAGTTGCCCTTGCAAATGTAAGATAGTAAATATTTTCAATAATTTTTTATTTTGAGAAGGAGTTTTCTGTGGATGCAGCTGTTACTGAAGCTGTTAAGAATATTTTATGGCCTGTGAATACATTTTTAACAAATTATTTCAAAATATAAATTTTGGTACATTTAGATCTGATGATTCCCATGGAACAATCTTTCCAGGCAGATTTAATTCTTCATACAAGCCAGTTTCATGTAAGTTTGAATTTGTTTTTAAACGTAAATTTACACCACGCCTCTTTAATGTTTCCTTTGACTATTTCTGTACCTTGAGGTCAAATAAGAAACTGAAAGTGGCCTCATTTTTGGCATGTAATTTAAAACACCTATTTATGCACTCTTTCATTGTATCTTAAATGACAAGAAAACTTAATTTTGAAGTCACCTTGCTTGTTAATAACTGGTTTAATTCAAGCTTCATATGAATATAGTGTTCTTTTCCATTGAATGAAAAAATTCAATTTGAATCTAATTTCTCTTTGTAAGCCTGTGAATATTTGCTTTGTAATTTTGTAGTAGTTCTTGAAGATTATCTAAACTCCTTGAAGAATTCTAATAATTCCTTGATATGCTCTTTTATAATATCTATATATATGCCATTATTTTGTAATAATTTATTGACAAAATTTACTGCCTGAAGGCCAGCAATTCTTTTCTGGGAGCTCAGATCCAAGAGTTGTCCAGACACTGCAAGGATGGGCTCCAGGGGCAGAAGCAGGCCCCCCAGGGGTATCGGGTGCTGCCTTCCTGTGAGCCCCTCCACCCCCCCACCCCCCGCTCCTGTGGTTTCTGCCGCCGCCACTGTCACTGCTACCAGTATGGGTCCAGGCCTGACTGGGCCACACTGGGGCCCAGTGGTCCCCTAGACTTTGCCAGGCATGCATATACTTGCAGGGCCACTAAGCATTGTGCTCCTGTTGCCTGCCCTCCTGGGGTCTTGTCTCAGGTATGCTCCATCAAGTCATTGGACTTCACTTACAAAACACTTACCCATTTCAAAGATTAAATTATTAGAAGTTTCAAGATGGAGACAGAAAAAGAGCATTAAATCAAAGCAGATTTAATGCTCTTTCTGAGCATAAGACCTGTTATAACCACCCAGGCTGCACACCCAGGAACCCGACCCCACACTGGGTGGTGTGGGAAATGGGGCTTAGTGAGAGAGTGGTTACCAGGAGAACCCACAGGCCTCTCAGAGGCAGCAGGAAGGCCTGCGGAGAGGAGAGCTAGGGACTTCCCTGGTGGGCCAATGGGTAAGACTCTGTACTTCCACTGCAGGGGGCATGGGTTCTATCCCTGGTTGGGGAACTAAGATCTGGCATTCCCTATGCAACAGTTGGGGGAAAAAAAGAGAGAGAGAGAGAGCTAGAAGACTCTGGGGGCACTAGGAGTTGAATTTAGAATCTACAGGCAGGCAGCCCCTGCACAGTTCCATGGAGGCAGGGTGCTCTGGTGGCGACAGGAGGCGCTGGAAGAAAGCCTGTTCACAGGGACTGCTGGCTCCCACGGTTACTCAGGGAGAGACCCTCCAGGTTCAAGGCCCTCTTCCTCTGCCCTCTAGCTCCCTACACCTTCTCTATTTGCTGCTTTCACATCATTTCTTTTCCTAACTTCACTCCAACTTTTCTCTGCCTCTTCCTCCTCTATCCTGCCCTCCTTTGCAAATGGGTGTATGCAGGGGTTGGGGCGGGCCTAGATCTTTCTTGGTGGTAAGAAACTCTTCCATACAAAGATTAATTTCAGAAAGATGGAAACCTTCTCCCCAAGGCCAAACATAAGTGGGGGGGGGGGAAACATGGCAAAGGAAAATTGGCCTCAAAATGCAAATACCTTTGGAAAACTTGAGTGAAATTCTAACACCAGCCTCTCAATAGCTTGCACGGAAGGTCACCACAGCTTCGGAAGGCACTGCCCAAGAATAAGCAGGGGACTTGGGCTGAGAAGAGCGATCACAGCAGAGAGAATCTGCGAGGCAAATCGAACATCCCGTGCACAACAGTGCCACCAGTGTTTGGGCTGCCACTACTGATAAATTACACGTGTGCTCAGGGTCTCAGTAAAAGGGCATGTTCACGTTCATGGCAATCCTGCGAGGCAGGAGTCAATTCCCTGCTTTAGCAATGGAAAAATGGGGGCTCAGAAAAGTCAAGTGACAGGCTCAAAGTCAGTTACTTGAGCCAGTAATTGTCAGAGGCAGGATTCAAACAGTGGTGTACCTGACTCCAAGTCCGGTACCTGTTCTGTGCTGTTTCTGTTCAGCCGCTCAGTTGTGTGCACCATGGGATAACGTGTCTTTGTCCCAAAGCTGCCCTTAAGCAGATCAGCACGGTCCGCAAAGTGTATCTTTCCCCACATCTTTTTCAGCCTCCTGGCCTCTCTTTTTGGGTCTTCTTTGACCTGATACGGCCACCCAGTGCTACCAACTGGCAGTGGTGGAATTTCAGGCATGGGAACATGCCGGTGGAGAGAGATGTCTTCTGGTTGGCACACCGCTCTGGTCCCTCATTCACCTATTCCAAAGGGCAAGATCAGCTCTGTCTGAGCTGCTGTGTTCTGTGTACAAAACCATGATTTATGGGACTTCTTTCGTGGTCCAGTGGTTAAGACTCCATACTTCCACTATAGGCATGAGGGTTTGATCACTGGTCGGGGATCTAAGATCCCACTTGCTGCACAGCACGGCCAAAAAGAAACAAAACTATATCATGGTTTATGGATTTGTCCCTACATTATTTCTACTGTTTATCAAAGTCTCACTCCTTGGCAAACTTCAGGCATTCAGTTGTTCCCCATTTCCAAATGCGGAGGCTGAGTATAAAGCTGCAAGAAGGAATGATATCCATGGAGTGCCATGTGGGCGGGGTGTTAGGGAGGCACTCATGGGAACGCCTGTTCTGTGCCCTTTCTGTCTGAAACGAGTCACTGTGATGCCAGTCTCTGAAGGCACTGAGCGGGGCTCCCCTGGAGACCCCTGACACCTGACCCTTCCTTGGCCTCTCCTTTCAGAACAGAGTCTCCAGGTCTTTGCTCAACAGTTTTGTGAGCTAGCCGAATCCCCATCCATGCCGGCCGCCCGTCTAGCTCTCGGAATGCTGGCGAGCCACAGGCAACGTCTGCTCCAGAGGCTTAATCCAGCCTTTGGAAGCTTTCCCTTCAGAAATCTCTGGCCTGGCACCACTCCCAGCTCCAGTCAGCAAAGAGCTGCTGCATCACTGCGGCTTTTCCAGCAATGGCTTTGTACGGTCGAGGGATCAGCTTTGATCTCTGTGGAGCTGGAAGTATTGGGGATGGAAGAAGGAGGCCAGAGATGAGAAGGCAGGAGGGCCTGTACACACTTGCTCAGGACCTTCTGCCCAGCACCTGTAGGCTCCATACAACCCCAAGGAGCTGACAGATGTGACTTACATAGTCACAGTTCAACTTTGATACTAACCCTCAGGCAGAAATAGTTGTCGGTTCTAGCAGTATATCAGGGAATTTGGAGTTAAGAAGGATGTCTCTGAATGCGCCTTTTCATCCAGTCATAGGCATTTTGATATTTTGTAATCATATTAACAAAGATGCTCTGTCTACAGTACTGCTCTCCAGGTTCCCCAGCTTCACAGATTAAAGTACTCCTCTCTAACATGTCTTGGAAGAAGATAAAACTTTTGTGACAAGGGATAGCATAGACACTAAAAAAAAAAAAAAAAGAAATAATCTGTCAGAAGTCACAGCAGTTTGGGGAATTCCTTAGTGGTCCAGTGGTTAGGACTCTTCACTTCTGCTGCAGGGGGCATGGGACAAAGATAAGCTCTGTCCCCCCAAGAAGGTCCTCTGCGGGCCATGTTCCGCTCTCCCTGCCACTTTGGGAAGGTCTTCAGCAGTGTTGGTTCCTCTCCATTCCATATTGGAGAGGATCTGCAAGAAGATCCAGGTCTCAGAAAAGATCCTCAGGGCTCTGATGGAGGTCCTGTCCACCTAACCAGAAATCCAGCCACATGTGCACACAGGGCTTGCTCTTTCTGCTCTGTATTGCACAGTTTGATCTCGTTGCCACCAAGACGGTCTCAAGCTGACGTTGCTCAGCATAGTTAATAATGTGCTTGAACTTGAGTATCTTTAGGTGGAGCAGGCCCATTCTCACGCTGCCATGGGCGGACCGTCCACTCTGCATTGCAAGCACTTGGTATAGAGGATACAATTATCTGGCTGACAGCCTAACAATTGTTTTTAAAAATGATGGGCCTTACTTCTCACACATATTTTTAAGTCCAACCTTCTCTGGGAGGTATGAGGAGGGTATTCTCCAGCAACTGACTCCCTCTCCAGGGCTGTTGGTCTTTGAACATCTTTGCAGACATAGCATGGCTTTGAGCTGATCTGGATTTTAATCCTGGTTTCACTGATTAGCTGGGTTTAAAGGACTTCTCGTTGTAAACCAGAGCTCACTTCTTCTGATTCATTGATATGCATCAAACATCTTTAAAACACCCATGAAAAGTGAAATTGTTCGTCGCTCAGTTAAGTTTGACTCTTTGCGATCCCACAGACTATAGCCCACGAGGCTCCTTTGTTCATGGAATTATCCAGGCAAGAATACTAGAGTGGGTAGCCATTCCCTTTTCCAGGGAATCTTCCCAACCCAGGGACAGAACCCGGGTCTCCTGCATTGCAAGCAGATTCTTTATTGTCTGAGCCACCAGGGAAGCCCCACTAGTTAAATTATTAAATTACTGTCCATTCTTAACAAGAAATACTGTGCGGTGATAAGGATAGGAAGGATAGGAAGTATCTCCAAGATATATTGCATGCGTGCTCAGTCACTAATGTATCAATAAAAAGGGAAAGATGTGCTTGTAGTATACCAATTTTAGTTTTCTAAAGAAATGTGGATTATACAGACATATAACTGTTGTTTACACCCATTATCTCTGGGAAACATGCACAAGAAAACAATTTTGGTTCAGAGTGGGAAATTGGAAACCAGTGTCAGAAAGACGTCCTTCTCACTGTGTATATCTTGTACCATCTGGATTTTTTTTTTTTTTACCATGTATACATTTTCCTGTCTAAAAATAAAAATTTTAATACAACAAAAAGTAAAAAAAAAAAAGTCTGCATCATTTATCCCAGTAATTCCACTGTGACTCTATCCAAATTGGAAATGTAGACCGAATGGCGGTAGTCTGACTGGGACCACGCTTCACCATCCCATTCACAAAGAGTGTCCAGGATCTTGCCTTGGATTGCCAGTATTGCCCTGATCTGCCAACCTTGTCAAGAAAAAGAAACAAAAGCAGCTGGGCTCTGTTCTTGGTGATCCTTCTTTTCCTTTTGAGGCTCACAGACCATTCACTGGCAGACCCCACCCTGGGGCTGACGTCAAGTTCGCTTTTTGCCCTGGGCTGGGCCGGATCATGTAGCCTGGCAACAGAAAGTCTGCAGGTCCCTGCCCAATCCCCTGGGCTGCCCAGGGCCCTGGCATCTGGCTGTGCCAAAGCAAGGAAAGGCTCCGGGGGCTGGTGGGTTGCTCTGGTAGGGAGAAGTTAAGGGCACAGTGATGGAGAGAGAGGGAGGGAAGCCATGTATGACTTTCCAACACTGAGCAGAAAGTGCCTGAGATGCTCGGTGTTTGGAATCTGTTCTTTAAAGACAGGTCCTCTCTATGCATCCTTGAATAGAAGGCAAGTGCTCCGTGAACAGACACATTTCCCAGTTGTCATCTTAGGGAGACTTCCTTGGTGAAAAAGAGCCTCTGGTTCCTGCAGCCACTTGAGAAGAGGGCCACAGGGGCTGGGCTAGGCGGTTTGTGGGGGCTTGGCTCGGGTGGAGCTTTGTGACAGGGAGCTCTGGGTAGGGTACCCACCTGGAGTCCCCCACAAGCTGATGGGGAAGAGTGAGTGAGCCGCACTTGGCCTGGCTCACTCCCAGCCATCCTTTCTGTCTCTGTTTCCAAGTCCCTTCCTCAGGGAAGCTCTCCCCTCCCCCAGACTAGGTTATATCCTCCTTTGTTCCCTCATAGCCCTTATTCCCTGGTGGTTCAGATGGTAAAGAATCTGCCTCAATGCAGGAGACCTGGGTTTGATCCTTGGGTTGCGAAGATCCCCTGGAGTAGGAAATGACAACCCACTCCAGTATTCTTGCCTGGAGAATCCCATGAACAGAGGAGCCTGGCAAGCTACAGTCCATGGAGTTGCAAAGAGTCAGACACGACTGAGCAACTGACACTCATTCTATCCCTCTTTGCAACGTGCACCTGTCTCTCCTTCCACCCAGCCACTAACACCACATGCTCCACGAGGACAGTGGCCATGTCTGCCTGTTTACCACCAGCCCCAGCACCTTGCCCCTCGAGAGCATAGAGTGTCAGCTGAAGGAGCAAACGAATGAGAAAAAGGACAATCAAAGCAGGAGGGTGCCATGCAGAGGCCCCGCTGCCCTGCACATCTGCCTCCGCCCACCTGGCCTCCCGGCAGAGACAGAGGGCAGGCTGGCCTGTTTCCTGTGCCAGGCAGGGGAAGCCGGTGTTTCCCAAAGATGCTTGTTGTCACTGTTCCACCTGCATAATGAATAACAGCCATTCTTCCCCAAGGATGAAGTCATTTCCCTGGATTCAACATAAAACCCCATAGGAAGGAAACTAGTATTTATTGCACACCTACTACGTGCCAAGCAGTTGGGTATCTTAATTCTCACAACAGCTCTGCAAAGCAAACAATTCCTGTTTTCACAGATAAGGCAACTGCTGCTGCTGCTGCTAAGTCACTTCAGTCGTGTCCGACTCTGTGCGACCCCATAGACAGCAGCCTACCAGGTTCCTCTGTCCCTGGGATTCTATTCAGGCAAGAACACTGGAGTGGGTTGCCATTTCCTTCTCCAATGCATGAAAGTGAAAAGTGAAAGTGAAGTCGCTCAGTCACGTCTGACTCTGCACAACCCCATGAACAGTAACCCACCAGGTTTCTCCATCCCTGGGATTCTCCAGGCAAGGGTACAGGACTGGGGTGCCATTGTCTTCTCCATAAGGCAACTGAGGCTCACAGATGTTCAGTCATTTGTCATGTTCATAAAATAAGATCCGAAATTTAGACAGAGAGGTGTGTGTAGTCCCGAAGCCAAGTCTCAGTGGAGGACGGCGTCCTGGTGAGCCTTAGCCCTGAGCCCTGCTGGCAATGCCCGTGGGTGCCTCTCCGCTTGACTCTCAAAAATGAGGCAATGATGGGAAGGCCCTCCCCAGAGAGGAGGAAAGAAGGGGGAGAGCATGAATAGAGAGATGAGACCAAGTATGTCTTGTGTCCATTTATTCCTCAAACCTTCTGGATATCTGTGTAAGGCCCAGGGGTTGGGGACAAAATGTCATAAAATACAAGTCCTTCCCTCATAGACATCCTTATCTGTGGGTAAACTGAATAAGAAAATCAGACATTAAGTTTAGCAAAACTGATGCTGTTAGTTCATTCATTCAATTTTAAAAAACGTTTGAAGATCTCTACAATAAAATGTTTAAAAATATGTATTGTAGGGCCTTCCCTGTGGGCCCATTGGTTAGGAGTCCTCCTGCCAATGCAGAGGGCACGGGTTCGATCCTGGTCTGGGAACTAAGATCCCACATACAACCCGGCAACTGAGCCCATGCACCACAGCAGGAGAAGCCACTGCAATGAGAAGCTTGCGCACAACCACGAAGAAAGGCCCCCACTGCTGCAACTAGAGACAGCCTGCACAACAGTGAAGGCCCAGCCCAGCCGATAATAAATAAATACATATTTTAAAAATAAATTAAAAAGAAAATCATTCTTTTTTTTAATCTAGAAGGAATTATATTTTTTTCTTTCACCTTGCTTACTTTTTAAAAAATTAATACATTTATTTTAATTGGAGGCTAATTACTTTACAATATTGTAGTGGTTTTTGCCATACATTGACATGAATCAGCCACGGGTGTACGTGTGTTCCGCACCCTGAACCCCCCTCCCACCTCCCACCCCATCCCATCCCTCAGGGTCATCCCAGCTCACCAGCCCTGAGCACCCTGTCTCATGCATCGAACCTGGACTGGCAATCTCTTTCACATATGATAATATACATGTTTCAATGCCATTCTCTCGAATCATCCCACCCTTGCCCTCTCCCTGAGTCCAAAAGACTGTTCTTTACATCTGTGTCTCTTTTTCTGTCTCGCGTATACGGTCATCATTACCATCTTTTTAAATTCCATATATATGCGTTAGTATACTGTATTGGTGTTTTTCTTTCTGACTTATTTCACTCTGTATAATAGGCTCCAGTTTCATCCACCTCATTATAACTGATTCAAATGCATTCATTTTAATGGCTGAGTAATATTCCATTGAAAAGAAAGTCATTCTTACCCCCTTGGAGAAAAAAAAAATGTAGCCCCATTCAAACACAGCACTCAGGGTGTGAAGAAAGCCCAGAGGAGGGGGTGTCCAACCCAGACTGAAGGGGCAACCACGCAAGGTGTCACTGAGGAGGGGCCATCTGAGCTGCGTTTTGCTAGACAGGAAGGAATTCATGGGGCAAAGGGGCAGGAAACAAGCATTGCCGGCAAAGGCTACATGCCGAGGGAGACGCCGAAGTATGAAACAGCATGGCCTGCTGAGAGAGGTGTAAGTGCACGTCAGTTCCTTGGACTGCAAGGAATTCTTTGGACTAAGAGTCCCTTGGACAGCAAGGAGATCCAACCAGTCAATTCTAAAGGAAACTAACCCTGAATATTCATTGGAAGGACTGATGCTGAAGCTAAAACTCCAATACTTTGGCCACCAGATGTGAAGAACTGACTCACTGGAACAGACTCTGATACTGGGAAACATTGAAGGCAGGCAGAGAAGGGGACGACAGAGGATGAGATAGTTGGATGGCATCACCGACTGGATGGACATGAGTTTGAGCAAGTTTCCGGAGCTGGTGATGGACAGGGAAGCCTGGCCTGCTGCAGTCCATGGGGTCGCAAAGAGTCGGACACGACTGAGCAACTGAACTGACGACTGAACTGACTGTCAATTCCTATGGCCAAAAGGAGGAAGATGCTTCCTTCAATTTCTTCTGTAGAATTGTCCCTCGATTTAACATTCCTCTGGGCTTTAGGGATTGGGTTTGCTGTTTTCCGTCCTGATTTCTCACTTTTGAAGATAGCATGAGAACCACCAGCAGATGAGCGGAGGAACGGCGCCACCTAGAGGCCACAGTGTGAAGCGAGCATCGAGTTCCCTCAAAATTTGCCTTCCGCAAACAAAATAATCCTGCCTGCCATTCAGCTCTATCAAAGACCTGAGCATCAGGGAAAGCCCCTAATCTCCAGGGACAAAAGGCGAAATGAGTCGCGGGCAACATTTCCAAATGGAGAGAGGAACTGAAATTCAAGTTAAAGACATGACTTACAGGCATAAAGGAAATTAGCCAAAAAACACTTGGACTTGCTCATCATTTCATTCAAATTTAGCAATAATAATAATGATATCCTATTTATGGAGTGTTTACCATGTGCCAGTCACATGGGTACACTGTGCTATGTGATGAACATATTCCCTCTTGTTTAATTCTCAGCAACAACCTTATAAGAGAGATACTACTATACTTATTTTATGGTGAACAAAGGGCAGTTCAGAGAGGTGGACTAACTCTCCCAGGATCACACAGCCAGGACACAGACAAGCTGGGATTTGAACCCAGGTTTGTGGACTCAGAAGCTCAAGCTCTCAACCGATGAGTTAGACACCCGATGGATATGGCCATTAAACAGGTCCAAAGAGGAACTCATCATCTTTGCCCAAATCTTCCCCTTCCCCCTGCAGATGGTACTTCCATCCCAGCAGATGGTACTACCCTGCCCACATCCAGTTGTTTAAGCCAGCCTCCGAAGAGTTTTGATCCCACACCTAATCACTCACCAATTTGTGATTCTTTCATAAATATCTTTATAATTTTTCTATTCTCACTGCTGCCTTAGTCCAGGCCAAGGCCATCTCTTGCCTGACTGAATGCTCTTCCAGCAGTCTCTCTCCTTCCACCAGCACTCGTGTGATTGATTTACAGTCATCTCCCCCATTATTCACTCCATGACAATAGGGTTCCACTGCTATAAAGAGATGGGAATACCAGACCACCTTACCTGCCTCCTGAGAAACCTGTATGCAGGTCAGGAAGCAACAGTGGAAACCAGACATGGGGCAACACACTGCTTCAAAATTGGGAAAGGAGTATGTTAAAGCTCCATGCTGTCACCCTGCTTATTTAACTTAACATGCAGAGTATATCATGCAAAATGCTGGGCTGGATGAAGCTCAAGATGGAAGAAAGATTGCCAGGCGAAATATCAGCAACTTCAGATATGCAGATGACACCACCCTAATGGCAGAAAGCGAAGAAGAACTAAAGAGCAATTTGATGAAGGTGAAAGAGGAGAGTGAAAAAGCTGGCTTAAAACTCAACATTCAAAAAACTAAGATCATGGCATCTGGTGCCATCACTTCATGGCAAATAGATGGGGGAAAAATGGAAATAGTGGCAGATTTTATTTTCTTGGGTTCCAAAATCACTGCAGATGGTGACTGCAGTCATGAAATTAAAAGATGCTTGCTCCTTGGAAGGAAAGCTATAACAAACCTAGACAGCATGTTAGAAAGCAGAGACATCACTTTGCCGACAAAGGTCCATATAGTCAAAGCTGTGGTTTTTCCAGTAGTCATGCACAGATGTGAGAGTTGTACCATAAATAAGGCTGAGCACTGAAGAATTGATGCTTTTGAACTGTGGTGTTGGAGAAGACTCTTGAGAGTCTCTTGGACTGCAAGAAGATCAAACCAGTTAACCCTAAAGGAAAGCAGTCCTGAATATTCATTGGAAGGACTGATGCTAAGACTGGAGCTCCAATACTTTGGCCACCTGATGTGAAGAGACGACTTATTGGAAAAGACCCCGATGCTGGGAAAGATTGAAGGCAGGAGGAGAAGGGGACAAAAGAGGATGAAATGGTTGGATAGCATCACTGACTCGATGGACATGAGTTTAAGTAAACTCTGGGAGATGGCAAAGGACAGGGAAGCCTGGCAGTCCATGCTTCCTGCAGTCCATCGGGCTGCAAGGAGTTGGACACGACTGAGTGACTGAACAACAACGATGCACAGTGTTCAGTGTTAGAATTTCCCCTTTTTAAAAAAAGGAGTGTGTGTATGTGAGAGTGTGTGTGTGTTGCCAGATAGTTGGGGGAAAGGCCTGTGGGAACAGGAGCTACACAGAGTAATCCCTCTGAAAACAGATGCGGCCTGAAGCACTGAGCAGGCAGGTGGCTTCATGCCAGAGACAGATGACCCAGCAAGAGAGGCAGAGACAGAAGACAAGTCTGGATCACGAGCAACAGCTCCTCCTTTTCAAAAAATTATTTTTACTTATTTATCTGGTTGTTCTGGGTCTTCGCTGCAGCATGTGAACTCTTAGCTGTGGCATGTGGGATCTAATTCCCCCACCAGGGACTGAACCCAGGGCCCTCTGCATTGGAAGTGTGGAGTCTTAGCCACTGGACCACCAGGGCAGTCCCAAGAGCCCCTCTTTTGAGCAGACCCTTAAATGTTTCACAGTCAAAATGCCCAGGGCACCCCCAGGATCTGGCTGTACTGAGGACTGAGGCCACTTCTCCAGTATCATACAAAATGGAATGAGGTGTGGCCCTTCTGGGAGTAAGGGAAAAACCCCACTAGGTTAATTGTAAGACTCCCTCTAGATTTCCTTACTGGCACACCTCCCACAGGACAGTCCTCAAACATGAGCATCATCTGCTTAAGACACTTAACTCTAAAGATTCATCCAAGTGGCATAATAGCTCAAAATACTGTGACAAGGCCAGTTTCATGGGACATACGGTGGGCAAAGTAGCACCAATTATACCCTGTTCCCTTTTGCTGATGCATTGATCAGGAGGGTCTACTGTGCACCATGCTCTAAGCAGTTGTGAGCAGAAACAGACCTGGACCGGTCCTCCCACAGCTTCGAAGTCCCTGCTGCCTACAATCCAAGCTGTGTAACTGAGCTGGCGGGCTCCAGGTAATTATTTGCTGCTGCTGCTGCTGCTAAGTCGCTTCAGTTGTGTCCAACTCTGTGCGACCCCAGAGACGGCAGCCCACCGGGCTCCCCCATCCCTGGGATTCTCCAGGCAAGAACACTGGAGTGGGTTGCCATTTCCTTCTCCAATGCGTGAAAGTGAAGTCGCTCAGTCGTGTCCTACTCTAGCGACTCCATGGGCTGCAGCCCACCAGGCTTCTCCATCCATGGGATTTTTCCAAGCAAAAGTACTGGAGTGGGGTGCCATTGCCTTCTCCGAGGTAATTATTTATCTTCAGGTAATTTTTTTTTTCTTTCCTGTTTTCTGTATTTCTAATTTCCCATTCTGATAAACATATATTATTTCAATGAAGTATGAAATAAAACATATTTATGTTTAACAACTATTACCTTTACCTGCTGGTTTGTGTGATAAATTTCTTCTTAAGGCTTTATTCTCAAGAACTGGGAATGATTCCTTTTGACACTGCATACTGCTCTGTGTCTAATCAGGAGATAGAAACTACACAATAATTTAAAGTGAAAGTGAAAGTCACTCAGTCATGTCCGACTCTTTGTGGTCCCATGTCCTATACAGTCCATGGAATTCTCCAGGCCAGAATACTGCAGTGGGTAGCCTTTCCCTTCTCCAGGGGATCTTCCCAACCCAGGGATCAAACCCAGGTTTCCCGCATTGCAGGCAGATTCTTTACCAGCTGAGCCACAAGGCAAGCCCAAGAATACTGGAATGGGTGGCCTATCCCTTCTCCAGAGGATCTTCCTGATCCAGGAATCGAACCAGGGTCTCCTGCATTGCAGGTGGATTCTTTACCAACTGAGCTATCAGGGAGGCCCACACAGTAATTTAAAGGGGAAACTGAATATAAAGAGGTACTAAGCTATGAAAAGAGAGTAAATATGAAGATATAAAGCAAATGCTCGAAGGTTCCCTAAGGCTGAGGGGAGTCCTCAAGGAAAGACAACTTGGAAGGGGAGCCCCTTCCTCAAGGTTGGGGCTCAGACCGCCCTGGACAGGGTGTGGCTGCAGCCCACTGGTTTGGGGCAAAGAAGTTTAGGGCAGAAGTGCTTTGCAGTTGCTGGGTGAACAGGAAACAATTGTCGCCGGCGCACAGAGGCTGGTGAGAGGGAGTGAAAGGGACACTACAGGCTCAAGGCTCGGAGCACATGGTGTCCGCCTCAGGAAGGCATGGGAAGGTGGTCCCCAGGCTTGAGCCAGGGCGGCAAGGTTGCCAAGAGACTGTCCTGAGTATGTAGCTGGAGTTGGAGGTGGGGGGCCCACAGGACAGTCCCACACACCTAAACTGCTCACTATGGAGCAGAAGAAAGAAAAAGTAAAAAGCGCAACACACAGGAACCAGGGAGAGATGCTGTCTTCCTCCTGCAAGGATCCTGCAGCTCCCTCACCTGGAAACCTCAGCATCGTGTGTGTGTGTTAAGTCACTTCAGTCATGTCGAACTGTGTGTGACCCTGTGAACTGTAGCCCGCCAGGCTCCTCTGTCCATGGGATTCTCCAGGTGAGAATACTGAAGTGGGTTGCCATGCCCTTCTCCAGGGATCTTCCTGACCCAGGCATCGAACCCGCATCCCTTATGTCTCCTGCACTGGCAGGCAGGTTCTTTACCACTAGGGCAACCTGGGAATTATCCAGAGCAAGTACTGACCGGTAAATTAGGAGGTGCGAGGCAATACATTCATAACTGGCACGAGCTGTTATCAGTCATTTGCATAGGGGTTGCCAAGCTTTTTCTATAAAGAGCCTGATAGTAAATATCTTAAGCTTTCTGAGTCATACAATTTCTGTCAAAGCTATTGAATTCTGCTACTGTTGCATGAAAACCAGCAGAGACAATAAGTCAACAAATAAGCATCACTGTTCCAATGAAACTTGATTTACAAAAATAGCCAGTGGTTTTGATCCACAGATCATTTGCCAACTCCTGATTTAGAACTTTAGATTGAATCATCTGTTCTGCGAAGGGGATTACATAGAGAGGAAGGGGGATGAATGCACAGAGCTGAGGTGGGTGGTGGAGGCTAAGAAAAAGGAATTTAAATGGAGATAATGTCAACATTGTATTTTATTTTGTCCAAATTAGATGAGTGCTCTGTACTGAATGTTTGTGGCTAACCACCCCCCCAAAAAATTCATTTGTTGAAACCTTAACGCTCAATGCAATGGTGTTGGGAGATGGAGCCTTTAGGATGTAATTAGGGCATGAGGATAGAGCCCTCATGATGGGCTTCATGTCCTTACAGGAAAAGACAGGAAAGGGCTTGCGCTCCGCCATGTGAAGATACATAGAGACGGCCATCTAGAAACCAGGAAGTGGGTCCTTACCAGGCACTGGCTCTGCCGGTATCTTGATCTTCTCCATCTTCAGAACACTGAGAAATAAATTTGTTTTTTAAACCACTCAGTCTATGGTAATTTATTATAACAACCCAAACTGACTAAGACAGTGAGCTATTATACTAAAGGATCTAGTGGGGGTACTTAATACATTTTTATCTCTAAGGGTCTCTGCAAGACAAAGGCCATGTTGTGCCACCTTCTTTTCAGGAAGCTGAGACTGAGAGAGGTTAAGACACTTGCCTCAACTCATAAAGGCCAGCTGAGCCAGAATTTGAGAGATTAAACTGACGCCTAAGGCTGCCATGTCCACTGCCCCTCTCGCAAGGGACAGGTGGGTGTTCCCCAGCTGGGCTGCTTTCTTTGCTAGATACCCTAATAAAGTTGGATTTAATGACCCTGATTGTTGACAGGCTGGGACTCCCAACCTGGAGGAAATCAAAGCTTAACCTGTGATAAGCCCATCTCCTGAAATGTCCAAGGCACTTAGAGATGAGAGCTGAGTGCTATCTGACTTTTCAATGGCGCCCCATCAATTACCAAGTTGATGCTGAACTGTCTGGCTAGGTCACTGTCCTAGTGACCTCTGCTCCAGTAATTCCTCCCAGATAAAGAATCATTTCTTAATCAAGGGTGGAACATTTGTTGGCCTTTCCCTTAATATATCGCTGACACTACATGTGTCCTTATTCTGATCACACCTATTAGATGAGATTTTTCAAAACAAATAGTAAGGGGGCTTCCCTGGGGGTCCAGTGGTTAAGAATCTGCCTTGCAATGCAGGAGACACCAGTTCAATTCCAGGTCCAGGAAGATCTCACATGCCTCAGAGCAACTAAGCCTGTGTACCGCAACTGCTGAATCTACACTCTAGAGCCCTTGCTCTGCAACGAGAAGTGCCACCGCACGCAGAAGCCCATCACCACAATTAGAGAAAGCCTGCGCGCAGCAACAAAGACCCAGAGCAACCAAAATTAAATTTAAAGATTTTTTTTCATAAAAAAATAGCAATGATTTTATTACTGTTCATTGAAACGTGTCAGTCTAGGTACCTTGCCTAATTTCCAGTTCTGACAACAACCCTGAAAGGTGGCTATTACTGTCTCTATTTAAGAACAAAGATGACATTTACATAGCAGACATTATTAATCCTTGAGGTAAGCAATTTGGTAGGATCTTATGTAAGGAGGGGAAAATTGAAGTAAAGAAGTTTGAGGAGGTTGACCTGACCACCCCACTTATCTCCATCTGAATCCACATCTCTCCAGAGGTTTAATTTGGAGTGGAAATACAATGCACAGGACCCACTCAGGATGAGACGGAGCCAGGTCTAAAGCCCAGCCTTATCTCTTACTAGCCATCTGACCAATCACTCCTTTTCTCTACTGAGGGCAGTTCATGGCATTTCCGTATGTCTTGTAAAGGCTTTTATTCTAGACTACTTGTCAAGGATGTTTGTACAACAAACCTCCTTAGAAGACAGAGATAGTGTTTCCCTCAACGTGAGAGGGAAGATTTGTTCTCTCCCAGGATAACAAAAATAATGCCTCCCTCAGGGGCAAAGTTTAAACAGGTTTGCTAGCAGCCCCCTTTAAAAGGGTATGGTCTACACAGCTGAGTGACCCTAAACTTTGCAGCATGTGTGCTAAGTCGCTTCAGTCATGTCTGACTCTTTGTGACCCGATGGACTGTAGCCCTCCAGGCTCCTCTGTCCCTGGGATTCTCCAGGCAAGAATACTGGAGTGGGTTGTCATGCCCTCCTCCAGGGGATCTTCCTGACCCAGGGATCAATACTGCATCTCTTACATCTCCTTACCTGGCAAGCGGGTTCTTTACCACTAGCGCCACCTAGGGTTACAAAGAGTAGGACACTACGAAAGCAATTTAGCAGGCAAGGCCACTACTAAGCTTAGGGTCTCTCTCAGCTGTGACACAAACCCATGTATAATCCCTATCTGAACCCACAACTCCATTGCCCCACGACACTTGGGGAGCAAGAGGGAGCAAGAGGGATCAACAAAAACACAAACTTCATGCCACCTGCTGTAGCTGAATAACAAAGTCCTTTGTCTCTGACCCAGAGTTTCATGTCTTCCATGAACATCTATGAATGGTGGCAGGCTAACTTACTAGCATGAAAGTAGGATAAAATCTCATGCCCTTCACAGTCCTTAACACTTTCACCCAAATGTCAAAAATAGTAACTTTCACCTTCTCACCTCCCACTGCACCCCAACCTCCTGTGGTTTGGCATCAGCTCCCAGGACACTACTGAAGCTATTTCTGCTGATGTCACCAAAGACTGTCTTACTGCCGGCTTCTGTGGGTATCTGATTCAGACAAACCTTTCTGAACCTTTGCAGCCTTAACAATAGGGGCACATCCTCCTTCCGAAGTGCGTTACCATTAGATTCCACGAGACCGAACTTTTCTGTCCTTATTGGTCCCTTTCATGGACTCCTCTTCCCTTAGCAGCCCCATCAATGCCCTGCCCACCTCCCGATTGCTTCACCTGCCCTCCCTGGATGATCTCACTCACACTGTTTGAGAACCTCAAATATGGTTCAATTCCATCCAGTTCAGTCGCTCAGTCATGTCCGACTCTTTGTGACCCCATGGACTGCAGCATGCCAGGCTTCCTTGTCCATCACCATCTCCTGGAGCTTGCTCAAACTCATGTCCATCAAGTCGTGATGCCATCCAACCATCTCATCCTCTGTTGTCCCCTTCTCCTCCTGCCTTGAATCTTTCCCAGCATCAGGGGCTTTTCCAATGAGTCGGTTCTTCGCATCAGGTGGCCCAAATATTGGAGCTTCAGCTTCAGCATCAGTTCTTCCAAAGAATATTCAAGACTGATTTCCTTTAGGATTGACTGGTTGGGTCTCCTTGCAGTCCAACGGACTCACAAGAGTCTTCTCCAACACCACAGTTCAAAAGCATCAATTCTTCGGCACTCAGCTTTCTTTATGGTCCAACTCTCACATCCATACATGACTACTGGAAAAACTGATGCGATAAACTCTAGCTTTAGTCCAGACCTGTGACACAACTTACTAGCCGCCTTACCACTCACCTTCCCAGCTGAGTGACTTCACCTCAAACCCAAGTGGTCCTAAAAGGAACCCATCCTTCCTTGGCGCTTCACACCACCTAATCCTCCTTCTTGGACCCAGGCTCTCGGATTGTGGCACACCCAGCCAGCTTGTCGCTTCAGGAAGCCATCCTTGCCCCTTCGCTGCTCCTCACACCCCACAGCCAAGCTCCCTTTGAGTAGTGCTTCTCTTACACTCGGGAATCTGAACACCCCCACCTCCCACCAGGCCCAGACCTCCTGCTGTTTCTCCTCAGGCCCCAATCCTTCCTGCCTTGGGTGACTGTAGTGCCCAGTTAACTTGGTTTCCTGCCTCCCTTTTGCCCCCCAAAGCCTTCACCCCATCGTTGCCAGAGCTATGTTCCTAAAGTATTAATATAAACCGAATCATGTCATCTCCCTGCACTAAGCCTTTCACTTGCTCCTCACTGCCTGTCCGAAACGTCACGGTTATTAACGACAGAGTTCACCATGCTCTCTAAATGTTATGTCCCCCTCCCCCTCCAACCCTTTCCCTTAAGTACCCCTTCCATCTGTCTGCTGCAGCCACTGGCCGCTCAAACTGGAAAAGAGGTGGTGAGGAGGTGTCTCTAAAGAGCATTCATAACTGGCACTGACTGGTTTTAATCGGTATTGTCTGGAGCCAGGAAGTCCTAAAATGTTGCGCTAAACCCTAAACACATCTTCTGCCTGCCTCAAACCTGTTTGAATGTCCTTGATTTTTCTTTAAAAAAATAAAGTCATGGTTCGGATCAGGAGCCATAGTGCTACCAAATTGCCATCAAGATTGTTTGCTTCTCAGGCTGAGAAACAATCTGAGCAAGTCCTTCATTCTGCCTAGTTAAGGTGCTGATAGAATAGGGTTTCTTAATAAAAAATATTATATATATATTATGTATGTATGTATAATGTATCATTTATTTACATTCCACCCCCCCCAACTTCTCTTTGCTTTCTAAGCAAGCAAATCAACACCCTTGAGCGTCCACCAGGAGGCGCCAGGGGGCGTCGAAAGACCTGAGGTCCCTTCGCGATTGGCGAGGCGGCGGTGGATGCAGCAGCGATGGAACCCGGCTTGCTTCCTTTTTTAAGAATCAGCGTGAGGGAAGGGAGCAGCAGATCTGCGTTATTTTAGGGAGACCTTGTCGCACTCCCCCTCCTGCGGGTAGGGAGCGTCTGGGGTGTGCGCGGCCCCATGGAGAGACGCTGGCGGCGGTGGCGGCGGCGGCAGCTGGGGCTACTATCGCGGCTGCGGCCGGCGGTAATCCGACCCCGCCGGCGAAAGGACTGAAGAGGCACAAGGGAAAGCGGCGAGCTGCGAACAAAAGCCTCGGCGCGGGGCCGAGCCCGGGACGTGGGGTAAGCGAACCGGCCCGGGCACCAGGGAAGCGGACGGGCTCGCTGAGCTCCAGGAGCCCCAGCCTCGCTGGGATACGGTGGGGCCACTCGGAGGACGTCTGGGGACAGGTGTCCGAGCCTAGACTGGGGTGGATGGCGCTTTTAGCACGGGCTTTAAGAGAGAATCGGGTGCATCTGGGAAGACCCAGGCTCCTTCATCTCCCCGGGCGAAACCCGGTGGTGGGGTCGCGGGGAAGGTGGGCACAGCTCCTTGCAAGCCCTGCCCAAGAGGCAGGAGCAAGGATCAATCAGCCCTCCCGGGGAGGTCTTTTTCGGGCAGAGGCACTTCTCTCCTCTCTACCGTCACCTCTGGGCCCTACGCCTGGGTCTCCTTTGGCAAAAGGGAAATCAACTATAAACTTCTTCCTTGGGCAAATGGGGTCTTCACAGCAGTGCTCTGTGAAGATGCACAGACCTCCTTTTTTGTTTCTGCAAAGCTGCCTCCCCGGTCGCCCGCCTAAGCGACAAATGAATACGCTAATCCTCTCGGGAATCCTCCAGAGCCTCTCGGGTCGGCTGCCGTCCGCACCTCGATCTTTTCATTTTAACCTGCAACAGGGAGGAGATGCATGTAGCGGGCCAGACGCCCGGGGGGAGCTTGGCCACGGGCCTCCGCCCCGCACTCCGGCGCTGAGGGAAGCAGAGGCTCTGTGCATCCTCCCGCCCGCTTGGGTTTTCAGGGCATCGGTATTATGACTTACATTCCACCGGGCCTTTGAGCCAAATCCCAGAGCGGATTAAGTTGGGTGAGGGGATGAACAGGAATGGGGGTTTGGGGGGGGGGGGGTGGACTGCTTTTAAATGTATTCCTCGATGTCCCTCCCTTGTTATCCGCAGTGACTCCACAAAGGGACAGGGCTCAGCCATGGTGGATCCCGTGCCTGAAGAGGAGAAGCTGGGAGCCGAGCCCGGAGGGTCAGGAGGGGACGAAGCCGCTGCGTCGGTGCCCCCTGACTCCCAGGGCGCCCAGCAGCCCACGGCGTCTTCGGCCTCGGCCTCCGCCGTGGCGCCCCGCAAGGCTGAAGTCCCGCCCGCGGCAGAAGGCGGGCAGAGGGAGCAGTCCCCGCTGCTGCACCTCGACCTCTTCAACTTCGACTGTCCGGAGGCCGAGGGCAGCCGGTACGTGCTGACCAGCCCCCGCTCGCTAGAGGCCTGCGCCCGCTGCGCCGTTAAGCCTGTGGAGCTGCTGCCCCGGGCCCTGGCGGACTTGGTGCGCGAGGCTCCCGGCCGCTCGATGCGAGTGGCCACTGGGCTGTATGAGGCTTACGAGGCGGAGCGGCGCGCCAAGCTGCAGCAGTGCCGGGCCGAGCGCGAGCGCATTGTGCGCGAGGAGAAGCGGCGCCTCTTCACGCCGTTGGGCCCCGCGGCCGCCACGGCCTCGGCCCCCAGCGCGGGCAGCAGCAGCAGCTGCAGCAGCGCCAGCCTCCCGGCCTCGCCTGCCCCGCGCGCCGCTCGCAAGGCCTCCTCCAGCCCGTCCCCGGCCCGGACCCAACCCCCGCCCGCGGGGTCGCGGGCAGGTAGGAAGAGCCACTCACTGGACTCCCTGTCCCGCCGGCGGGAGGGCGCCCTCAGCTCCGAGTCCGGAGCGTCGTCGTCGTCCTACAGCGGAGAGAGCCTACGGGAACTGCACTGGCCGCCGCGGGCCTCGGCCAGGAACAGCTGCGCGGCGGGGTCGGCGGCCTCGGCTCCCAACCCCCTGGGCCGCCCATCCGCCCTGGCCCTGGTTCCGCTCACCGGCCGCAGCTTCAGCCTCGGCGACCTGAGCCACTCGCCCCAGACAGCTCAGCACGTGGAGCGCATCGTGCGCCAAGTGCGCGCCGAGCGGGGTCTACGCGGGGTGCCTGAGCGCGACCGGAAGATCGCGGCGCTGATGTTGGCGCGGCACCAGGAGGAGCGCCTGCTGCTGGAGCAGCGCGCCACGGCCCACGGCCAGTGGGAGCAGCAGCGCGTCCGCGCCGAGCAGCGGCGGGAGCGCGAGGAGCGCGAGAAGCAACGCGCCCTGGAGCAGGGCCGCCGGGCCTGGGCCGCGCAGGTGGAGGAGCGGCGCGGCCGCCGGGGTCGCGAGGAACGCGAGGAGGCGCGGCGCCGGCAGCGACAGTGCGAGCGCAGCGAGGAGCGGCGGCGGGAGCTGGCCGAGCGCCAGGGACTGCTGCGGCGGGAGCGGGCGGAGCGCACGGCCCGGGAGGATCGGCAGCGCAAGCTGCAGCAGGAACAGAACCTGAAGCAGCGGGAGGAGGGTCTGCAGGAGGTGCGCGAGCGGGCCGAGCAGGTCCGCAGGGAGCGCGCTAAGCGTGCGGCCCAGGTCAAGCAGCAGCAGGAGGGCCAGTTGCAGCGGGAGAAACGGGAGCTTAGCCGGGCGGAGCGGGCGCGCCACGAGGCGTTGTTGAAAGGTCGGGCCCGGCAGGAACGCCAGGAGCGCGAGGGCCTGCGGAGTTCCCTGGAGGCCAGCTTGGGCCGCGCGCAGGAGAATTACGAGCAGTTGGTGGAGCAGCGCACCCGGGAGCTGCGCGAGCGGGCCCGGCGGGAGGAGCTGCAGGGCCGGCGGGCCAAAGAGGCTGCTGAGCGCAAGGAGCGCGAGCATCAGGCGCACCTGGAGGCGCTGGCCCGGGCAGGCGAGCGGCGGCTTCAGCACGCGGCGCAGGCGGCCGAGGAGGCGGTGCAGCAGAAGGCGCGGCGCGTGGGCCAGAGCCGGATGGAGAAGGAGCGGGCCCAGCGCGCCAACAAGGAGAAGGTGGAGAGGGACGAAGACTGCCGCCGGCGGGAGCTGCTCCAAGCCATCGGACGCAAGCTGGAGCGCAGCGAGCAGCTGTCTCGGGAGCGGCGCAGCGCGCTGGAGAGCGCTCGCTCCACAGCCCGCGCCTCCTTCCACGTGCGCGAGAAGGTGCGCCAGGAGACCAACACGCGCTCCTTCGATCGCATGGTGCGCGAGGCCCAGCTGCACGCCAGCCTGGACCGTAAATGACCGCCGCAGTGCGCAGGCCAGACTGCCACGCTCAGCCCCGCGGCACCCCATTTTTTCCGGACCGCGGGAATCGCCAGTCGGGGCACAGCACCGTGGCGTCGCCAGGCTTCTGACCAATGAGGCGATGAGAGGACTGATGTATGAGACCCGTCAGTCCGCCGCCTTTGTTTTTAAAAATCGGCTTTGTTTGGAAATGACATAGCACAATCTTCCACCACATCCCACCTTCTTGGCTCCCACCCTGGCCCTTGCCAAGGTTCCCAAAGTGTCTGTTAAGTTGGAAAGGAAAAGAGCTGGGAGAAAGGGGCTGGGTCGAGAGTCGGGCAGGGCCCCCAAGGGGACAGTGCAGAAGTGACTGGCCCCTCCTGCCGCAGTCACCCCAGGCGTCTTCACAAACTTGGTATCTGAAGCGTCTGCACAGATTGCAGCAGAGGAGGCATCTCCTTGGCTCCCCTCCATCTTTTAAAATGTGGCAAGTTGCACAAAGCTCGGAGGCCTCGCAGAAAAGCACAGCTCTTACAAGGTATTAGGTCACCCTCAAGTGACCGAAAAGCTATTGACTTTTGTACGCTAGACTTTTAATCTGCCACTTGTGCAAACTGTGGTCTTAGTTCTGCTAGCTTTTCTGTTGTTTCCCTTAGATTCTCTAGTTAGACAATCATCTGCCAGTAATGATCAGTTTGGGTTTTTCGTCTTTCTTATGTTCCCCAAATGACACAGGTTTGGTGATGCTGTTTAGCTTTAGTGGAAGTCCCCAGCCCAGGGATGTGGATTCCTTAGGCATCAGTGTTCCACCCCACTGAGCTTTCTTGCAGGGTATTTTCAGGGGAAGTAGTGTCTGATGGACACCTCCCAGTGTGGGGCCCACTCCTCGCAGACAGCATCCATGCCTTAAGAAGCAGAGCTACCTATGTGCCTGCCCAGGCCGATTCTGCCTCAATCTCCAGCCCTGGATGCAGTCCCAAGAGTGGGCCCCAGAGAGTTTGGGGTGTCCAGTTCCCTCTGTGAAGGGATCATCACAGCTACTCCGAGGGCAGTTACTTTACTGTGTGGGCAGAAGAGCTGGAATTTGCCTCTTTGCAGTGAGGGTCGTACTCACTATGGTTTGACAGTGTATCTTCCTCTCCTCTCCTTCCCCGAGTGAGGAAAAAGAGGACCCACCCCTACCCGACATTTCCGGTTCCCTCTCCCCTAGGACTGAAAGTATTAAGTCAGTTTCTCCGTGCCTCACCTCCCTACCGACCAGATGGGGCCATCGGTACTCTTCTTTCTCCCGGTACCTCAAGGCCTCCCGGATCCAAAGCACCGCCTCGGTATTATTTGTTGGTCTTCTTTGTGCCTTTCTTGACCTGGAGTCGGGAGGCAGGAGGACTGCTGTTGGCCTAGCTTGTTTCCAGGAGTATGGATTCCTGGCAGTGTGTAATGGACAGGTGGTCATTTAGCCTCTGGGGGAAAATACATGCAAGACCAGGACACTTTCTGGTCCAAAAAGTCCCGTTCAGTTGTCTTCCGGCAACTTTCACCCTTCAAGTGCTTCTCTTCCGCGAAGCTGAAATCAGCCCCCAGGCATGTCCACCCAAGGACTCTACCTTCATCAAGGAAGGTGGGGAGTAAAATATTACTTTTTACATGAACAGGATCAAGAAATAAAAGTTGCCAAAAAAGAAGAAGAATCAGGGTAGAGAAGTATTGTATTAGACATAGTTCATGTATATTCTGTTTGGCAGAATTGTCCCTAAAGTGTCTGGTGTCTCACTCACACGCACACACATGCCCACATTCTGTTAGCGACTCCCCCCCACCCCCACCCCCACCCCAATGAAATGCCAACAGGTACAGGAGTATTGTGTAGAAGGAAGCAGTGCTTAACTGTTACACATCAGATGCTGTGAAACCAGGAAAGGAGCTGTGCCAAGGCTTATTTCTTGAATAGATGAAGTTTTCCTCACATTTTCATGTCGGTAACCAGGTTGTCTGAGCTATAATAATCAACATTGTCGGTGAGTCAAGGGTATTTAACTAAAATGTTAGTGTGATACTGGTTCTTAACTGGTGGTTCCTGATTTGACAGAGGAGCCTCTGAGACCTTACTAGAAAGTTCCACCTAAAACCACTTCCTTCTAGGGTATATGCATTTGTTTGAGAAGGATACAATCTGTTTGTTTGTTTGTTTTTTTGACAAGGCGCTGAAAGGTGATCTTCCTGGC